>NC_083356.1:300000-600000 GCF_030254825.1 Meriones unguiculatus
TTAAGGTGGCACAGATGCCCAAAATTAGTAGCATGAAATTGCAGATTATGAGACCCTCTTTTTTCTCTTCTCTTTGATGACAGGGTCCTGCCATGTAGCCACATAATTTCTTTCTCCAGATGTTTTTCTCTGATAGATTCCCTGTCTTCCAAAGAGTCCCCATCTGGTGATAACTTCCTTTTGCCCTTCTTTTTTTCACCCCCTGCACCTCTTTTTCTTCCCTTCCTCCTTACCCACCTTTCTTACAACTTCTGTAAGCAGTTGGTTTGGGATTGGGCAGTACCGTTGAGACCTCAAGCTGTAGAGGTATGGACCACTGTGGTAGCCTGAGCTGGAAGGAAGTGACCTAAGTGAAAGCCTGACTTTCTAGAGATAGAAGTCAACTCAGCTTTCCCTCCCCCGGATCCAGCTCTGCACCTGACTCCTCCAGTTGTCTTCTCAGGTACTGGAAATTGAGCCCAGGGTTTTGCACATGCTATTATCACTCTAACTACTGAGATATATTCTTCAGTCCTCCAAGGACATCTCCATCACACACCTCCGGTGTATCTTGGAGACTTAGAGACCCTAAGCCTGTCCTCTATCTCCATAATTAGGTTATGCAGAATCCACTAGCTAAAAGTTGATCTGAACCTGAAACAGGAAGATACTCAGCCTGTAAGCTAGGGGAAAGCTGTTGAAAAAAGGGATCTGAGCCAAAGGGTCAGGAGGTTTATCCTCTTCCAAAGACTGAGGTGGGGGGAGGTATGGATGCTGGCTCTTTGCTGTATATTTTGGTGGTGGTGGTGGATTTGGGGGTTTTGGTTGGTTTGTTTTTAAGCCAGGATCTTACTATGTAACCTTTGCTGGTCTGGAACTCAACAGAGTTCTGCCTGCCTCTGCCTCCTAATGATACCAGCAAGCCCAAAGTCTGCAACAGAGGAGGCAAGAAGTCCAACAAATCCTGGCGGAACAGAAAGAAACCAGCCAGGCAGGGTGGCCACCCCTGTAATCATAGCACTCAGGAGGCAGAGGCAGGCAAATCTCTGTGAGTTCGAGGCTAGCCTGGTCTATAAAGCAATTCCAGACGGCCAGAGCTACACAGAGAAACCCTGTCTCAGAAGAAAGAAAGGAAAGAGAGAGAGAGAGAGAGAGAGAGAGAGAAAGAAAGAAAAAGAAAGAGAAATAAATAAAGAAAAGAAAGAAAAGCTACTGTCAATTGCAAGTTTGGAAAATATACAACACTATTCTCTTGTATATTATTATCTCATTTGTAAGTCACAATTTTGTAATCCAGTTGTTTTTTTTTTTTTAAGACTTTTGTGAGATTTAGGTTGTACCTCAGCTGCTGGGTGTTTGACAAGCATGCACAAGGCACTGGGTCCAACCTTCAGCACCATAAAAAGATCTTCAGCGGCTGGAGGATCAGTTGAGCCTAGGAATTTGAGGCCAGTCTGAGAAACTTAGTGATATCCCATTGTACTAAATTATATCTACTATTATATACTATGTATGCAGGTATACATTTATTCCGTATATTTGAGGGTATACTATATACGCATGTGATGAAACATTTGTCTAATCTATATGATGCTCTAGATTTGGTCCTGGGGAAAAAAATTAAAGGCAACATCAGACAGCGATCTAGCAAGTCCTCTAACTGGGAATAACTGAAGGAAATGAAATATTTGTGTTGAAAAGTATCTGTATTCTTGTGTTGTAGCATTGTTCACAATAGTCAACAAAAAAAAAAATTTTGGCTTATATGTGCACATGGATTATACTTAAGCCATAAAAAGAATGAAGTGATACGTTGGATCTAGCACAGATAATCCTGTCCTAAAGGACATCATGTGGAGTAAAATAAGCCAGGTGCTGAAAAACAAATGTCACATGATGTCATTCATATATGGACTGTAAACAAGTCAATCTGATAATAGAAAAGAGAGTGGTACCAAAGATTGGAAGAATTACCAGAAGGAGATGTTAGCCAAAGGATACATGATTTTAGTTAGAATCAACTTCAGGACCTATGTATGCAACGTGACTCTAGGGTTTTTGTTTCGATTTATTTTGGGGGTTTCTTTGTTTCTTTGTTTGTTGTTGCTGTTTTTTGTTTTTTGAGACAGTGTCTCACTATGTAGCCCTGGCTGACCTGGAACTCACAGTGTAGACAAGGCTGGCCTGGAACTTACTATGTAGACCAGCTTGGCTTGAAACTCATAGAGAGCCTCCTGTCTCTGCTTTGTAACTATTGGGATTAAAGTCATGTGCCTCCATGCTAATCAAAGTGAGTAGAGTTAACCATGGTGTGTTGCCCCTTGGCAACTATAAAAAGAGAGTTCCTTCACCACCAAGTAACTATGTGAGGTAATGCTCTTGTTAATTAGCTAGATTTAACTCTTTCCCAATGTTCTTTAAAATACTGCACATGATTTTTTAAATTCGATGTTATTTGTGAATTTTTATTTTTCTTTATTGATGTATGTGCTTTTTTTGGTTTGGTTTTTTGTTTGTTTGCTTGTTTTGAGACAAAGTTTCTCTGTGTAGCCTTGGCCGTCCTGGACTTGCTTTGTAAACTAAGCTTGCCTCAAACTCACGGAGGTCCACCTGCCTCTGCCTCCCTGAGTGCTGGGATCACAGGTATGTGCTCACACCCAGCTGTGAGTGAGTATTCGGCTGGGTGTGGTGGTGCACAGCTTTAACCCCACTCAGAGGCGGAGGCAGAGGCAGGTGGGTCTCTGAGTTTGAGGCCAGCATGAGTTCCAGGACAGCCAAGACTTTTTTTTTATGCTTGCAAACTATATTTGTTTTGTTTGTTTGTTTGTTTGTTTTTATAATAATTTTTATTTTTTTATATTAATCACAGGTTGTTTACTTTGTATCCCAGCCGTAGCCCCCTCCCTCATTCCCTCCCAATCCCACCATCCCTCCCTCATCTCCTCCCTGCCCCTTTCCAAGTCCACTGAGAGGGGAGGACCTCCTCCCCTTCCATCTGACCCTAGCTTATCAGGTCTCTTCAGGACTGACAGCCAAGACTTTTACACGCACAAACAAACAAACAAACTTGTCTTGAAAAAAATAAATAAATAAACAAGTTTTTAAAAATTAAAAAAAAAGAAAAACCAAAAAGAAAGAAAGAAACACCCAGTGTATGCCTTTGTATTTCACATGTACATATATGCACAAATACATGGAAAATAAATAATCTTATAAAGCTTGACTCTGCCTCCAGCTATTGTTCCAGCAGAAAAGGAGGGGCGCACACACACACACACACACACAAAGACTGCCTCAGGAATTCTAGCCAAGATGCTTTCTGTGTTACCCTTGCTGCAGCAGACACCTGGAACCCTCGTGAGGTCTCCAACCCCATGACTCAGCGCTGTTAGGTAGCACTCACTGGTGGGTAAGGAGGTCTACCTACTCTTAGCCTTGCTCGTGCTTCCTAGAAAACAAATGTGCTCATTGTGAAGTGGTGATGGACAAGGAGGAATCTGCAGCCAAGGAAGGGGTGTGTGTGTTTGGGGTGAGTAGAGAGATGAGGAGAGCCAAAGGTCTAGTGATCTCGGGAGGAATTGTTCCTGGAAAGCAAGCAGATGATTATGGTGGACCCTCTATTCCACTCTATGGTAGGTGTTGAGGACAGAGTGTATACCATGCTCCCACCCCCACCACACACACACACCACACACACACCCCCACACATACACACACCACATACACACACACACACCACACACACACCACACATACACACACACACCACACACACACACCCACACATACACACACACACCACATACACACACACACACCACATACACATACACACCACACACACATCACACACATACACATCACATACACACACCACATACACACCACACACACACCACACACACACACACACCACAAACACACCACATACACATACACACCACACACACATCACACATATACACACACCACACATATACACACACCACACATATACACACACCACACACACACACACACACACACCACACACGCACCACACACACCACACACACACACCACACACACACACAACACTCTCTTACCAAATCCAAGATACTGTTATCTCTAGAGAACCAGAAAGATCTGTAGCTACTGAAATGGCTGTGTTTGGGGCACAATCTCTGGCTTTCTTGTCATTCTTCCTGACTGGGCCGTGCCCATGTTTCAACTTCCTGTCATGGCTGGTAATCCCTCCAGAGAGAGCAAGAATGGCAGGCAGACGTGTGGAAGTAGGAGGGAACTCCTGGCTCATCCACAACCCCTTGCAGCCTCAATCGGATGTACACTGGAAATCCTGATGCTCCAGGTCCCTCCCTGATGGGCTCCAGATGTGCTCACATCTGGGAAGGCCATCCCAGGAAGCTGACACTCCCACTTACAGCTCCTACCCCAATGGGTCTCTTCTTTCAGCTTCCAGGCCTTCAGCTGAGAAGGATCAGTCACCCCTTTCCTCTCCAGAGGTAGGAACTATGAGAAGGGGGGGGGGGCAATGAGGGAAATAAATGGGGGTTGGGGAAGAGAGTAAATCAAAGGAGGTCAATGTTTAGGACACTCCTGAGGATCTTATTTTCCTTTCAACTTCCTATCTGAGTTATTAAATTTTGCTCTAGAGCTCTAGAGTCCCAACAGACTGGGAAAGAAAAGAAAGAAAAACTGAAGAAAGTTGGAAAGAGAAGGTACCTAGTGAGAGTGGAGGTATTCTTTCCATTGACCAACTTGTACCAGAACTGGTACTTTTCACCACAGTGTCCTATCTCTATCAGTGCCCACCGCCTAATCTCCATCTCTTGGTCTCTGCCCAATCCAGACAAGTTTGGTATCTGGAGAGCCATCCAGTCACTCAGTCACTAGGTTCAGAGTTCCACACCCCCAAGAAGACCTAAGCATTTATCTCCCAGGGCTGCTCTTGTCACCCTAGTGAACACTTTTCATCACCACCTCCTACATTCTGAGCAAAGCGGGGGTGGGAAGGAGAGTGCAATCTGGGTTTATTTTACCTCTGGGACATGAGGAGGGGTTTCTCCCAGGGCAGACGGGTGGGAGTGGTAAGTGGTGACTCACAGACGATGGAGCCATCAGTTCCCCTAAACAGAGACCTGAGTCAGGGCAGTGACAAAGCCTCGGTTCAGAGGGCTTGCTCTTGTACTTTCCCACTTCCCTCTCTTAAGACAGCAATGCCCAACTTCAGCAGGCTCTGCCCCAGGCTTCTGCTGGAAGCGGGCTCCCACTCTACTTCTGAAGACATGACACCCATGCACTTTCACCCTCTTCACAGATGTCTCTCCTTCCACTGAGGTCCTGTTCCTGTGCATCACTCCAGTTCAGGACAGGGGATCAACCCTCTCTTCTGTCTCCTTTTCCACTGAACTGTGGGGTTTTGGTCTTTTGGTTTGTTTTTTTTTTTTTGAGACAAGGTTTCTCTGTGTAGCCCTGGCTGTCCTGAAACTCGATCTGTAGACCAGGCTGGCCTTGAACTCACAGCGATCCAACTGCCTCTGCCTCCCAAGTGGCTGGGATTAAAGGTGTGCCACCACCACCACCCCTAGGTTATGGGTTTTTCAAGACAAGGTTTCACTACATGGGCTACGCAGGCCTGGAACTCACAATCCTCCCGTCTCAGCTTTCCCAGTGCTGGGATTACACGCATGTGCCACTAAATCCAGCTAGTGAGAGGTTTGTTTCTTGAGGACCTCAGTCCCCTTTATCCAGCCAAGCTTTCTACAGGCCCCACAAGGTGGAAGTCTACTTCTTAAATTCAAAGCACCCAGCCTCAATGCTCTCATTTTCCAGGCATTTGAAAGAAGAAGCTGCTAAGAGTCTTGCCCCAGAGAAGTCATGCTCACACACACAAACCTTTCCCTCCAGTTTCAGAGGATTAATGGTTTGTATATACAGGCCCCTCTCACCCTGCCCCCAAGGACAGCAGATCTAAATTAAGACATCTGCTCCCCTGTAGAAGCCCAGCTTTGTAGAGGGCTAACAATGGGAAGAGCAAGCCTCAGAATGCACTGGCATGCCTGGCTTCTCCTCTGCCCTTTTCTTTCTGTGTTGCTAGCCACTCCTCTGAGCCTCTGTTTCCTAACAGTAAAATTAGGACAATCATACCTTCAGTGCTGGCTGGGCCTTTGGGAAGATTAAAGCTCAGCCCAGAACCCAACGTATGTGTTAAATAAGCCATCACTATTTCACACCCTAACCTGGGTGCCAGAGCTTGGCATGACTCCTGACTTTGAACTTTGCATCTGCATCTGAATTTTTCTGTAGAAACTCATTCTAAACTTGCAGCCTTCAAAGCTGCCGACAGCAGGAGCTTGGTGAATGTTGTGTCCTCCACCTCTGTGCCCCATCATGGAGCACACTGTAATTAATAATAGCCATGAAAGCAAATCACTGCCACTGAACCATGGGACAGAAGCTACCAAGAGGTCAGATCTGAGAGAGAAACTGGACATACACAGAGGTACACAAGCTGACCAGAAAGAAGGTGAGATATACAAAACAGAGAAATGTTGACAGGAGACAGAGGACGCAAAAGCAGTGGGCTAAGAGGGAAGTCATGGGTTTGGAGTCAAAACACCCAAGTCGGGCTAGGATGGCAAAATGGTAAAGGTGCTTGCTGCCTCAAGCTTGATGGCCTGAGTTTGATCCCAGGGAATCGCGTGGTGGAGTAAGATAACTAACTATGACTGGTACATGTGTGTCATTATCTGTATTTGATCTCTCACACACAAAATAAATGTGTTTAAAAAAAAAACAAAACTGGCCAGGTGGTGGCAGCGGCAGCGGCAGCGGCAGCAGCTCACACTTTTAATCCCAGGCAAGTTCCAGGACAGCCAGGGCTACACAGAGAAACAAACCCTGTCTCAAAAAACAAAACAACAACAACAACAAAAATTTTTTTTTCAAGCACTCAAGTCCTAAACTCTCCATAACTGGTTAGCCATGTGACCTCAAACAAGTCATCACTCTGTGGCAATTTTCTCTGCTGGAGAAGATTGGATGGTTAGCCTCTAGGCAGCTTCCTCTAACCCCTGGAGGGTTGTGCTGAAGCACCTCCAAGCAGGAAGAAATCCCAGTTCAGATTCAACAAGAAGCAGAGGAAAGGGAAACTAGGCAGAGGCAAGGAAGGCAAGTGAGAAAGCCAGAGGTGTTGGGGCCACTGGGTGAGGACTTATAAGGACAGAGAGAGCCAAGAGAGGAGGGATCCTGGGGAGAGTAGAAAAGCTAGCCAGAGCATGACTAAGGGGCTCCTGTGTAAACAGGGGCAAGGAATGGACAGGGAGGGGGCATGTTTGAGTTGGCCAATGTTGGGGGGTTGAGGAGGAGGACTATGGCAGGACACTATGTCCCCTGTCCCCCACCAAGGCTCCTGGGAGGATCTGAGTCACACACCTCCCTAGCTGTACACCCGCTCCCTCCCCTAGCTCCTAAATCCTGGGAAAAAAAATCTCAAAGTCTGAGCTGAGAAAGGAGAGACTGGATTCACACATGTGGGACCTCAAGTGGATGTCTATCAACGACAAGGCTCCACCCTTCTCTCTGAGGGGCTCCCACCCCGCCAGTCTCACCAGAGGTTAATGTTGCTATTGCTTGCCTCAGATCCGAACTCACAGATTTCTTGGGTTCCTCACCTGATGAAAGGGTCAGGACCTGCAGATGTGAAAGTGGAATGGAGCCAGCATGGCTGTGGGCTGCCCAGCTGGCCTCTCACTGGGGCTGCAGCTGGCTCTGGAGACATGCTTTTGAAGATCTAGCTGGGTGACTAGGGACTGAAAGCAGACAGTAACAGAATGAGGGGAAGCACACAGCAGAAAGGAAAAAAAAAAATGACCCTGGGACTTTTATTTAGAACCCCCACAGGCCACACAGTGGGGCAAAAGAGAAGGGGGCAGGATTTTACTTTGTGAGCCTTATTCTGAAAGGGAAGAAGTCCTGGAGGAAAAAGGCAGAGAAGGGAGTAGAAAGGGAAGGGGATTAGGGGAGAGTCTAGGCCTCTCTCCCCTCCCCCATACCAAGATAAAGACTAGACTCCTGAAAGGTGATCTCATCACACACAGCCTAAGCTAGAAGCCAGAAAGGTACCTGCACTTACTTCAACCCCTTCCTCTACTTACACAGGTCATGGGGGGTGGGGTAGGGTCTTGGGTTCCGGATGACCAACAGAAGCTGAAGGTTAGTTCTCTTTGAAGACTCCTGACCACCACCATCACAACTGCTACCCATCACTTATCTTTGTGGGATTTCTCCAGGGACTCAGGCAATTTGATGAAGGAACTAAGTTGAAGAGGCTGGCCACTTGGTCAAGTACCAAATCCAAGAAAGGGACATAACAGAGATTTCCAAACTTTACATTAGAAGCTAGAGAGAACTGAGGCCAAATGCTCCTGTGTCAGAGACCCCAAACTCCTGTGCTTTCCACTGTATCAACCTGGGGAGGGTCAGACGTGGAACTCCCGGGGCCAACGAAGCTGTTCCAGCAGGCTGCCTGGGAGCACACAGTTCCTGGACTGCAGAGTCCCTAATCCAGCTGGCCAAAACCCAGGCACCCGATGGCCCCGGAAGGCAAGAGGGAATCCCTGTTGGCCAGACGCCAGTGGAGTCCCCTGTCTCTCAACCCCAAAGTTTCCTTCCTTAAGAAGTGAGGAAGACCCCCACACACAATATTCAGGGTCCCTCCGCCCCCCAGAGGTGATTCCTTTCCTCATTAGGAAATTTTCTGCTCTCTTTTTCCGACTTCTTTTCCGAGCGTTTACGTTGTACATCTGGA
The DNA here is from genome assembly GCF_030254825.1 of Meriones unguiculatus. Classification (NCBI taxonomy): domain Eukaryota; kingdom Metazoa; phylum Chordata; class Mammalia; order Rodentia; family Muridae; genus Meriones; species Meriones unguiculatus. Next base: position 308,789 of record NC_083356.1, read on the forward strand.
AAGGGTGGGGAGGAAAGAGGGGAAGCGGAGAGGAGGGCGAAGAACTCGAGCCCGCCCAGTCTGAGCCAGGCCAGACCACCGGCCTCCAACTGGGGCCGGAGCCAGGGGTGCAGAGGCGCGGCCCCCCACGCCCCTTCGGGGTGCGGGGCGCGGCCTCGGCGTCCCAGGGACCCAGGAATGCCCCCCCGCCAGCCGACCCGGCAGCCGGGGGGAGGGCCCAGCCGGGAGTTTGGCAAACTCCTCCCCGCGTTGAGTCATTCGCCTCTGGGAGGTTTAGGAAGCGGCTCCGGGTCGGTGTCCCCAGGACAGGGAAGAGCGGGCGCTATGGGGAGCCAGACGCCACGGTCGCCACAGTCTCCTCTCCACGCGGTGCCGCTGCGCTGGGGGCCCCGGCGCCTGCTGCCGCTGCTGCTGCTGCTGTGGCGGCCACCGCTCCTGGTCGGGGGCTTCAACCTAGACGCTGAGGCCCCGGCGGTGCTCTCCGGGCCCCCCGGCTCCCTCTTCGGCTTCTCCGTGGAGTTTTATCGGCCGGGAAGGGACGGGTGAGTGGCGAGGCTGGCGGCGGGAAGCAGACGTGGGCCACCTGGAGACTGGGGGCGCGCCGGGGTCTGGAGGCGACCAGGACTTGAGTTTGAGGGCGGAGTTTGGAAGGACTAAGACTGGAGTTAGGGGCCCAAACTAGAATTGGGGGCCCGCGCCGGAGCAGGGAGGGACCGTGGCCGACGTGGAGAGTGAGTTCGGTATGGAGACTGGTGTGGCTTGAGGAAAGGACTCGGATCTAGAAGCTCAAGAAGTGCAGGCGGGGTCTCGGGGCTGGCTGGGAGCTGAGAGCGCAGAAAGCTTAGGGTCTCTAGCGATCTGTGGGCTGCGGGGGACCTGCGGCGAGTGGGAGCCGAGGGGGCGCGGAGGCCGGGTAGGGCCTTAGGGGGCACTGAGAGGGTTGGAGCTGTATGTGAGTGTGCAGTAAAAGGGGAGGCAGATTGAGGGGGTCGGAAGGTTATGGGGGGCGTCTCATTCTCCCCTCCCCCATCAATTCAGACTGGGGAAAGACCCAGGAGGACAGAGGCTTCCCCCCCCTCCCTTTCTCCTCAGTCTCCCGAGTCGCCTCCCATCCCCAATCTCTTCAGGCGAGGAGATCCAAGAACTTGGGGAGAATCCCAGGACCCTGGCACTGGGGGTGTTGGGGCTAGAGGCGGGACCAGCCCTGGGCGGTGCACGGATGTGTCGGGAGGGGTGTGTGTGCGCGCGCCTGAAGGGGGGTGGGCGGTTTCCCTCTTGCTCCAGCTCTTGGGAGGAAGAGAAAAGCTGATTTCCTGTAGCTTGTCGGCTGTAGTTTAACTGAGACTCAGACTTCTGGGACTAGGGTCGAAAGCTGGGCAGACAGGCTTTCTGGGCTCAAAAGCATCAGAACCAAGGTTCCTGAAAATCTCTATGGAGAATCCTTATTTCCGGGTAATAAGCAGACCCAGATTCCGAATGCCTGGAAAATGGGTGCCCACAGGCTTGAGGAAAGCAGAGTTATAGGCCACATTGAAACAAAAGTGTTTGTTTACATAAGGAGAGGAGGTTGGAAAGTAAGAGGAAGGTGACACTCCCAGCTCCTGGGCCAGGGCACCCCAGATGCCAGATTCCTGAACCCCTTTGATGATAGCAGTCATTGTTTCTCCTCCACCTCCAAGCCTTGAGCCTCTCTCTGCCCATGGCAGCACCTACACCACCCCGAGAATCTCAGGACTTGATAGAAGCCTTTGTCAGAAGTAATATTTCAGCTATCTATTTAATTAGGGGATAGGGGGTGTGGCTAATTCTAGCAAATTTGGTTGGAGAAGGGACAATTTTTTCTATTTTATCTGGGGGACTTAGGAATAAAAGGAAGAAAGAAAGAGAGAGAAAGAAAGAAAGAAGGAAGGAAGGAAGGAAGGAAGGAAGGAAGGAAGGAAAACTAGGTGCCAGCCCTTGAATTTGGGCTGTTCAAGATCCCACCCAACCCCCACCCCACACCCTGGCCTCTTGCCCAAACCTCATTGCATCACCCTGTTCTGGAGCCTTTGCCAAGCATTGCTTTCCCCAGAGTCCCCCAAAACTTACAACAGCCCTGATGGAGCAGAGAGGGTGGAGGGGATTTAGGGTCTTTTTGCCCATTAGGGTGTCCACTTTTTACTTCTCCTTTATCCTCACTCCACCCCACACAAACCTGTCAGTTCTCTTTTAAAACTGAAACATCTATTGGACTTTGAACTCCTGGTCCCCTAGGTGTGCATCTGACCCCTAACCTGACCTTCAGTCACAGACTTCTTCTAAAATAAGACCCAGCCTCTTCATTCCTCCCTCTGCTCTCTATGCTCCCAAGAGAGCCCAGGTGTCCAGCTCACATTTTACTCCCCTCCCCTTTGCTCTGTGTACATCCTTCTGAGAGCATTCTTCTTTCCTAGGACATCCCTCCCCGTCAAGAGGGAAAACTCAGCCGCTCTGTGCATGTGATCTTTGTATTCCTAGTTCCTGCTGCCTCACTTGTATTGAATAAGGAAGAGAACAGGATGAACACTATTGCACAAATAACACGGGGAGAAAGCTACAGCCATGCAACCCTGGGTGTGAGTGCTCACCATTTACCAAATAGCTAGGCCTTGAGCAAGTTACTTAAGCCTGGAGTACAGCCTTCCCTTGAACATGATGCCCACCGAGGCCGAGCAACACACACAAGCCATGGGTTTTGTGGGGAGATTTTTGATTCTGATTTCCTCCTGGCACCTACCTCATTCTTATTTTAAGTTTTCCTCCATTTCTTACTTGCATTTATTTATTTATTCATTCATTCATTTATTCCCAGGCTGTCCTCAAACTGTGTAGGGAAGGATGACCTTGAACTTCAGATCCTACCTCTCCAGAGTATTGGGATTGCTGACAGGCCCTGTCACACCCTCCACCACACCCAGTCTATGGAGGTTAAACCCAGGGCCTCTGTGCATGCTTGGCAGGCAGTCCACCTGCTGGCTACCTCCTCAATCTTGACATGCTTGTAGTACTTGCTAATAACTATGATAGAAGTAATAGTTCCTCACATCCCTTTTAAGCTTTCATACTGATTTCTCACTGGATTATTATTTTTTTTTAATCCTGTGTTGAGCAGAGAAAGTATTATTGCTTCAGAAGTCATAGAAATTTAGAACTAGTAGTTAGTTTAGGGACCATTCAAAAGCAGCTGATCACTAAGAAAGAAAGGCTAGAAGAGGAAAAGCAACTAAGCCCAGGACACTTAAAGCTTAAAAAGTGGACCAGTCTACTGGAGACAACTCTTCCTCAGACAACCAGGTATCTCCCTTTGGGATGTACATGAGGTTCCAGAAGTAGGTGTCTACCTCTGGCCTAGCTAGGAGTGAGGTAGTATTGTAGGAGCTGGGCACTGACCTACCTGCTACTCTCTGCCCTGACCTTGCTAAGCCAAGGGAGTCAAACAGTAACTGAATATTGAACAAGGGCTTAGTTAATCAGAAGCCTAGCTAGGGAGATAGTGACGGAGAGGAGGGGATGTATTGGCAGTGAGGAGAACAGAACACTAGCCTAGGAAACAGCACTATAGGATTCTAGGCTTCTATTCACATCCTGGAAAAGATTCTGAGCAACCCTGAATGGGTGTGGTCTCTCTTGGACTTAGTTTTCCCACCCATCAAATAAGGTCATAGGAGTAGGTCAGCAATTTGGGGACTTGTTGAGGGATATCGGAACTGAGGTGGCCTTCCTCCACTGCATGCAGCACCCGCAGGGCATCTCCGTTAGTCCTGAGACCAGTGGATATTCTGTGCACTTCTAGAATGATCACCTGTCTCAAAAGGCCAGCTAGAGCTTCAAGCTCTGCGGCCTCAAGAGAAATGATGCCAACTGTTTCTTCCCTTGCACTTTAATAGAGTCTATCTGCCAAGCTGCAGCTGGTGGGAGATAAGTAATGAACCAAAAGTGTCTATAGCTTCCAATCAGTTTCTGACCAGTCCTAGATAAACAGGTTTCTGCACAAGTTGTAATGCCAGCCAAAAGCAAATGCACTTGAAATTTTAATTAGCCTGGGATGCCTTATCATGTAAATGCATGATTTCCATTAGGCTTTCTGCAAAATTGAAAATAGCCCAAAGGACCCTCCCTTGGTACCCTTTTAGATTACTGTGAGGATTCTACTGCTGTGGGGTTTAGAAAGCAGCAGGTAGGAGGAAAATAAGGGTAAATAAGCAATTTGGCACAAGCATCTCACCTGGCACCTGTGGCTGCTAGAATGAGGGCTACTGAGATGGACACATCATGTAAGCCTTGGGCAGAAATTATGGGTCATGAGGCCTGGTCTGGATCCATGTCCCCTGTCTGCATTCTTGGGTCCCTGAACCTGCATATAGCAAAGATATGCCCCTTGCTTGTGGGCTTGTAGGCTTCAAAGCTTCCAAAAAGCTGTTGCCTTCTTTCTCTGTCCTCCACAAATGCAGGCAGAAATCTGGGAAACTTGGCAGAACCCAGAGAAAGAAAACCCAAACCCATGTTGAGCTAGGGCAAGAAGCAGAGTTCCTAGCTCCTGGTGCAGTAGTCTGGTTTCTGTGCTCTGTCCTCACTGTTTTGTGGAGCCAGAGGCAGTTGCTAAATTATCTGTGGCAGTTCCAGCCACAGAAGGGTCACAGCCCTCTCTTCCCCTAGCCCTGGGCCTGCTGCTCCCCATTTTTGCCAGTTAAGGCATTTCACCTGAGAAGGTCACCAGGCCCTTAAAATGGTGGCTAAAACCTCCAATTGGCCTTAACGCCTGAGTGAGAGAGAGGTGGGACACAGTGGTAGGAGACAAATGGAGAAGTGCGAGGTTGAAAACTGTCAGGAAGCCACAGGCAGTAAACATTTCCTGTCTCCAGGGCAACTGAAGCAGGCACCTCCCCTCTCCACTCTATAACTTAAAACAACTCCTGTCCTGTTCTCCATGCTGTTCCTTTGGACCCCTACCTTCTTTATTCTCACCTGTCCTTTTGCACTCCTTCCATCCTCTATTGGTGTCCTGGGGACTGCCTTCCCTGCTGCTTTCATCACTTATTCCTCTTAGCCCCTGCCCCTCCCCATAATAAATGTGACCCTCTTAGAAGACACCCCTGTCTCTTTTATCTCTGCTAAGTCTGCTCTTGGGCCCACATGGCTGAGGAACAGCCACTTACAAGAAAGGGGGGGGTGGGTGCTGGGAGTGTTGAAAGCTGAACCAGTACAGAAACCATGAGAGGTAAAGAGAACTAAGATCTGAGATCAAGAAAGAAGGAAAAAGAAAGGCAAGGCTGCCGCACAACTATAATCCCACCACTTAGGCAGAGGCCAGCCTGGTCTACAGAGCAAGGTCCAGGACAGCCAGGACTACACAGAGAAACCCTGTCTCAAAAAACCAAGAAGGTGAAAGAAAGGAAGAAAGAAAGAAAGAAAGAAAGAAAGAAAGAAAGAAAGAAAGAAAGAAAGAAAGAAAGAAAGAAAGAAAGAAAGGAAAGGAAAGGAAAGGAAAGGAAGAAAAGAAGAAAGGAAAGGAAGGAAAGAAGGAAGGAAGGAAAGGAAGAAAGAAAGAAGGGAGAAAGGAAGAAAGAAAAGAAAGAAGGGAGGAAGGAAGGAAGGAAGAAGGGTTGGAGAGGTAGCTCAAAAAGTAAGAACACTGACTACTCTTCCAGAGGACCAGGGTTCAATTTCCAACACCCACATGGCAGCTCATGACTATAACTCCAGTCCTAGGGGATCCAGTGCCTTCTTCTGGCCTCCTCTGGAACCAAGTACTCACATGACACATAGACATGCATGCAGGCAAAATATCTATACATATTAAATGAATAAATGATTAAGAGAGAGAAAGGCAGCCACACAGACAGACAGGAGGGGACCCAGGAATCTAAATCAGGAGAGCAAGCAGTGCTGGGACAGATGGGCAGAAGATGAGGAGCAATGCCAGTGGCAGCAGAGGAGACAAGCAGAGGCCAAGGCTGGCTGGCTGGGACACTGGCCCAGAGGTGGGATGCCAAGGAAAGCTGCCCAGGCGGCCAGATGCAGTCCTTGCAGAAGACCCTGAGGAGGCTGTATGGAAGGCCTGGAGACAAGGAACCAGGACTAGTAGAAAAGAGCCTTGGAGTTTACTAGTGGAGGCCACAGAGGCAAGGGACCAGAGCTGCAGAGGAAGAATGCCAGGAGCCATCCCTTGGTGGAGGACCCAATCTCAGACATGCGTGTCCAGGAAGAGGATCCAAAAGAACAGCATTTGAGTTAAATTTTCTGGGGCTGCTTTGTGCAAAAGAGGTACGATCATGGCAGAACCACAGCTAGGAAGGTGAGGTCTACTGTGGGCCATGGGGGGGAGGTGGGATGCCAGGCCCAGGAAATGACCATTTTCATAGTCCTCCAGCTCCTCTCTTCTGCCTGATTTCTTAGACTCACATTTTCCTCCTATGTGCCCCAAGACTAAGTGGCCAGTTGTCTGGGTTCCAGCCTAGGGAGAAAACTTGGCTTGGGAAGAGAGGGTACATAATAGGTTAGGGTCCTGAGGCTCCACAGAAGCCTGGGCTTCTGGGGCTGAAATCAGTTTAGCACTCAGAGAGCATTTGCTCTCCTTAATATATATTCTTAGGTGGGCAATGGTGGCACATGCCTTTAATCCCAGCACTTGGGAGGTAGAGGTAGGTGAATCTCTGTGGCTTAGAGGCCAGCCTGGTCTACAAAATGAGTCCAGGATAGCCAAAGCTACACAGAGAAACACTGTCTCAAAACAAACAAACAAGCAAACCAACAAACCAAAAAAACACCCTACATATATTGTACTTTGTACTGTTTCTTTTCCTGGTGCTAAGGGCCTTACATGTGCCAAGTACATCCTCCTCCACCCCTGGGCTACAGCCTCAGTTGGGCTGGGCATCTAGCCTTGGCAGGTAGATGGAAGCGACCTAAAAGCTGGAGTCCAGACCCTGGCCCTCATTCCCTTTCCAAGAACAGACTCTGGTTTTTCCTCTCTAGTAGCAGGGAAGAAGGTAGGAGAATGTGGGAGGAGGGAGGAGCTAAGTTAGTGACAGCAGCACATGGGGAATGCCTGACTCCAGCCCCTGCCTCTGGCATTTGTGGCATCTTCTGAGATATAAATACAACCCAAGGACCTCTACTCCACCCCCAATCTTGGCCCAAAGGTCTGGGTGCATCCTGCCTTCAGAGACTGACCTGGAAATAGAACCCTCTCCTAACCCATTTTTCCTTCCCCCTCCACAGGGTCAGTGTGCTGGTTGGGGCACCCAAGGCTAACACTAGCCAGCCAGGTGTGCTGCAAGGTGGTGCTGTCTACGTGTGTCCCTGGGGCACCAGCCCTACCCAGTGCACCACCATTCAATTTGACAGCAAAGGTAGGCTGGGAGAGCTCAGGGAGGGGCCTAGTGTGGCTGGCGGGTGCTGCAGCTTGGGGGCCCGGGGCCCGGCTGCCGGGGCACGGCCTCAGCACCAGGACCATGTAGCCCCCAGTAGTAGTCTTCTAGCTCCTAGCTCTGGGCTCCTCATGGCACTCACTCTGTGTTCCCAGCCCAGCCCAAAAAGGGAGGGCATGATTCAGAAACATGTGGCTCTCATTTCCACTGAATCACCCACAGCTCTGGGAGGCCAGGGCAGACAAAGGCAGAGAAGGCTGGAGAGTCCTGTTCCTAAGCTAAGTGATAGTGCACACTGGGCACAGTGTGATTCGCCCCTGCCCCAGGGATCTCAGCAGATGGACTAAGGAGGCTGAGGATATGCAGTTAGCACTCAGAGCCTTTGCCCCATACTAGGCGCTACTGTGAGTGCCTTGGCTCACTTAATCCTGCAGCAACTGTATGAAGTATTAGTATCTCCATCCTGTGAGGGAGGAAGCAGAGGTTAGGGCACCCAGCTAGTAAGAAAGCGATGAGCTTAGGCACTCTGTCCTCAGAGATGAAGAATGGGGTAAGGGAGCAAAAAGAGGTAAGCATGAAAATGTGGAGGCCAGCTGATTTCTGAAGGTGTGCTAGGGACTGAAGCTAAAGACTTACGCATCCTAAACATGCTGTTGCACTGAGTTACAGCCCCAATTACTGAGAGACAGGTGGAGAGGAAGAAGAGCAAGAAAGGTGTGCTCTGGAGGGCAGACTTGAAAAGAGAAAGGGAGGAAACTCTAGTAAAGAGGTGAAAGGAAAGGCTGTCGGAGACACAGGGCTAGCTACTGACAGAGGTTAGCCATGGGACTTGGCCAGTCTTCCCCAGCACCACAATGCAAGTGTCCTGTTTCAGCTAGGAGGAAGTCAGAAGAGCCAAGGAGACAAAGTGGGAAGGTGTGTGTGTGTGTGTGTGTGTGTAGGTAGGGAAAGTACTCAAGGCTCAGTGTCTAGAAATGCTGAGCATCCTGGGCCGAAGCTCAGGGTTACCTTCCTGAGAACCAGTATGACAGCACGCTCTCAACCTCCCCAAGGCTCCCGGATCCTGGAGTCTTCATTGTTCAGTGCCAAGGGAGAGGAGCCTGTGGAGTACAAGTCCTTGCAGTGGTTCGGGGCAACAGTTCGGGCCCACGGCTCCTCCATCTTGGTGAGGGACAAGTGGGCTCAGTGGTGGGTGCCTGACAATTGACCAGTGGTGGGGAGGTCTGGTCCTGGTCTGGGGTGGGGTGGAGACTGTCTTAATGAGCTAAATCTGAACACGCCCCTACCCCTCTGGGCCCTCCCAGGCATGTGCTCCACTGTATAGCTGGCGCACAGAAAAGGAACCACAGACCGACCCAGTAGGCACCTGCTACCTCTCCACAGAAAACTTCACCCGCATGTTGGAGTATGCACCTTGCCGTTCAGGTAGGGGCCAGAGCGGCATGAAACCACTGTGCCTTCTCCATAGGAAGAAGCTTGGGGCTTTCTCTTCGTGGCCCCCAGGCATCAATATACAGTTCACGGCTGTTCAGGAGACTCTTGCTCTGGTCTCCTTTCTTGTTCCTGCCTCTCTTCCCTGTCAGCCCATCAGTGCACAGCTAGCTCATCTCCTTGTCTTCTTCCCTCACAGATTTCGGCAGTGCAGCAGGGCAGGGTTACTGCCAAGGGGGCTTCAGTGCTGAGTTCACCAAGGTAAGAGGTAATTGGGGAGGGAAGGCAGTGAGTGAGGATCCAGGGTCAGTACCGGATACACTTATCCCTCTCCCCAAATCTCCCCATAGACTGGCCGTGTGGTCCTGGGTGGACCTGGGAGCTACTTCTGGCAAGGTAAGCTCTTCCTCTACCCTCCTCAGGACTTGGCACCACATCCTTTCCCCACTCCAGGCCTGAACGCACCAATCCTTTCCTCCTGCACCCCCTCAACTTCCCAGTTCCACACCTACCTCCAGACTCCCATTCTATTCTGTTGCCCTCCATAGAGTTCCTTTCCTTGAACCAAACTTCTAAAATCCTACTCAGGCCCCCGAAAGCTCCTGTGACCTCCCCCAGCTCATCACCCTGCTTCCCTTCCAGGCCAGATCCTATCTGCCACTCAAGAGCAGATTTCAGAGTCCTATTACCCAGAGTACCTCATCAACCCGGTACAAGGCCAGCTGCAGACCCGCCAGGCTAGCTCCGTCTATGATGACAGCTACTTGGGTAGGCAAGCAGGTGGGGAAGCAATGGGAGAGAAAATCAGAGGGCTATCCTCAATTGGCAACCCCCACACACACACATGCTTCTCCTGCTCAGTGTCACCAGCTCTGCTGTGTATGATCATGGAGGCTGACCATGGAGGGATTAAGGGCCAGAGAATAGGGGTCCCAAAGGAGGCAATATTAACACCATCCACTCTGTCCCCCAGGGTACTCTGTGGCTGTGGGTGAATTCAGTGGTGATGACACAGAAGGTAAGTGAGGCTCCAGGCTTGGTCAAAACAAGGCCTGGAGAGAATGCACAAAGCACAACATTCTGAGTCTGCCCTGTCTTCCCTCCAGCCCATCAGTTTTTCTTCTCTTTGCAGACTTTGTTGCTGGTGTGCCCAAGGGGAACCTCACCTATGGCTACGTAAGACACTGCCCCCGTCCTCTGCCTCTCACCCTGGCCAAGTGCAGGGCCTTGCATGGCTGTTTGTGGGGACCTCAAAGAAACAGATCAGGCAGGCCAGACTTCAGAAGTCTGGTTCAAGGAAAGGAAGTGTGTGAAGTCAGACTTGGGTTCTAATTCTGGCACTGACTCTGGAAAAGATAACCTGGTCTTTCATTGCTGTGTTGTCCCCTGCTTGACAGCTCTAAGCTGCTTCTTCCATGTACAATGGGGTAATAATAGTTCTGACCTCACGAGGCCCTTGTGAGGGGAATGAAAGCACTTGTGAATTATTAGGCAGTGTACAACTGCCAGCTATTATTAGACCATGACAAGTGCCTGGACAGATGACTGCCACACGGTTGCTCAATTAACAACATTTATTAAGGTGAGAGATGAGACATATTCTCCCTCTTGTAAGGTGCTTCTAATCCAGTGTGTGTGATAAAATGCACAGTTTTAATCTTGATGAAGCCACTGATCCTCTCAATGTCCCAGGCACTGTCCACTCATGGTGGCATTCCCTTCCCCATCACAGGCCTGTGGGATGAAGAACAATCTTGACAGTTTGCACGTAAGAAAACTGTGGTCCTAAGAGACCAATTATGTTGATTAGGGGCAGCTGGATAAATATTTAATATCTACCATATTCCAAATGCCATCCTTTCTGAATTGGAAGTTCCCGAAAAGCGATTGAGGTAATAACAGCACATTTTAGGAAAGCAGTAACCCTTTCCAAAGAGGGTGCGTCAGAGAAGATTCTGTGAGGGCTCTGCACAGATGTGGCAAGAGAAAATCCCAGGCACAGGTATGAAGAGCACAAAGGCTATGGAGCTGGACTAGTGTGGAACCTCATAAGGTAAAAGAGTCTGAGAACAAGCATAGGCATGGGGCCAGAGAAGAGGCAGAGACTGACAGGCTGCGGGGGTGCCTGGGTGTACAGGTGGGAAGAACAGGCCTCCGTCTGCTCTCTGGCATCCGCATCAGCGGGGGGAAACCAAGGCACAGAGACTGGATAACCAGAGTCCTATGAAGGCTCATACCTGTCTCAGCAGAAGAGTGGGGCAGAGAGCAGGATGAAGAGACTTGGAGGTCTGCTGGGTCAGCGGCTCAGAGGAGACAGAAAAAGATGTGACTTGCAGACCCTGGTGGATGAGGGGGATAAAAGTTCTGACCTCTTAGGTTTGAAGCCTCGGTGCAGCAGTAGCAGTTATTGCTTGCCAAGCTCTTCTTTAGTCTCCAGGAGGCAAAAACCAAAGATGATGCTCTGGGTCCCACTGACCTTATATTCTTGTCACTAGACTCTAGCAAGTAGGATGAAAATCCATAAAGGATATGGAGGACAAAGGCAAAACAGCAAGTGGGTAGAGAAAACTGAAGGTGGTGAGAGGGTGAATTGGGAAGGAGTCAGAGGAGTGCTCAGGTACCCCTGGGGGATGCCTGTCCCTGCTCAGGTACCCCTGGGGGATGCCTGTCCTGTGTGTCCCAGACCTTCTTCCATGGGGCATCCAGGACCTATAGGCCTCTTTCTTCATCTTCAGGTCACCATCCTCAATGGCTCAGACATCCACTCCCTCTACAATGTCTCAGGAGAACAGGTGAGGAGACCCACACTTACAACCCTTGTCAACTAAGCTGTGGCCCTGGACCAATCGTGTCAAATGACCCACTTCCTCTGGAGCCTCTGAATGTCCACTCACAGCCTCTTTTGATCCTATTTACTTACCAACCTTGTTTTGACCCAGTGCTGTCCCTTGTCCCCACAGATGGCCTCTTACTTTGGCTATGCTGTGGCTGCCACTGATACCAATGGAGATGGGTGAGTGATGGGAAAGGGTGCATCTTCTAGACCTGGGTAGGAAGAGAGGGGGTGGGAGAGTGCCAGCAGAGTGCTGCTCAGGACATTTCTTCTGGACTCTAATTCATGTTTGCCTTCTCCTTGGTCAGGGCAAGGAGAGGGCTGAGGCTACATCAGAGCCCTCAGGTCTAACTCACAGAAGGGAGCCTCGGGATGCCAGAATGCCTGGATTTCCTCCACTGGGGCAGTAAATTGTGTCAAGACAAGGAAATCAAGATGCTGGTGTCTTCCTTTTTCTGCAGGCTAGATGACCTGCTGGTAGGGGCACCCCTGCTCATGGAGCGGACAGCTGACGGGAGGCCACAGGAGGTGGGCAGGGTTTACGTCTACCTGCAGCACCCGGCAGGCATAGAGCCCACACCCGTCCTCACCCTCACTGGCCAAGATGAATTCGGCCGATTTGGCAGCTCCTTGACACCCCTGGGGGACCTGGATCAAGATGGTTACAATGGTAAGCATCATGGCCCAGGGGGCTGAGACTGAGTTGGGGGGAGGCACTGGTTGGTCAGGAACTTAGGGAGAGAGTTTCTGTCAGGCCCTCTTGACTTTCCAAGGGTATTGGGGTTTAAGAAGATTATAACAGGAATTGACAGGCAGGTGGGGAATAGGACCCTGAGGTTTCTTGGTGGGGACTGCAATCCGTGGCCTTCTAACTGGTGACTAATGTGTGCTGTGTCTTGCAGATGTTGCCATTGGGGCTCCTTTTGGCGGGGAGACCCAGCAGGGAGTTGTATTTATTTTCCCCGGAGGCCCAGGAGGACTGAGCACCAAGCCTTCCCAGGTTTTGCAGCCTCTGTGGGCAGCTGGCCATTCCCCAGACTTCTTCGGCTCTGCCCTTCGAGGAGGCCGAGATCTGGATGGCAATGGGTACCCTGGTAAGTTGTGGCCCTTGCCCTTTTATCTTAGAATTCAAGCCTTGGGGTGCAATTCTAGGCAATTGCCACCAGATGGTGCAGTAGCCTGGCTCAGACCTCTTGGAACCATGAAACTAGAAAGCCTAGCGCCAAGGTGAGCCTGATTTGTGGCTTGCTTTAAAGGGTGGTTCTTGGCTTTTTTTGCAGATCTAATCGTTGGATCCTTTGGTGTGGACAAGGCTCTAGTGTACAGGTATGAACTCAGGGAGACTGGGGCAGCCTGGGGAGCTCGAGTGTCCCTTTAGAACTAAGATTTGGGACCATTAGTACACAGGGAACTGGTGTCCTAGGGCAGGAGCCTTAGTTCTATTTACCTCACATCCACTCTCTGCAGGGGTCGGCCCATTATATCTGCCAGCGCATCTCTCGCCATCTTCCCTTCCATGTTCAACCCAGAGGAGCGCAGCTGCAGCCTGGAAGGAAACCCTGTGTCCTGGTGAGCTGAGCCAAGAGCCTGCAGAGATCTGAACCTGCCAATGGGCAGGGGGCCCATGTCTGCCTTAGGAAGGGACAAACAGCAGATCTTAGTCTGGGTCTTTCTGAGGCAGGTAGGAGGCCACTTCCAGTTACACTCAGTACTTTCTCCTTGGTCTTTCTCCAGCATCAACCTTAGCTTCTGCCTCAATGCCTCCGGAAAACATGTCCCCAACTCTATAGGTAAGGGAGACTGCTCAAGTGTGGCAGCCATAGGGTGGGGTGGAAGGAGTTGAACAAGTAAGAGAAGCAGATTCACACTGTTTTCTGGCCACAGGCTTTGAGGTAGAACTCCAACTGGACTGGCAGAAGCAGAAGGGAGGGATCCGGCGAGCATTGTTCCTGGCTTCCAAGCAGGCCACTCTTACCCAGACCCTGCTTATCCAGAATGGGGCTCAGGAGGACTGCAAGGAGATGAAGATCTACCTCAGGGTATGGTCTGAGGGTGAAGGTGGCCTGGCCTGGGAGAATGGGTACATAAAACAAAGGACTTCAGGGAGGGGGCACTGCTGATGGGCTGGCTGGCTGGGAGGTTCTCCCTGAAGGGCCTGGAGTTTAGGGGACACTAAAGAAAGTTTTCTTTCAGAAGAGCCAGACACCAAATGCCTAGGCCTACAGAACAATGAGGTCAGATTTGGGAGAAGAAAGACTAAGAAGCAGGGCCACTGAGGCTCCAGAATCCCTGAACCTGAACCTTCTCTCCCCTGGCCCTAGAATGAATCAGAATTCAGAGACAAACTCTCCCCAATTCACATTGCCCTCAACTTCTCCTTGGATCCCAAAGCCCCGTTGGATAGCCATGGCCTCCGGCCAGTCCTGCACTATCAAAGCAAGAGCCGGATAGAGGACAGGGTAAGGAAAGAACTTGGGAAGACAGGCCTGCTACCTAAGACAGAACCATGGGAAAGGGGTGATAGGACCCCTCTCAAGGCTACCCCACTCCCTAGGCCCAGATCTTGCTCGACTGTGGTGAGGACAACATCTGTGTGCCTGACCTGCAGCTGGATGTGTATGGGTGAGTGGCAGTGCCACATGACCAAGAACCAGGGACACTCGCTGTCTGTCCTCATGGGGTCTGTGAGCATCTCTGCGTGTCAGCTTTGCCTACAGGAGCGCTCATTTCTCTGGCTCTAGACAGACTAAGTCTAGTGCTCTACAGCACCTCACTTAGGCCTGCCAGAGCTGCATTATAAACATGCCCCAATGCCCCCATTTGTGGGTTCAATCTTCGCTGTCCTTACCCTATGTGCCCCTCCAGGGAGAAGAAGCATGTGTACCTGGGAGACAAGAACTCCCTGAACCTGACGTTCCATGCCCAAAACATGGGTGAGGGAGGAGCCTATGAGGCTGAGCTCTGGGTCACAGCCCCTCCGGAGGCCGAGTACTCTGGACTTGTCAGACACCCAGGGGTAAGAAGGACTCTCAAGTGGGGCTGCAGAGGTAACCCCTCTAGAGGGGTGCCAAAGCCTGACCGACCTGTGCCCGCCCCCAGAACTTCTCCAGCCTGAGCTGTGACTACTTTGCTGTGAACCAGAGCCGCCAGCTGGTGTGTGACCTGGGCAACCCCATGAAGGCAGGCGCCAGTGTAAGTCAGGGGTAGAAGAGGAAGGACTGGGAGAGAGCACAGCTAGACACTCCATCTAACAGCGCCTTTCTCTTGGTTACACAGCTCTGGGGTGGCCTGCGGTTCACTGTTCCTCATCTTCAAGACACAAAGAAAACCATCCAGTTTGACTTCCAGATCCTCAGGTAGAGAGTGACGGGACCTGCCCTAGGACTAAGCTGAGGGTGGAAGAAGGGAAAGCGGGGTGGGTGGCAGAGCCTGGTGCCTGGGAATTCTTGTTAATCTGCTTCATTCTTGCCTCCGTCCCACAGCAAGAACCTGAACAACTCACAAAGCAACATGGTCTCCTTCCCGCTCTCAGTGGAGGCTCAAGCCCAGGTTTCCCTTAACGGGTCAGTGCCCAGGCAGAATGGGGCCTTTAGAGGGAGGGGTGCTGGACTTCCAGGAATCGATACATGGGTCTCTTTTGTCCATTCTAACCCATCCTCCTCCTCAGGGTTTCCAAGCCTGAAGCCGTGCTTTTCCCAGTCAGCGACTGGAACCCTCAAGACCAGCCTCAGAAGGAAGGAGACGTGGGCCCGGCTGTCCACCATGTCTATGAGGTGAGGAGGGTTGGGAGACAAGCCAGGGTTAAGCCAAATGAGGGGAAAGAAAGGAGGAGCCAGTATAGATGACAGCACCTAGGACCCGAGTGAGGTAGAGAGATGAGAGGGGATGGCCAGGTGAGTACTGAGAGCCTATGAGCGATGTACAGAGGAGGGACACACCAATCTGTTGCCTTACAAAGGAAGGCTGTTTTAGGAGGGTTACTCTGAGTTCCAGGTGAGCCTGGGTTTCAGAGTGAGACCTTGTTTCAAAAGTAATGGCTGAAGTGGATTTTATTGCTGCCCTCAGGTGTTCTTTCCATTCTCAGACAGGAACCTGATGCAGCATGTGTGGGTGGTAGCCCCAGAGGCATGTCAAACCAGCCTTCCCTTCCTCAGAGATTGTGCTCTTCCCCTTCAGCTCATCAACCAGGGCCCCAGCTCCATCAGCCAGGGTGTGCTGGAGCTCAACTGTCCCCAGGCTCTGGAAGGCCAACAGCTCCTCTATGTGACCAAGGTGACAGGCCTCAGCAACTGCACCTCCAACTACACCCCCAACTCACAGGGGCTGGAGGTGAGGACCTGGGCATGGGTGTGGAAAACTGGGGATGTGAGGCTGGGAAAGATTGCCTGGAGGCTATTGGAAGTAGTGGAGAAACTCAGGCACCTCAAAGATCTGGAAGGAGAAAAAAGACTATATATCCACATTTGTGCCCTTTGGCCTGAGGTAGTTTCCCGGTCTCCTGGTATGCTCCCAGATCTGCGCCACCTGTCCTCTGGCCTTCTCTGAGAATGTGTCTGTAAATAGCACTTAGTGAAGTAAGTGTTAACGTGGACATTGTCAGGCTTAGGAAAAAAATCCACACCAAATAACTCACAAGGTCTACACATCCTGGAGCTTGCATCTCATGAAGGCGAGTAGACAATAAGAAGTAAAAAGAAGCTGGATGTGGTGGCACACACCTTTAATCCCAGCACTCAGGAGGTGAGGCAGGCAGATCTCTGAGTTCAAGCCTAGGCTGGTCTACAGTGTGAGTTCCAGGACAGCCAGGACTACAGAGTAAACCCTGTCTCCAAAAAAACAAAAGGCACAAAAGTGATGAAGCCTGCCTGACATGGTAGCACACACCTATAGTTCCAGCACTTGGGAAGTGAGGCAAGAAGGTCAAAAGTTCAAGACTATTCTCAGCTACATATGTGAGACTCTGAGTGAAAATGGGTGCAAAGTGAGGGAAAGCACCAAGCTGTCCAGGCATGATGGCCACACCGTAGTCACCAGCACTCAGAAGAGGCTGTAACGGGATAACCACAAACTTAAGGCCCATCGGGTCTACAGAGTGAATTCTAGAATAGCCGAGGCCTCATAGTGAAAATTCTTTTTTTTTTTAAAGATTTATTTATTTATTTTATGTATATGAGTGCTGTGTCTTCATGTACACCTGCACGCCAGAAGAGGGCATCAGATCCTAGTACGGATGGTTGTGAGCTAGCATGTGGTTGCTGGGATTGAACTCAGGACCTCTGGAAGAGCAGACAGTGCTCTTAACCACTGAGCCATCTCTCCAGCCCCATAGTGAAAATTCTTGAAGGAAAGAAAGAAAACAGACAAGCAGGCCTATGGGACATGCTGTGGGATACAAAGCTGACTTATGGGAAACCTCTTGAAGAGGTTTAGCCAAGTAGAACAGTTGCCTAGCACACCCAAGGCTCTTGGTTCAATCCCAGCACTGCTAAATAAACAAATTAAGTAATGATTCCACTAAAACCTGAGAGACAAAGCTGAGGTCTGCCTGTTAGACAAGAAACAAACATTCCCAGTGGAGGGAATAGTGAGTACAAAGGCCACGAGGCAGGAAGGGCTTTGTGGTTTCTTCACGTGTCTCCTACACAGTGCAGGACAAGGCGGAGTATCTTGCCTTTGGCAATAGGTGGGTCGGCTTAACACAGACACACAGACTGAAGCAGGACCCCTGCCCTGGAAGTCAGGTTCAGGCTGACTTAGGTAATGAAGCAGGAGGGGCAGGTGAGGATGTCTCTCTTCCAGTTGGATCTCGAGAATTCTCCACACCACCTGCAGAAACGAGAGGCTCCAGGCAGGAGATCTGCCGCCTCAGGGCCACAGGTCCTGGTAAGTCATTTCAGGGAAAGAAGTTTATCCCAAGAACTGGACACCTGTTTTGAGTTCTCAGGGTCACCAGAGCAGAATTCTGGGCTCAAACACCTTTCTTGCCAGAAATGCCCGGAAGCCAAGTGTTTCAGGCTGCGCTGTGAGTTTGGGCCGCTGCACCGACAGGAGAGCCGGAGTCTGCAGCTGCATTTCCGAGTCTGGGCCAAGACCTTTCTGCAGGTAAGGGAACTTTATGCAACCTGGGCCCCAACCCTTGGGCCTAACAGGGCTGACCCTGTGCTTTTCCTGATAGCTTCCCTTCCACCTCTGGTTTGGACACACACACACACACACACACACACACACACACACTAGTTCCTCGACTTCACCCTGGTTTAGGCCAGTTATGAGTCCTTGAGACCACCTCTCCGCCACAGTAAGAGCAACTATGTCTCTTTCTGGCCCTGATAGTAAAACAGTAGAGCCTGGTGGCACTTATTCACCTTTAATTAGAGCACTCGGGAAGCAGAGACTGGTGAATTTCTGTGAGTTTGAGGCCAACCTGGTCTACACAAGTGAGTTCCAAGCCAACTGGGACTAGGTAGTGAGACCCTGTCTCAAAATAAATAAATAAATAAATGTTATTTTACACAAACAACAAGAGAAAACGGTGGAGGGCGTGGGGAAAGTAGGTCAATGGTAGCGTGCGTAACCAGAACAGCCAATCCATGGGCTCACACACCAGAGTGGGCGGGGCTGGGCGACCACTCCGTGGGTAACTACTTATATGCACGAGGACTTCAAAGCCTCAGCACCTGCATGAATGAAGGTCTCCCTGGTGTGGCTATCCCAGCACATAGGAAGCAAAACAGGGAATCCCTGGGGCAAGCTAGCAAAATAGTTGAGACAAAATAGTGAGCTCTGGGCTGTAGATTCCGAGAGAGAGCCGCTCTCAATGTGCAAGATCCCTGATGTCAGCTTCTGACCCACCTGCACGTGTACACACACCACACACACACACACACACACACACACGAAAGAAAGAGGAGAAAAGTAAACAGAAAAGAAGACCTGTAAGAGGCTCAGGGTGAAGGTGCCCCTCGTCCCAGCCTAACAACCTGAGTTTGATCTCCAGGACTCACATGACAGAGAGAGAACTGATTCCCTTGAGCTGTCCTCTGACCCACACACAAATAGACAAGCCTTGGCGTGTGCATGCCAAAACACACACACACACAGAATGAATGAATCAATGTTTAAAAATAAGAAAAAAAAGGAATGAGGACTGAGGTATGGCTTAGTGGGTAAATGAGCTAGTTTGTAAGCGTGACCACTTGAGTTCAGTTCCTGGAGCCCACGAAGAAGCTGAGCTCAGTGGCCAGCTAGTCTAGAGTATGTAGCACGGTGGAAGAACCAAGAGAGAACCAGCCTCAGCAAGGTGAAAGGCAAACCTGTCAGAGTTGTCCTCTGGCCTCCACATGCGTATTGTGTGCACTGGCATGTGTGCACACACACACATTTAAGGCACAAGCATACAAAAAAGTATAATTTATTTTTGTTATTGTTGTTTTGTTCCAGGGTTTCTCTGGAACTTGCTCCGTAGACCAGGCTGGCCTTGAACTCAGAGATCTCCCTGCCTCTGTGTCCTGAGTGCTGCTCCACCATTATCTGGCTAATCAAGAAAAAAAATTAAGAGAATAGGGGACAAGATGA
Organism: Meriones unguiculatus; assembly: GCF_030254825.1. Classification (NCBI taxonomy): domain Eukaryota; kingdom Metazoa; phylum Chordata; class Mammalia; order Rodentia; family Muridae; genus Meriones; species Meriones unguiculatus. The sequence continues at coordinate 328,016 of NC_083356.1, forward strand.
ATCCTTAGTGAACAGACAGGCAGAAACAGGAAGGGAAAAGAAGCCATTATTTATTAAGCACACATTATGGACCAACCATAATCCTGGATGTTAAGCCATATTAATCATTACAAAATATATATTAAACATGTAATTATCTGATTATGCATTACTCGAGTTTGCATTTATTTCTCATAAGAAACATCAAGAGAATCAGAGTGAGTCCGTAGTAGGGAAGATCATGTCCTGAGACAGGCTGTGGGGAAGTCCCTCATATCCCAAGAGGGGTGCGCTGACCACCTTTCCCCACCCACAGCGGGAGCATCAGCCATTTAGCCTTCAGTGTGAGGCTGTATATGAAGCCCTGAAGATGCCCTACCAAATCCTGCCTCGGCAGCTGCCCCAAAAGAAACTTCTGGTAAGTTCTGGATCAAAGAAAGCAGGCTCAAGAATGTCAGAAGCAGAGTGAGGACACAGACAGAGGCTAGTCTTGCTCTGTGCAAATATTTCCTGAATTTGTAGGTCCAGAGATAAAGTGAGCAGCCAGATTAACATGCTGTCTCTGCTCTGGAGGTCACAGCCTAGAGGGCAGTGGCCACACAGTCTATGGGAACATGTCACAGGACACCTGAACCTAGGCCTGCAGTGAGGAGAGACTTCCTGAAGGTGTGGTGTACAAGCTGAGGCGGAAAGAATCGCCAGACTAATTGTTGCAGAAAGGAAGGTTCTGGGTGGAGAAAATGGCAGATGTGAAAGCACAGAAAGCAAGAGACACTATGCACTTCGCATTCTTACATCTTTAAGTTCAGAATTCTTTTTTTTTTTTTAAGAATAACTTCTTTATTTATATTTTATGTACATTGGTGTTTTGCCTGCCTGTATGTCTGTGTGAGGGTGTCAGATCCCTTAGAACAGGAGTTATAGACATTTGCTAGCTGCCATGTGGGTGCTGGGAGTCAAACATGGGTCTTCTGCAAGAAAAGCTGGTGTTCTTAACCACTGAGCATCTCTCCAGCCTTAAGTTCAGAATTCTGTCAGCTAAAAGTGAGAGTTGGGTCTAGATCCAACAGCAGTGGTAGCCACAGGAAGAATGTGTGTGTTCTCAGTGTCCTTTGGCTTGCCCACAGGTGGCCACGGCTGTGCAGTGGACCAAGGCAGAAGGCAGCAATGGTGTCCCCCTGTGGATCATCATCCTAGCCATCCTTTTTGGCCTCCTGCTCCTAGGTCTGCTCATCTACGTCCTCTACAAGGTCAGATACACCCTGTCCTGGCTTGACTGCCCTCCTATCAGACTCTGCCTTTTACCCAGGCAGATTTCTTTTTCCTCAGATCTCTTTTCCAGCACAGGCCCCCATCCCTGCCCTGGATGCTCACACCCCATCCTGTCTTTTCCTATTGGACTCCTCCCTTTAATCTCCAGCCCCTAGTTTAAAAAGAGGCCTCCTGTCTCAGGGTAAATTTGCTCATATTGCAAATAACACAGATGGCAAATATATGATAGCATTTGTGCTATCATTTCTTCGAAAACTCTGTGGCAGCCAACAATGAATGATCATATCCTACAGGTGGCAGCCACTGCTAGGCAATCAAATGTGGCGCTTGAGGCGAATGTGTTTACCCTTCCTGGCTTAACTAGGAGCATTTTTAAAACTCTGATAAAAGATAGCCCCATAATACACCCGTGATTTTAGACCATCCACATCTATTGGACCCCTTGGGAAAGTATCTGAATGTGCATTCAGAAACCGCTTTGGCAGGATGGGGAAGATAGAGGCAGAAGCAGCCTCATTCCCCTGGACTGCTAGTTGGGAAGAATATGACCTCTCATTGGGCCTCCTTTCTCATCAGCTTGGTTTCTTCAAACGCTCCCTCCCCTACGGCACTGCCATGGAAAAAGCTCAGCTCAAGCCTCCAGCCACTTCAGATGCCTGAGTCCTCCTGACCTCAGACTCCTGATCCTGAAGAGCCTGTCCCCTACAGGGAGGGACTAGGCACTTCCTGAAGGTGCTGAGGGCTGGGGAGAAGGTCTTCTCCCCAGCCCAGAGACATACTTGAAGGGCCAGAGCTGGGGGGCAAGAAGCTTATGGATCCTTCCCCCCCATGCACTGTGAAGGACCCTCGTTTACACATGCCCTCTCATGGATGGGGGCCTCAGGTCCAGGGACAGAAGCCCCAGCCTTCCTTCAGCCTTTGCATTTTGGAGACTTTTCTGAAAGCAACTTGGAGCCATAATTAGGGGATCCAGTCATGGTTCTCTGGGCCGGACATGCCACCAGGACTTCCTTTCTAGCTCCAGCCTGCAAAGACTCATCTTTGGCCTTGCCAGAGATCCAAAGGAAGCCCGTAGCTAAGAGCCTGAAACTTGGGGAGTGAGGCCTGGAAGCCCCAACAGCCCCCATCCTGGAGGGCCAATAAAGAACACTAAGCGTGGATGGTGCTGCAGGACCAGCTCAGGACTAATCCCAAAGGTTGATGCTGGCCCAGTCCAGGATGAGGATGGAGCTAGACCTAGTCTGGGGGCTGGGGTTCATCTGGAGCCCAGTCTCAGATTCTAAGAACCTATGCTAGCAGACCCAGGATGGCATTTGGGTTTGCAAGACCGGGGCCTAGGGCCCCATTCATTCCTGACTAAGGACAAGTCAGGAATTGCCCGGGACCCTAACCAGGCCACAGTGGCAACAGATCTGGAACCTCAGCCTGGCCAAACAGGCTCACTCGTTCCCCAGAGAACGGGAACCCAGGCCTGCAGGACCTGGGTTCTGCCCACCAGCTGCACTGACGCTGCCCCTCCCTCCTTCTCCATCCCTCCCCTCTCCTCCAGAACCACCCCCAACTTATTTAAACTCTGTTGCAAGTGCAATAAACCTCACCCACTGTCCCAACTGATCAAAGTTGTAATCTGTCCATTTGCTCTACTCTCCAGACCTATCGTAGACCCAGAAAGCAGGGCAAGAAGGAAATGTCTGTCTCCTTCAGACTTGTTCCCACTAGGAGCCAGGAGTGTTACTCCCTCAGCCCCAGAAACTTCCAGGTGGTTAAAAGACAAAGAGAGGGAGCTAGGTGTGATTGCACATGCCTAGAATCCCAGAATTCTGGAGATGGAGGCAGGAGGATCAGTTCACAGTCATCCTTACCTACACATTGCATAGTAAGTTCAAGGCCTGCCTGGGCTACATGAGAGAGAAAAGAGGAGAAATGAGGCTGCTGATGGCACACCTTTAATCCCAGCACTTGGGAGGCAGAGGCAGGTGGATCTCTGTGAGTTAGTTCTACGCCAGCCTGATCTACAGATCAAGTTCCAGGACAGCGAAGGCTACACAGAGAAACCTTGTCTTGAAAAACCGAGCCCCCACCAAGGGGCTTACCTACCTTCCACCAAGGAGAAAAGGCTTCTCTTTGGAGTTGGTAATTATGAAAGAATGCAGAGAGGTTTATAAAAGGTGGCGAAAGATTGTACAGAACATCTGGGTCCTTTAAATGGAAAATGAAGAGACAGGAAAAGCCCATTAGTGTTTTTTGTTTGTCTTGCACATTCTGTGTGCATGTGTGGGAGGGCCACACTGAATACAGAGCTCAGAAGACACCTTGCAGAACGTGGTTTTCTTCCACCAAGTGAGTGTAGAAATGGAACTCATGCCTGGCATTGGTGGTGCACAGCTTTAATCCCAGCACTAGGAAGGCACAGGCAGGCAGATCTCTGAGTTCAAGGCCAGCCTGATCTACAGAGTGAGTACCAGGACAGCCAGGGCTACACAGAGATAGAGACACACACAAACAAACGAACAAAACAACAACAACAACAACAAAAATTAGGTCTTTGGACTTGGTGACAAGTGCCTTTAATCACCAGGCTGCTTTGGGGTTTTGTATTGTAATTTTTATCATGTGCCAGTGCAAGGGCAGGGTGAGGAGTGTTAAATGGTTCACACACATGATCTGATTTTTCTTCCTATGCATGTGTGTGTGCTTGTATTCAGGTGTGTGAGTTCACCACACACATGTGACGGTCAGAAGACAATCTTGAATCCTTGCTTGGGATAGGGTCTGTTGTTTACAACAGCTAGCTAGCCTGTAAGTTTCTGGCACCCCTCCCGAAACTCCGGGGTGCAGTGAGATGTCAGACGTATATACTGTTGTATCAGGCTTTTCTGTAGGTTCTTGGGGTCTGAACCCAGGATGTCAGGTTTTTCTCGACAAGCACTTGGCCCACATCTTAGCGTAGCAATCCTGTGATGGTACTGTTACCTCCATCTAAGCCAGGAAACCCTGAGGCCAGAGCTTATGTAATTTGCCCAAGGTCACACTGAAGAACAAGTCACACTCCTCAGTGTGTGCCTGACTGTGAAAGCCCTCATTCTTAACCAACATGCCAGAGAGTTCTGGTCTTGGGGAGAAATCATGCATCATGAGGGACCCCAGGGTCCTCTTCTCAAAGGCTGTCCTGATGTGCCAAAGGCCAAATAGGGCAAAGATGGTTAAGTCACGCTACACCAGGATTTTGCCACCAGAGGGCAGCATAGCCACAAATTTCTGGGAATTTGTTTCGAGGAGGACTGAGCCCCAACTCTCCCCATCAGCTATTATTATTAACTCAGACTCTTTAGACTCTTTAAGCTCTCCCTCTCCTCTCCACCTCAGTTTCTCCCCCTTCCCTGCCCTCTCGGAGCGCCCCCACCATCCTTCTCTGTCTTCTGTCCTCTCCCACTGCCATCCCTGTCCCTCTTTTTCTCTCCCGCGCCCCGACTCCTGTACAATAAATCCTTCCTTCACAAAAAAAAAAGGAAGACTTCAAATATTCCTCCACCTGAACTATAACACCAGTTTGAAGTCTTAGACTCCTATACTTAAGGAGAGTCTTCCCAGAACTCACAAAGGAAGAGGGACTGGGGCAGCAGAGACACAATGAGGCAGAGTAGCACCCAATTTGCAAGGACAGCAGAAATTCTCAAGGAGATCCTTTTGGAGAAGGTTGATGCCAACTCCAGGGACTGGATCTGAAAAGTCTCCTGCTGTAATGAAAAGGAGATGGAGAAGGGAAGTGGGCTGGGACTGAGGGCAGCTGGCATGGGTATGTCAGTGCTTCTGGAGAGAGTGTCACCATCTCCCTCTAATTAAGGAATTCCTTGATCTCAGGCATTCCATGGGTGGGATCTAGTAACAGAATCATCCCTGATTGTACTTCTTTGATTCTTCCAAGTCTGCTTCCCCTGAGCTGAGCTGCCTCTACCAACCTCCGACCCTGCAAATAGAATGTGTCTCCCACTCTGAGGCCTGAGCAATCCAGAGGAGCATGGAGTCTCTGGAAATCAGCTGCCTGAACCCTCTCCTTGCCTGTGTTGGTGGAGATGGAAAAGAGGAGGGGAGGAAGGGAACAGAGCAGCTGGGGATGTAGGAGGGGGAAGGGGCTCAGAAGAGGCAGCTGGCAGGCGGGAAGGTGATCTGGGGGTCTCAAGTTTCTTGACATCAATTAGGGCAGCCGGCCTGGACTCATTAGTAGCCTGGGGTGCAGGGCTCATCAATAATGAATTCACCCCACACAATGCCCCCCCAGCTGCCTGCAAGGTCACCCCACCCTCCAGCCAGCTGCCTCCCATAGTGAGTAAGCTTAGCGACCACTCTTCTGAGTTTTACCTAATGCAGAGATCCTGGAGACAGTATGGGCAGGTGGATGAGGCCTGAAGGGTGAAGGGGGATCTCAGATCAACCAAGCCTAGTGCTGGCCCCTTAGTATGTCTATTCCCCAGGAGAGAAACCTGGAAGAGGGGAGGAGGAGCTAAATCTAAGAAGCAGGCTTTCTATTATAGGAGCGCAGTGGGATTCTGGCAGGTTAGATTCAAAGCAAGAGCATTGCCACTGGTGGACCCAGAGACCATACATCTTTCTTCAAAGCCGGATCACAGGACCCAAAGAGCAAGGTGCTGGCACCCATCATTCACTTATCCTTGAGCTGGGGCATCTTGGCAGTTGCAAACAGCTTCTCACAGATGGAAGGTAGACCTTGTTGGGGCCCACAACAGGAACCTAAACTTCCGGCGCTTGAATTAGCCACCAAGCCCCAGCTTCCAGAAACTAGAAATGCCCTCCTTCCCTCAAAGTTTCTGGAGCCAGTCCTACCACTCTTTGCCCTGCTCTTCACGCTCGCCTCCACCCTCCCTAAACCCTGATTGTTCCAATTCCTAGTCTCATCCCTTTTGCCTCTGGCTGGGGTTGGCCTAAAGCTGGCTGCTTGGCCTTCTGGGAACTCTGCCTGCTTCCCTCCCTCTTGTGGCAGGTACAGACAGGTTCAGGCTGCAGCAGCTGCATCTTCCCCAGACACCTCCCCGACTCTCACACTTCAGTCTCCTCCTGTTTGCCTTAGGAGCATCCCATCCTCAGCCGTTCTCCCCAGCCTTCCACACCCCTGCCACCAGAATTAAAGCTCTCCTCGGTGAAAAACGCCCTCCGTCTAAGCCTGGGATAGATGCTCCTTCTCACCAACTCAGTCCATGGACCTCTCTATAAGGCTGTACCTCGCTGAGTCCGACCTTGTCATCTTCCAAACGTCCTAGCGATCGCCACTGCAAGCTCTTTCTACCTCCTCAGGACCGCTGATTGCAGTTTGTTCACTCAGCTTCCCTAAGAACGCTGTCAACCTCCGATCCATCTTCAGACACCCAACTCACCTCTGATACCCAATCCCGACACTCTGCTCCGAAGCGGAAGAACAAACTAGGAACTAGTCATCCTCACCGCACCTCCTGGGCTCGGCCCGTTGCTCTAGTAGAGGCCATCACTATCCCAGCCAACCGGGGCTCTGTCCCTCCCTGGAGCACTTAGAATGAGTCTTCCCGCCCTCAGACTGAGCCCCTCGGGAGCCCAGGCATTTTAGTTTCCAGCCTCCTCCATCACCTCACGCATCTTGTTCCCTAGCCCCAGCTAGAGCGACATCGTAAAGCCTAGAGATTGGGGGTGGTTCACTGAAAGGCTGAAGGAAGGCGGAGGTTGCCAGGACGCCCTCTCGCGGAGCCGGGGGTGCCAGGGTGCCCCCTCCGGTCTTCACCTGCTGTGGGCTCCGCCCCTGTTCCGCCTCGGCCCGCCCCTGCTCCTCCCCGACTCCTCCCCCCGCACCCCCAGTCCGGCCAGAACGGCCCCCGGGACAGAACGACGCGGAACCCCGGGCGCCAGGGTCCCCAGCATGATCCTCGGTGAGTGGTCGCCACGGCTCCGGGCTCCGGGGACCTGGTTTCTCCTCACTAGGTCACCTCCCCCCCTCGCCTCGGCCCCGCGGTGACTGCGGCCGCTGGTCTGCCACTCGCCCCCCCATCTGGCTGCACATCTGGGGTCCCCTCTTCCCCTAACTGCGGCTTCTCCTGGTAACATAGGAAGAGGCAAGAGGAAGGCCGAGAGAGACCCCCGCCCCATAATGAGAACATTGCGTATTCATGAGACTCATGAATATTATAAGACAGTGTAGGAGAGACTGGGGGAGGGGGCTGGTCCTGGCCTGGTGGAGTTGAGGTAAAGGTTCTGACCCGTCACCCCCAGCGCCTTCCCCCACCCTTGGCTTTGCCACTCCGACAGCCTCTGGGCCCAGGATAAGAGGGAAAGGAGGAAGTGGGGGGCGGAGGAAGAAGAGGCTGGGTGTAGCTTCGAGGTGAGTGTGGTGGGAGGTGGGAACCTGACGGGTGAAGATAAGGGGGCTGGGTAGAGGAGCGGATGGGAAACTGTCCATCCCGGCTTCTTGCGGCTCAGAGCCTGTCTCCGCAGCCATCCTGCCCCGACACGCCGGGACCTGCCCCTCTCTCCCTGCGTCGGCTGCCTGGGCCCTTCTTCCCCCTTCTTCCTTCCCTTCCACCTAGCCCTGGGTCGGGGGCTACAGGAGACCAAGGGACGAAGTAAAGTCAGAGTGGGGGGAAGGGAAGTCCCGCTGGGCTCTTACAGCCTGCCCATTCAGCCTTGGCCACCCCATCTTCATGACCTACATCGGGAAGGGAGCCCCAGGGATGGGGGAGGAGAGGGCCTTGGCTGTGCTCTGGACTCCGCAGCAGCCCCTGCCCACAGCCCTGCTACCACAGCCTTGCAGGGCCTGTTCTGACCTCTGCCCTCCATCCTGGCTGGATGGGTTCCTGTTTACGGTGGAGCCCCCTACCACTCTCAGACACCTGTGGTCGCCCTGCCCTCACTGAGGACGCCTGAGGGCTATGCTCTATCCCCTTGTCCTCAACCCTCTCCCAAGACTCTCTGCCTGTGTTCTTTTCTTTCCATTGACTGTGTAACCCCACTAATTTCGCTAGCCCCTTTCTCTGCTCTGCCCTCCTTCCTCCATCTAGCTGCTGTGTGCTATCAGCCTCTCTCATGACTCTATCATGCCTTGCCTCCCTCCAGCTGGCCATGCATCACAGCTATCTAAACGAATTAGGGAACCAAGACAAGAATGTCACCTACCTCCCCACCAAGGCTGTCTCTAATAGGTGGTCAGCCCTTCTCGGAGTACTGTCCTGACTCTATGGGACCCTCCATCAGTTTAAACTCGGGACCCTAACACAGACCCACAGGCTCCACACTCTTCTAGCCTGTGTGCTCCCTGTACTCTGGCTGTACCCTGCTGTACCCTGGGTCAGCTGCAGAGGCAGTATCCCGCTTGCCCAGAACAGGCCAGGCTAAGCCTTGTTTGTCCAACTAGATGTTAGACCTGGAAGAGCCTGCCAACACCCAGACACAGAAGATTAGTCCAGATTCTCTGACATTAGACCCTGCCACCAGCTGGCCCCCGTCATCTTCCTGAAGGACGTTGTAATTAATGCCTTCATAGAGCCAAGTCCACAGAGGGGTGGAGCCCAGTGGTGTCCCATACACCTCAGCCCCCAGCTCCCCTTCCCCTTACATCCCAACCCTCTTTAAGAAGGAAAAAGAGAGGGAGAAAACTGCCTGCCAGGCCTTTAGAACCATCCTAAGGTATTCGGGTCTGAATGCTACGGTCACTGAGTCCTCTACAAGGTGGCCCCAGAGGAACCCTAAGATGGCCCTACCTAGCTGAGCTGAATATGGTGGCTCATGCCTATTACCCCAGCAGGTTGAGGGAGGAGGTTATTGGGAGTTGAGGCTAAAGAATGAGTTCAAGGCCAGCCCAAGATACAGAGTGAGCTCTGTCTCTAAACAAAATTAAAACATACCTAAGAACCAGCCCCTCAGATGGGTGGTGGTGGCACACACTTTAATCCCAGCACTCAGAGGCAGAGGCAGACTGATCTCTGAGTTTGCCAGTCTGATCTACAGAGTAAGTTCCAGGACAGCCAGGCCTACACAGAGAAACTCAGTCTGGGGGGGAGGGGGAGAATCAGGTCCTCAAGGTTCTGGATGGCAGTTTTGAGTTTACATTCCCTAGGCTGCCACCAACCTTTGCAACGAGAGAGCCCTTCCATTCAGGTTGGGATTTCAGCCCCTCCCATCCTAGGCACCACCTCCCTTAAAGCCCTACCCCCACCCACATATACCCTGAGGTTATTAGGGCTGATGTTTTTAGTTGTGCACAATCATCCCCTTGTCTCTTTCATCTTTGACTTCAAAGCTTTCCAGCCCTCAGCCTGCCTTCTGCCAGGATGAAGGAATTGAGGCAGAGGGGACAGTTTCACTGGACTTGACCAAAAGAATAAGACACGAGAGTTCAAGGCTTCCCCCACGACCCTAACCCTTATTTTAGGCATTTCTGGGGAAGAAGCTAAAAGGCCTGAAGGAGGAAAAACGTGATTAAAGATGAGATCTCAAGATCTTTTTTCATCTCTGAGGCTGGTTCCCATCTTGGCCCCATGGGGTGCCTTTCTCCACCATGATTTCAGTCTCACACATGTGAGACAGTCACTAACTCACAGCCCTACCCTAAAACCTTCCCTGCTCCAGCCCCTCCCGATGGGCCACTCCCTGAGACAGCTCAGTCCATGGCAGACTGGCCTAGGCTGTTTCTCTACATCAGGCCTGCCCAGCTCACCTAAGAAAGCCCAGGAGCCAAGGCACAGGGCCTGGCCAGACCTTTTCGGGGAGGAAGGAAAAGAACAGCTCTCTGCTGCGGTGCAGGAAGCTAGATATGCCTTGACTGTTGGGTACAGAATGCAAAGTACCCAGGACTAAACAGGGTTTGGAGATGGACAAGTGGTTGCCATCCACGGCTCTGCAGGCTCATGTCTTGAACAGAACATGCTAACAATCCCCCCATGAAGCAGGTGGGGCTCTGTCTGTTGTAGGTAATTACTCTAATGAGCTTCCTTCTAGAGAGGCCTGCCTCAGCCCTAACTCCTCCCAACCCCACCTAACCTGGGTGCCACACACATTCAGACACACACACACACACAAACACGTGCGCACAGGCACACACATGGGCTCGCACACATGGGCATACTTGAACACACACACATATGCACACTCATGAATACAAACACACAAGCACATGATTTGCTCTCCTCTTCCTCCCACCTGCTGCCTTCACCACCCACATGACAAACGCCTCGGATATGCTCCTCCTTCCCCAGTCCTTCCTTCTTTCCTGTCTCCCTGTTCTTCTCCCGTCTACTCAGAAAAGCATAATGCTTGAAAACCTTGCTCTGGAGTGAGACCCATTCAAATTCCACACTAGTTGTGTGACCTTGGTCTAGTAACACCCCTATCTGAACGAACTGTCATCATTCATCATGAAAGAATTTATTTATTCAGCAAACATTTTTGAGTGGCCAGTGTGTCATGCCAGCACTTTACACAGACTTCAATGCTGTCATCGCTCTGTCTGGGAGGCAGTACTGCTGTTCTAGTTTGACAGATGAGAAATGAGACTGAGCCAGTCAGAGAAACCAGCTCCTCACCCAGTTGGTGCACAGTGAAACCATCCCTTGGGAGATTGTGTATATAAAGTCCTGTCAATGAATAAGCCTCAGGGAGCTGGAAAGATGGTTTAGCACTTAACAGCACTTGCTGCTCTTGCAGAGAACTTGAGGTGGATTTCAGTTCCTACATTGCCACTTAAAACCAGCTGTTAATTCCAGTTCCGGGGGATCCAGCACCCTCTTCTGGCCTCTGAGGGTACCAGATATACACATAGTACATTGTTATATATGCAGGTAAAACACTCTTACACATAAAAATAAAAATTGAAAAAGATCTTTTTCTTGTAATTGCCACTTGCAATCCCAGCATTGAGGAGACAGAGTCAGGCCTATCTCCGTGCTCAAGTGACAGCCTGGTCTGCATGTAGTGAGTGCAGGGTGGCAGCACCACAGTCTCAAAAAAGCTTCAGAAAGTGACAACTATCTTTCTCAGAAAAGGGCAGCTGGGCCTGAGGCTTCAAAAATAACCCTGGAGCTTTTTTGGAGTGGAAGGTCAGTGAGGTGTCAGAACCTGAACCCAGTGCTAGGCAAGTGCTCTCCCACTGACCCCAGCCCTAAAGGGCCCTGTTTCTGTTCACCCAATTCTGAAGATGCCATGTGCCCCTTCCCCATCTCAGATTTCAGAATGAAGGAGCTGAGAGGACCTGGGAACAGTCCCTCAGCACTTGCCCCCCTCTTCCCTCACTCTGCCCTGTCTCACCCCTTTGTCCCAATTCTCTTGTCACCCAAGCCCTGCTCCACATCAGTTCCAGGCTACAGGGAGCTGAGTGGCTTCTGTCTGTCCTCCATCTCTCCTCCTCTAAAGCTAAATGAGGGCTCCACACCCAGGAAATGCAAGGAATTTGCTTTCCCCATGTGCTGCTTAAACCAGATGCAAGCCGCGCTCAGCCCTCCGATTCAGCGTTAAATGAGAGCCCTCTGGGAGCAATGTAGCAGAGGAAGAATTTGCTAGAGTGCGACAGATCTTGATTTGATTCTCAGCCCCGGATACTTAAGGCTGTGTGACATCAGCCAAATTTTTTAACCTCTCTGAGTCCTAGTAACCCTCACATGCTGAATGGAAGAAATGGTGCTGGCTGCTTCATAGACTCACAGCCATCTCCCATCTCCATGCTCACAGTATGTTAAGACTCTTGCTCACTGCCTGGTACATAGAGGCTCTTCCAGTGGTTCTCTGTAGCTTTTTCTGGAACTCATATCTTTCCTCTGAAATGGGTTTTGGGAGTGGGATCCTAGAGAGCTGACAGCCAGGGACAAGGTCAAGGAGCCAAGCCGCAGTGAGTGGTGCTCTGGTGTGAAAGTGCCAGCCCCAAACCAGCTGCTGGGAGTGGGAGCAGGGGACACTGTGAGCACTCAGGTTTCTCTCACCATTCCTGAGGCTCGTTAAGGCTGCCCTAGTGTGCCAGGCAGTGAGGAAGGGTGGGGCACAGGGGAGAGGCCTAAGAGGACAAGAAGAGGAGATGATCAGTCTGTCTGTCCCTGTCTTCACCTTCATCTTTCTCACCTTATGCTCTCTGCCCCGGGGTCTTCCTGTCCTCATCTAGCTCTGCATCCTGCCTGTCAGCAGTGTCTTCTGGTTTTAAACTCCCTCCCCACTCTCATCCTTCGCCTCTTCTGTGTCCGTTCTTTTTCTAGTCACCTGTTTGTGCCACTTTCCCAGGTATTCTCTCTCCTGTCTCTCTTTGTCTCTGTTGTCTCTGTCTCTGTCTCTCTGCCTCTGTCTATCTGTTTATTTCTCTTTCTCTCTCTCTCTCTCTCACACACATATATACACACGCACACCATTCCAAATCATTACAAATATAAAGGCATCTGAAGAGGAAATAGACTCCCAGCAGTTCAAAGGCCAAAGGCAAATATCCTATCCTCTCCTTCAAGCCTTAGAATTTAGAAATCAAGCTTCCAGCAGTCTTAACCCCTCTGCCTCAGGCACCCTGGGCCTCCAGTGTTGGCATTGGGTGATAAAGACAGACCCCTCCAGACCTTTCTGGACCTCATTCTCCACCCCCAGCTGTGCCTGAGCCCTCCCCACCCCCTCTCTCTCTCTCTCCTCAGATTCCCCTAATCCCTGCTCCCCCGCCCTCCCCTCTGCCCCACTTTTCCAGGACACTGATTGGCTGATTCTACTGACTGGGCAGGGGGAGGGGGATGGAAAAGGAAGGGGGCAGAGGGCAGAACCAAGGGAAGGGGACGCTGTCAGGCCCAGGCCCCTAGGGGGCCAGGGCCAGGCCACTGCCTGGGGGCAGCAAGTACCAGCTACAGAAGGTATGGCACGGGGGTCTCTATGGAGGGGACAAGAAAGAACCCTGGGGACCCATTACCCTAGGAAGGTCAAGGGAGGTCCAGGGCCAGGCATGTAGTCTCCTGATCTGGCCTTTGTTCCAGAAACCCCTGGTGCTGGAGTACTAGACGGCAGCAGGAACTGCCCAGCTGGCTGACAACAGCCACTTCAGAAGGAAGCTGGGGCCAGCTAAACCCCAGAGGGTCCTGAGCACATTTGAGCTGGGTCCTTTGGCACCTGGTGGAGCCTTTTCCAGGACTCCAGGGGGAAGAGACTGCTTCAGGGCGGTACTGAATGGCTGGCTGGACTTTCATTTCCCCTTGGGGTCACATGCGGGGCCCTCCTCTCACAGAGGCTTTGGCCAGGGTTCCTCTTGCAGAGCTGGAACTGAGCCCACCGGGAGAGACAGATGGGTCTGGTAGGATCAAGGGGGCTACAGAAGGGCTTGCAGTACATGGCACTCAGAGACAACAGTCACTTAGGAATTATAACCTGAACATCACAATTTAGGGATCCAGATTCAGCAACCTCCTCTAAATCCAGGCCTCAAAGTCCGCCTCTAGACAGTGGGATAAGTCAATACTCAACTCAGATCTGGGGACACAACAAACCTAGATATGCAGGGAACCCTAGATCAAGGGGGGAGTTTGTGATTCAGAGAGGCTGCAGAGGAGGCCTAGGCTTTTCTTGGGTCTCTAAAAGGCCTGAAGGGCTTGGGGAAGAAAGCTAAAGAAGAGGGAAGCGAAAGCCACCCGGAAGGGAAGGCCAGCCTGTGTCTCCAGGCCCATGGGTAATGTGCTCCCTTAGTGGCAGGGGAAGTGTGTGTATAGTTCACATACATGTACACTCTAAGGGCACATTTCTGCGTATGGGAGCCTCTGCTAGGGAGTAGCACTGTGTGCTTGGGTGGGGTTCCCAACCTTCAGTCCTCCCACCCCACAGAATGTTTTCTCTGCCCTTCAGGCAGCCTGAGCCGGGCGGGGCCCCTCCCTCTGCTCCGGCAGCCCCCCATCATGCAGCCCCCAATGGACCTCAAGCAAATCCTGCCCTTTCCACTGGAGCCAGCCCCAACCCTGGGCCTCTTCAGCAACTACAGCACCGTGAGTATTATCTGTCCATCTCTCCCTCACCCCTACAGCCCTGAACCCCTCACTCCCAATCCACCACTGTGCTCTCCTTTTAGGCCTAACTCATTCTCACTTCTGTGAGCCTGTGTTCCTCATGTCTAGTCACTGGGCGGCGAGCATCGCTGGCTCTCTGATGCTATAGGAGCTGCAAGAACAACAGTGTTTGCTGAGCTGCCACCCAGACCCTGCTCTGTTCCACTTGCCCTTCAGTGAAGTACTCAGCCATACGGAGAATAAGGAGGCCTGTAGGAAGTAAAGAGCTGAGGACGCTGGGTTTGGAAAGAGCCAAGGGGCAAGAAGATTAGCACAGCTATGGGGTTTTTGCCTGTGTGTGTAAGCTTGTAAGCACACAAGACACGTGCCGTTGCATAAGTGTGGAGGGTGGTGTTTTTGCCTTTCGGTGTACTTTAAGCTAGTTAGTCTGTGAGCTTTCAGTCTAGTCCCCTCTACTTCCCATCTCACCACAGGGGTGCTGGGATTGTAGCCGCACACCTTGGCATTCAGGTTTCTATGTGGGTCCTGGGGACCAAACTTACACAGCTTCTCTTTACCATCTCCAGCTCTCCAGAGTACACAGCTGAGTGGGTAGAACTGGTTTGTTACAGGGCTTGGAGGGATGGCAAAGTCTTCTACATGTAATAGGAAAAGAAACATAGAGCTACTGCCCATTCGTTCACAGGGGAGTGCCTTGGTAAGAGTTGTGGTTGAGGAGGATGACTGTGGTAGCCATTGGTGGCGGCAACATCTGGAGGAGGCTGTCTGGCCCCACAAGCCTAGATAGGGAGGAGAAGGAGGAAAGACTGGCGAGGTTCCTTCAAGGAAATATTGACCTACCATGGTAACCAAGTGGTGTTGGGAGGAGGAAGGATGAGCTAAGGAAGGGTCCAGGACTCAGGTCTCTATGACTAGGAGGAAGAAATCACCCCTGACAGAGACAGCCTAGCAAGGCAAACACTAGTATTTCTGTTTGACAAATGGGGTCAGTATCTGAGGCTCAGAAAGGTTTAGTGGCTGATGCTGTCTGACCCAATATGTGCCTAAGATGTAATTCAGACAAGCCCTGATACTTGGTACTGCATAAATGAGGTGTGGTGGAGCAGACCTGTCTTCCCAGAACTCAGGAGGTAAAGATGGGACAGAAGTTCAGGGTCATCCTCTGCCTGGCATACTTGAGCCCCTGTCTTTTGTTTGTTTGTTTGGTTGGTTGGTTTGGTTTCATTTCGTTTGGTTTGGTTTGGTTTGGTTTTCAAGACAGGGTTTCTCTGTGTAGCTTTGGCTGTCCTGGAACTCATTTGTAGACCAGGCTGGCCTAGAACTCACAAAGATCCACCTGCCTCTGCCTCCCAAGGGCTGGGATTAATGACATGTGACACTACTGCCCTGTGGAGAGCTCAGTTGATAAGGTCCTGTCCTTTTTTTTTTTAAGAGTTAATTTTATATATATGAGTGTTCTACCTGCATGTGTGCCTGCATGCTAGAAGAGGGCACCAGATCATATTATAGATGGTTGTCAGCCACCATGTGGGTGCTGGGAATTAAACTCAGGACCTCTGGAAGAACAGACAGTGCTCTTAACCGCTGAGCCATCTCTCCAGCCCCACCCCACCCCCAGGCCCTGTCTTAAAAGAGAAAGAGTAAGTTCTTCTTAGTCCTAGTTGCAGTCTACAAACTACACCCAGAAATCTAAACCAGCTTTTGCATAGCACTCTGACTTTTACAAAGTCTTTGTCACATCTTAACAGCATCCTCTGGGGTTGCTTCATTTTACAGACAATAAAACCTAGCACTGACTGTAAGAATAGCACTGCCCTAAACCCATGCTAACAGGAGAATAAGCAGAAGACACTTTATATCCAAGAAGGAGATAGGCAACAAGGCAGGTTACAAACACTGTCACAGACATGCTAACAAGAACAATTTCAGCTGCATGTGGGAGCACACTTGTGATCCCAGCACACAAGAGGCCAAAAGAGCAGAAGTTTAAGGTTATTTTCAACCACATAGCAAGTTTGAGGCCAGCCTGAGTTTCATGAAACCCTGTCTCAAAAAAAAAAAAAAAAAAGTAGGTGAAAGGGCTTGTAGCTCAGTGGTAAATAACTTGCAAGGCATGAGTGAGACCCTATGTTCAACAACCAGCACTGCCAAAAAGAGAAAAAGCACTGAACACATACTATTTTGTCTTTTTTTTTTCCCCCAGAGCTGAGGACTGAACCTAGGGCCTTGCACTTGCTAGGCAAGCATTTAACACTGAGCTAAATCCCCAAGCCCCTGAACACATATGTGTGCTCATAACTGCCCTCAGTGTTGAGGCATGGGAGTCAGTTGGGGAGCTCAGGGACTGAGCAGGAGTAATAGCAAGTTAGCTATAACCTTGATGAAGAGCCATGTTCAAAGCATTTAGCTTGCATGGGAGCACAGCGAGTATCAATAAAAACCTGGAGACTTAGTAGAACCTACAGGGCCAACTGGCATGAAGCAGGAAAAGGGAAAGCAGAAAAAAAAGCCTTAACCGAGCTGGAATAAGGACTAGGGGTTTGGGCTCTGAAGAATCATTAGTTGTTTTTCTTTTGTACTGTTTTGTTTCTTTTTGAGATAAGGTCTTTCTGAGATAAGACTGGCTCCAAGCTCTTGGGAACTCTTCTGTCTCAGCCCCCCAAGTACTGGAATTTCAGACACACAACATACTCTAAAAGTGGCCGTAGAGAAGGGCTAGAGAGCTAGCTCACCTAGCGCCCTTCCAGAGAACCTGGGTTTGATGCCCAGCACCCTCATGGTAGCTCACATCCATCTTTAACTCCTCCCAGGAGTTCTGATGCCCTCCTTTGGCTTCAGAGGACTCCAGACATGAATGTGCTGCACATACAAACATGCAGACAAAATACTTCATACAAAACAAGGCTTGATGGTGCATGCCTTTAATCCCAGCACTTGAGAGGCAGAGGCAGGTGAATCTCTATGAGTTCAAAGCCAGCCTGGTCTACATAGTGAATTCTAGGACAGCCAAGGCTACATAGAGAGACCCTGTCTAAAAACAAAAACAACAAAAAAACCACTTCATACACATAAAACAAAATAAGATAAAATGAAGGGAAGTGGCCTCAGAGAACATTCCAGATTGAATCAAATCATATGAACTAGAACTAAAAAGGAACATTTGGGAAAGTACAAGTGAGCTGGTGTAATCAGAGCTGAAGAGCAGGGAATGCTGTCCTCTACCTAACTAGCATATTCTTCTCAGGGTCAACAGCCCTAGTATTGTCCCCTTCTATAGACAAACACAGAGGTTAAATGACTCATTGGAGACTCAACCTTGGTCCCTTCATGTGTGTTTGTTCTGGGTTTTTGCCTCTGCCTCTGCAGGGATTACGGGCACATGCCTGTCACCCCATCAGCTATAGCCTGAGGTGTTTTCCTCTTTACTGTATTTATTGGTAGTGTCTGTGTGCACTGATACTCTTGTACCATGCGTGAGAAGGTCCGAGAACAACTTTCAGGAGGTTGTTCTTCCACTGTGGGTTTTGGAACTCAAGGTTGTTAGGGTTGATGGCAAACGCTTTCTTTTACTCAGCCATTTTGCTGTCCCTGCACTGGAATCTCAGACTCCCATAGTTTCTTGGAGCCATTGCTTCTGGTGGAGCTAAAGCCATGAGTATAGCAAGTTGAAACTGAAGCTCAGAAGTAGGACTCTTAAAAAGCAATTTTTGCTGTTGTTTTGAGACAGGGTCTCTCTGTGTTACCCTGGCTATCCTGGAACTTACTCTGTAGACCAGGCTGGCCTCAAACTCAGAGATCTGCCTGCCTCTGCTTCCCAAGTGCTAGGATTAAAGGCTTGTGCTACCACTGTCTGGCTTAAAAAAAAATATTCTTTATTATCTTGCGTTGTGAGTGTGTGTACATGAGCACAGGTACCCATGGAGACTAGAGGAATCAGTTTCTGGAGCTGGAGTTACCTGACATGACTGCTGGGAATGGAACACAGGAACTCGGGTGGCAGGTCCTCTGAAAGAGCATCTCTCCAGCTCCCACGAATGTAGAGCTTCTGCCTATAATGCATGAGGTCCTGGGTTCAATCCTCAGGATTAACATTAAAAATAAAAACTAGTAAGAGTCGAGCATGGTGGTTACACCTGTAACTGTAGAACTCAGGAGACAGAAGCAGGAGGGTAGTGTGTTCCTGGCACACCTAAGCTACCTAGCAAAACAGTCTTAAAACAAGGCTGGTGGAAGTGGGTGAGATGGCTCAGTAGGTCTAAGGTACCTTCTATGCAAACCTGTGACCTGAGTTCAATCCCTAACATATACATGAATCTGGAAGGAAAGAACCAATTCCACAGAGTTTTCCTTTAGTCACACATGTGCACCCCTTCCACATATAAATAAATAAAGTAAAATTAAATAAAGTAAATTAAATAAAGTAAAATTAAAAACTTAAAGCCAGGCCTGGTAGCACTGGCCTGTGATGCCAGCTGTTCTAGAACCTGAGACACAGGACTCAAACTGAAGAAGAAAAGGAAAAAAAGGGGGGCGCAGGGAAAGAAGGATCACAAGTTCAAGGCCAGCCTAGTCTACAAAGTGAGACTCTGTTGAGAGAAATGAAGGGGAACATGGTGGGCAAGATGGTTTCCATGACACCTGAGAACGTGAGTTCTAACCCAAGAACCCACATAGCTGAAGGAGGAACTGATTCCTGCCACAAAATATACAAATTAAAATGTAATAAAAAAAGAGCAAGTAATAAATTATCAGGTACTGTTATAAAACTAAAAGGGGATGCTTATGTGAGTGCTGGGGTGTCCATGAGATGGGCACTCGAGAGACTACAAATGATGCCGCTCTGTGAGGGAAGGAGGATTTACACTTAGGAATGAGATGTGATTTTTTTTAAGATTTATTTTTATTATTTTAAATTATATTTATATGTGTGTCGGTGTGGAAGCACTTGCACTTGACGGCCTGTGCCTAAGGGGGCCAGAGGCCTGGGATCCTCTTGGAAATGGAGATACAAGCTGTTGTGAGCCATTTGATGTGGTACTGGGATCGGCCCTCAGGTCCTCTGGAAGAGCAGCACTTACACTTGACGGCTGAACAATCTCTCTAGCCTGAGGTGTGGGGTTGGTTTTTGCTTTGTTTTGTTTGTGTAAGATGAGGCCTGACCTGTGTAGCCCTGTCTGACCTGGAACTCACTACATAACCAGGCTGGTCTAGAACTCAGAGATCCATATACCTCTGCTTCCCTAGTGCTGAGATTAAAGGTGTGCACCACCACCACCACAGCAGGCTTGTTTTGTTTTTTAAATATTCAGTTATTAGGGTCTGGAGATATGGCACAGTGGTTAAGAACACTTATTCTTGTAGAGGACCCATTTGGTTTCCAGCCCACAACCATTTGTAACTCCAGTTCTAGGGAATTTGATGCCTTCTGACCTCCAAGGCATTTACAACACATAAAATGAAAATAAATCTTTTAAAATATCTTGTTGGTAATATTGAGTGCAGGTGTAAGTGTGGAAATCAGAGGAAAAGTTGGGAGTTGATTCCCTCCTACCAGTTTTGATATAGGGATCAAACTCAGGTTATTAAGTTTTCTGGCAAGTGCTTCCATCTGCTGAGCCATCTCCCCAGACCAAGATGTACTTTTTATTACATAATCATCTCTTGTCATTCATGAGCACTGGATCTAGGACCCCAAGAATGACAAGCCTGTGGCTGCTAAAGTCCTTTGCATAAAGTATTAAGTGATCCAATATTTGCAAATAACCTACAAGTCTGCTATACTGTGAATTGCATCTGGCCATTTGTAGTTCCCGTTACAAATGTGGTTTGGGAATAATGACAAGGGGGAAAAAGCTCTGGGATTGGCAAGGCGGTTCCGAGGGTGAAGGCTCTCGATGCCAAGTACAAGGATTGAGTTTGATCTCTTAGACTTAAAAGTAAAAGAAGAGACCTGATTCTTACACGTTGTCCTTTGACCCTCATAAGCAAACTGTGGCATGAGAGGCCTCACAGACACACAAGCACATACATGCGATAAGAAATAATAAAGAAAAAGTTGTTCATGTTCAATATCGGCATGAGTTTTGCAAATATTTTCAGCATACCATCAGTGAATCCATAGGCATGAACTTCAGAACGTGGAGAACCAACTTTTTTTGTTTTGTTTTGTTTTGTTTTTTAAGACAGGGTTTCTCTGTATAGTCTTGGCTGTCCTGGACTTTGTAGACCAGACTGGCCTTGAGCTCACAGAGATCGCCTGCCTCTGCCTCCCTGAGTGCTGGGATTACAGGCTTGTGCCACCACACTCGGCTTGAGAACCAACTTTATACTCTCGTATTTTGAATGTTCTTGTTTTATCAAGCTTATTTTGTTGTTGTTTGGTGTTTAAAGCACACTGTTGTATACATGTGTACAAACTACAGCGTGTGGATGGAGACCAGAGGTTCTGCCCTTCTACGGTGGGTTCCATGGACTGAACTCAGGTCCTCAGACTCATGTAACAAGACCTCTAAGCTGTCTCACTGGCCCCCTGTTTATGTTTGGCTTTTTTGGGTGGGGGTGGGGAACAGGGTTTCTCTGTGTAGCACTGGCTGCCCTGAAACTCAAAGAGTTCCACCTGCCTCTGCCTCCCAAGTGCTGGGATTACAGGTGTGCGCCACCACTGCAGGGCTATGTAGTCCTGGCTAGCGGTTAGCCTGGAATTTACTCTTGTAGATCAAGCTTACTTCACATTCTTATCTCTGCCTTTCAAGCAATCTGAATTACCATGTCCAGCATTTGGTTTTGTTTTTTTTTTTTTTTTTTGTTTTTGTTTTTGTTTTGTTTTTTGAGAGAAGATCTTGCTTTATAGACCAGGCTGACCTCCAACTCACAAAGATCTTTATACTTCAAGCTGCTGAGTGCTGGGATTCCAGGCATGAGCTTTCTTCTTTTTATTGCATTATCTGTCTGTCTGTCTACTGACCTGCCTATCTAGACAGGTCTCACTGTATAGACTAACTGGTCTGTAAATCACTTTGTAGACCAAGCTGGTCTCAAACACACAGCCTCTCCCTCGTGAGTGCTGGGATTAAAAGTGTACTCCACCATGCCAGCCATACATTTTATTTATTTATTGTGAGGGTGGGAGTGGGCTGTGTATATACATGCCACAGCATTCATGTGGGAGTCAGAGAAAAGCTTGTGGGAATTAGTTGTCTCCACTCCACTAAATTTTCTTCCTTCTATTGGGTAGGTCCTGGGAATTGAACTTAAGTCATCAGACTTAGGAGCAGGTGTTTACCCGTGAGCCATCTGTACACACACACCCTTTTAAAGTGCAAAATAGAGAGCGCCTTGAAATAAGTTTGGAGCCAGGTGTGCTGGTTCAGCACTCAGTGTGCTGAGGCCACATGGTGAGTTCCAGGCCATAAACAGAGAAGCCTGGGGATATGAGACCATGGGTTCAAGATCCAATGCCTCAGGAGTGAGGAAATAAATTGTAGCAATATAACCATGAGTGTGGGCAGACCTGGGAGGGCAGCAGGGTGGCAAACAGCATCTTCGTTAGCATCTGACTTCCAGGATATGAACTGTAACTCCAGTTACAGTTTGATGCAGCAAACTCCTTGTTTTACACCCTTAGGCAAATCATGTAACCATCCCAAACCTTAAGTTCACCACTATGAAATGAAATATTGGTCAAGCCTGGCAGCACATACAAATCTTAGCACTTAAATGGCTGAGGCAGGAGGATCACAAATTCAAGGATAGACTGAGCTACACAGTAAGACTGGGGGTGGAGGGAGGGCTCCGTGATGACACCAAGTCACAGGCTGTGTGGACTGTGTTACACATCATAACGCCTAGCACAGGGTTAGGACTCAATCAGAGTTTTGCTGCTGGTGACGGTCACTGCTACTGTTATTTAAGGGAAAGAAGGAAAAGAAAGGTAGGATGAGCAAGGCTACAGCCTTGGAAAATAAGCTGAATTGGGTAGTGGAACCAGGAGGAGGCTCTGGCCAGAGAAACAGGAGCCAGCAGCTGAAGGGGCTGGGAGGTAAGTCTGTTCTGGAGAGGTGGAGAGGACAAGGGAGAGCATCTGGCTGCCTGACAGTTCAGATTCTGCAGAGTGAGGACTGCAGAAAAGCTGCACGCTGGCCTTCGCACGGACCGTGCAGCATCAAGTCGGCCGCTTTGGAATCAGCCTGTCCAGGGTTAAACGCAAATCCCAGTTCAGCCACTTACTAGCTTATGACCTTGAGCAAATTATCCAACCTCTCTAAACCTCAGTTCCTTCATCTATAAAGTAAAGATAATAATAGTACTTACTTCAAATCGCGGTTGTGATGATTAAATTAGATAATCCACGCAAAGAGCCCAGTGCAGAGCTGGCACATTCCAAGGGCTCAATAGACAGTAGGTGGTAGTGGTGGGAGTCTCTCTCTGTCCCTGTGAGTTCCCTCCCTCCCTCCTACCTAGGCAGTTCCTGGCCCTCAGTCATTTCACATTACCGTCTTCCCTCATTTTCCCCATGCTCAGTCCGCTGCTCGCCTTTGCCCTTGGACATCCGTCACAGTCGGCCGTTCTCAAACAAGCACCCACTTCACGCGTATCTCTCTGGTCATCGCCCAGGATGGGATGGGGGCTTTGAGACCCAGAGATGGAGGCCAAGGGAAAATGAGGTGTTCCTGGCAGTGGGGAAGTCTTTGGCCTTCTCAGTGCTGTCACACTTGGCCACCAGAGGGCAGCAAGTACGCGAAGCGTAGCTCTGGGAACCTGGTTCTGGGGCAGGTGGAGCACCCCGTAGAGGAGGTGGGAAGAAGTTAAGGGGCGATGTCCACCACTCTGCGGTCGTTTCTGCTCAGGTCGTCTCGGCTCCACCGACCAGAGAAGTCGCTGAGAATCTTGGGTAGCCGGGCTTGGTTTCCCACAAATGTGAGCGAAAACTTGTTAAAGGCGGGGGCAGGGGGGCTGTGTGCAGGGAAAGCTGGAAAAGGGTTGTATAGGAAAAGCTGTCAGCAGAGCAGTAAGGAGCTAGACAAACACGGTCACGCATAGGACTGGTGCGGTCACTGGGCCCAGGAAGGAACCCAAGTACTGGCAGCCGAGGTCATCAGGTCAATGTCCCTGCCACTTGCCGAGAGGCCCCGGGCCTGAACAAGGCCTTTTCTGGAAGCAGTGTCTAGTCGCGGTCCCTGGCTTTCTCTGCCGGAGCCCCTGGCCTCCTTCTCCTGGGCCCTGTCCCCGCCCCCGTTCCCGGCCCGCCCTTGGCCCCGCCTCCGGGGCGGGCTCCGGACGGACCGGCGCCGCCTCCCCTCCTCCCAACCAGCCGGGCCTCACAGCCCCGAGCCGCCCGGGCAACGAGCGCCGCGTCTCCGGCCCGCCTGGCCGGCCCCCGCCTGGGTCTGCCGCCCCGGGCCATGGAGCCGCGGCCGCCAGGGCCCCGCAGGGTAAGCCACCCAGCCCCTCCCTGCCCGCCTCCGCGGCTGCCGCAGCGCCCCCCCACCCCATCCCCGCACGCCCTGCGGGGCCGGCCACCTCTCGCCCAGTCCTCGGCTGTCGCCCATCCCCCACGCGGCGCGGCCCTCACCGATCTCTGGAGCCCAACTGGCGCCCCCGACTACTGCCACCTTGCTGGATACGCTAGCCTCTGCTTCCCAGGTCCTTGGAATCCCCCAAATCTCAGACTTGCCATCGGTCCTACACCTACCCTCTTATCACCAGGCTGGCCAGACCTCTCTTCTCCAACCCTGCCCTCTTCCCATCAGCCCTTCCCCTCCAACTCCCACCTGCTCTTTGGACACCCTCAGCGTCCTCCTTCCCGTGTCAGTCCTGTCTGTTCCTCAGGTCTTCCCATCCCTACAATTCCACCCCTTTCTCTTGTTGCCTTATTTTGAGGTTTGGGTGGGGTAGGAAAGTGGGTGGTTGGACAAGGAGCAGTGGGTTCCATCCGATAAAAGGGCAGTGAGAGAAAAGCTGATCATCGCAGGCCCCCTCCTGCTCCTGGTCTGGTTTTCCTCCTCCTCGCCTGATTCGGTTTGTCCAGCTTCAGGGAGCCGTTCCCCTTCACCACTGTTGGAGGGCAGGTGGGAGGGGACTGCTTTGGAGAGTTCCCTAGGGTGTATCTAGACCAGCACCCCAGAAGGGTCTCTAAAAGGAGATGTGTCTTGAGAGATGCTGGCCTCCACCTTTCCCTAGGGAGCCTTCATCTAGGTCACCAGGACCTCCTGACCTTGGTCTAGAGGAGCACCTCAGTGTCTCACATTCCACCTACTCGGGGATTGGGCCCTGAGCCCTCACCTTCAACCAGCTGTCTCTTCAGTCCCTAGAAGAGAGGGTGGACCAGGCTGGCCTTGCTCCCTCCCCTCCTTGTTCCCCTCCCCGAACTTCTCACCCCTGGGAGGAACCGAGACTGTTAAGAGAAGGAATAGTCAGTGCACAACTCATCCTTGAGATTCTGGGCTCTCGGGCCTTCCTGGGAGCTGGCTGGGGTGATGGTTCAGAGCCAGGAGACTGCTCTCTTCTCCATCCTATTCTCTCCCTCCTGTTTTCATAGGACTTAGGTTTCCTGGCCCAGATTAGGTTTCTCTTTGGGCGGAATTCCCATTCCCCACCCAGCATGTGAGGAAGCCCGGGGCTCAGAAGAAGCCTGGGGCAGAGATGGGTGGGGGTGTCTCCGAAAAGGAAGGACTGAGGCCTGGAGACTAAGAAGCTGAGAGCAGCAATCTGTCTCCCCTCTCTGATTAAAGCTTGTCTCCAACTTGGTCTGTCTTGCTTTCTGCCAAACATATCATACATTTGTACAGATAAACACACAGCTGAAGATTACACAACCTGACCATTCGCAGTGTCAGCAAAGCCCCCAATGCAGAAATGTTATGATATACACAGTACACAACACTCGCTCCACCCATGACAAACTGATCGAAAGCTGATGCTCAAGGGCTCAGGCACGCGCACGCATTCTCTCTCTTTCTCTCTCTCCCTCTCTCTTCCACCCTGGCTTTTCCTGTATGTGACTGGGGCTTTCAAGAAGTTTGTGGAGATGAACACATCCACTGAGAGGGGCTGCTTCTGGTCAAGGGCAGTCTAAGACAGACTAAGTCTAAGAGGACTTAGTTATCATAACTCAGTCATGGCTACAGCATCCACTACTACCAAAACAGGACAGACATAGATCAGCACTCAGTTCCTTGGGACCCTGAAGCCCCATCCTGACAGTGACTTCAACCAGCGGGAGAGACTCCTGGGGGAGGCAGGGAGAAGATTTGTATTCTATCCTTCACATGGTCTCATGGAAAACCCTAAAACCTGAGCACAGAGAGAGATTCAAGTGAGTTGCTAAGGACCCCTGAGTCACCAGCAAACATGTCTTAATTCCCGCCCCTTGGAAGATAAGGTTTCAGTCCTGAGTTGTTCTGAGAGTCTCTGTAGCCCTGGCTGTGTTCCAGTCTCTCCCCTCTCTGGCCACCAGGGTGAAAGGGGGAGAACTCAGAGGCAGTTTCTCTGTCTCTGGACCCTTAGCAGTATCCCTTGATAGCAGAAGGCCTCCGAGAAGCTCCTGTCCTTTTCTCTGCTCTTGTGAACTCTTGGCAGGAGACTGCAAAGATATCTGCTGACCCAGGGTGGAACAGAGAGGGTTCCCAACCCCTCCAGTATCAGACCAGATCAGTTATTCCCATTCTCCCCTGCCCTTCAACAGAAACACCAATTCTCACCCAAGTTCCCGTATTCCTCTTAGAAGCTGCTGACTTAAATCCATCCAGAACCTAAATTGTTAGGGTGAGATAGGGCCCAGAGATGGGAAACCGAGAGCATCTGTCTCCTAGAACCAAAAGCTGCACTTGGCAGACAGTGGTACCCCAGAGTAGGACAGAAGGATTCAAGTGCCCTGGAAGCTCTGATGCTCTGGGACTGCCTGTCAGTGGCTTTTGACAGGTTGGTCTCACTACAGGAGACAGGCCAAGGTAACAGAGCTGAACCTTCATGGTGAGCCAGAGTAAGAGCCCAGGTCCAACTTGCAGCTTTAATTCATGGTGTGGCCTTGGGGAGACCACTTACTCTCCTGTGAAATGGGAGCACTGTGGCCAGTGTGTCTATCAGGTCCCTTCCAGGGCTTTGAAGACTGGGCTGGAGAGAACCAGAAGACTGAGGCTCAGCCCTTAGGTACCTTGAGGACTGGGGCAGGGCCTGAGGACCTTGGTTCACCTCAGCTGGTGGAGGGAAATGGGGGTGATAGATGAGCTTGTACAGGGGTTCCTAGCTCACCGTATCCAACATCCACAGATGGACCCTGTGCAGAAGGCTGTGCTCTCCCACACATTTGGAGGACCCTTGCTCAAGACCAAGCGCCCAGTCATTTCCTGTAATGTCTGTCAAATCCGCTT
The DNA here is from genome assembly GCF_030254825.1 of Meriones unguiculatus. Lineage (NCBI taxonomy): Eukaryota > Metazoa > Chordata > Mammalia > Rodentia > Muridae > Meriones > Meriones unguiculatus. The sequence continues at coordinate 354,615 of NC_083356.1, forward strand.
CAATTCTCAGGTAAGACGCCCAGCTGCCACCTACTGTAGAGTAGAGTGGGGCAGCCGTGGGGCCTATGGAAGGGCAATGGCTGGGCACTTTGAGTGAGGGGTGGTAGCTAAGGGGATATTGAGGGAGAACAGAGAATGGCAGCCCTGGAAAGGGAGGTGGCAGGAGCTGGTGGAAGGCAGCTGAGAGAGTGGATTGAGCTGTGTCCCCAACCTTTTCTTCCTTTTTTTGAGGGAGGGGAGTTTTGGGGTGTTTGATACACGGTTCATGTGTGCAATCCTGACTGTCTTGGGACATGCTCTGTAAATAAGCTGGTTTAGTTTTAGAACTCAGAGAACCTGCCTGCCTCTGCCTCCCAGAGTCCTAGGACTAAAGGCATGTTATTTTCCTTCTTTATTTTCACCATGCTATTTTCTTTCTTTTTCTTTCTTTCTTTCTTTCTTTCTTTCTTTCTTTCTTTCTTTCTTTCTCAACAAATCTCTCTCTCTCTTTCTCTCTCTCTCGCCCTGGCTGTCCAGAACTCACTTGCATGCACCACCACACCCAGGCCAGCTTCCATCCCTTTCTTCTATTTTTTATTTTGAGATATGGCCTCAGAAGTTTCCCAGGCTGGCCTCTAGCTTATTGTAGCCTGGACAGGACTGAACCTTCAATCCTCCTGTCTCAGCCTCATAAGTAGCTATTATAAGCCTGTGCCACCAGGCTTGGACAGTGCTGTGTGTTCTGGCAGGAAGTAGACAATTCCTCTAAGGCTGGCCCTTCTGTCCCTTCGGGTTAGAGCATTCCCTACTCAGGGTGCTTGGGAAACACAGGAGTCGGGGAAGGTGTGGCCTCTATTCTGCCATCCTTAGGTTCTGAGATTGATCTCATTGGCTCTCCACAGAACCTAGGTCCCCTCTGGCATCTGCTGAACTGCCCTTCCCTCTTCCATCCAACCTGCCACATTCCTCCTCTCTCCACCCCTTTTCTAACCTTACTCCAAATTGCATTGAAAGTCTGGGACTTTCCCCATGTGGAGAAGAAGCCTCCCAGATTTCCTTCCTCTAAAGCTCCATTGGGACTTCTGTTTAGTTCTAGACTTTGTAGGGGTGCAGACTCTAAAAGCTTTGGGAGAAAAACAGCAAAGGCTTCTGCTGAGCAGGGGGAAGAAAATGTGTTCTATTTCTCTACCCAGCACGTATAAACATAGGCATGGGCACTGTACTTCTGGGCCCACACTCTAAGCCTGTCAGTGTCATCTCCCTGCCCATCCACACCTGTTTAGGTGACCTTGTGACTCCCAGATTATACATTCTTAGTGGTGGCACAAACAGAAGAGGAGGGTATGAGCAGGCAGTGGATGGGTGGAGCCAGAACCCAAACTAGCATCAGGCCTCATTGCCGACACCCCAGGCATCCTCTCTCCCCACCCTGACTCCACTTGCTGGCGGAGGGAGCAAGGTTAGAGGGATAGAAAACCAACAGCAGGCAGTTCCCCCCTCTTTTTGTCCTCTTTCCCTCCTCCATAAAGTGTCTCTGTTTTGACAGCTGTCTCTGCTGCTGTCTCCTGTCTCCAGAGCTGGGCTTGAGTCCAGGGTCCTCCAGGGTGTCCACAGAGGCTCCAGGGGAATTGAGGCCTAGAAGAAGCGTCGGGACAGAGTTAATGAAACAGCAGAGCAGGGTCCTAGGCTGAAGAGGAACTCAGGCACTTAAGCCTAGGGTCTGAGATGCCAACTAATTTCGTGTTCCACCTCCCCCCAGCTCAGCATTCTCTTTCAGGCTTGAGGGCCCCTTCCTTCTACTCGGGACTAGGAGGGGGGCCTGAATCATCAGCCAGGTCCTGGGTGTGGTAGTGAAGTGTAGTCTGGTTTCGGCCAGGGTCCAGATTCCCAGGAACTCCAGCTTGAGATGCTCATGTGAGCCACAGCAATAACTAGGCATGTCAGCATGGGCTCTCCACAGCAGGGGTGTAGGCAGAGCACACTGCAGCCTGCTGAGGCCACCCTGAGACATGAAGGAGCTCTGTGGGATGCAATAGATGAAAGGTGACCTGACTTGGTGTTCTTTCTCCATCCTTGAAGAGCCAGGCTGAGGCACACTACAAGGGTAACCGCCATGCCCGAAGAGTGAAAGGCATCGAAGCCGCCAAGACCCGAGGCAGGGAGCCTAGTGTCCGGGAATCAGATCCAGCTCCAGCAGGCAGCACCCCCCCAAGTGGGGATGGTGTAACCCCTCGTCCAGGTGTGTCTAACCCCCATCAGACCACTGATTTCTGTCTTTCTTTCCCAATTCCCAAAACTAGAACTCTCCCTCAGCTCCTCTTCTCTTCCCTCAGTCCTCACTCCCACTGACAGCTAAGGTGAGTCCTGGAGCCAGGCATAGTGATGTCAAAATTCCATCCTGTCACCCCACCCACGCCTGCCTCAGCTCTTGTCAACAGAGTCCCTACTGTCTGTGCTGTCCACTGACTCAGCAAGGGGTGAGGCCACTTGGCAACCATCCCCAGGAATAGGGGGACATTCATCTGATCCACAGGAAGCCCCTAAGTACTAGCCAGGCCTTCCTGGAGGGTGAGGCCATGTGCCTAGGAGATTCCCTAAAGGGTCTTGGATAGACCTGTGGACTTCTTGAAGCCAAGTTAAAGAAAGAAAGAAACTTGAAAATCCTTAAGGCCTTTTTTAGCTTTACAGAAAGCAATTCTTCTCTCCTCATGGCTGGTAACAATCCTCAACCTGCTTCCAAGGAACTGAGGCTGAGGAAATACAGAAACAGAAGGATATCAGCCACCCCCACGCTGGGATTACCACATCAGATATCAGTCATGGCCAGCTCCAGAGAGACCTAACATTCCCCTTGTCCTCATTTCCTCTTAGTCTGGCCTGTCCTTTTTGCCCCACCCTAAAAATAATGAGAAACAAGTCTCTATATCACCAGCTTGGGATCCAGGCCCCCACTATGACCACACACACAGAGAACTACCCTCTGGCATTCAAAACTCTAGGGGCTGGGCCTATGTTCTAATTGTGCTCTGTCTGATTCTGAGTCTGATCATCTTGCTCAGTTTATTAACACTTGTATAAAATAAGGATGGGGGAGCTGGTGATAGTGATAGTTAACATTTCTTGACTTCAGCCCATTTAGTCCCTGCACACTTCTAAGAGCATAGGGTAGGTATTGTACCCACACTGCTTTCATAAACCATGGCATCCTGTCCAGTTTGGGATGAAGATGTACTGTCTGGCTTGAGATAAAGACGGAAGATGTTGTGAATGAATTGGAGACACATAGGATGGATGAGCACACACCTGCAGGGGTTAAGAATTCTTCCACCTTTGCCTACTCCTACCACAACCCTCCTCATGACCCGGAAACTGGATCAGCTTTGGAGCAAGAGTGGGAGTGCTAGAGTTTCCCCTGCAGAAGCAAGAACCCAGTGCAGAGGCCTCGGGCCTGTGCATCTTTAATCGAGCCATGAATTATAGAGCAGGCTGGATCCCTGCTTCTTCCCTCTTTGGTTCTTGTTTCTGTTTCCCTCTACTGTGCTTGTATCTGCCTCTCCCGACTTTCCCTCCTCCTGGTTCTGCACCTTCCCATTGCTCCTTGGTGTACTTCCTTGAGGGTCAGGCAGGACTTTGGGAAGAGGTGGTCCTGGAAGGAAGCCCAGGCTGGCCAGCAGGCCATGATGGACTAAATCCTTGGTTTCATCCTTTACCCGTGGCTGGGCAAGCTGACAGATCTACCCTAATGGTAGCTTGGTGGAGAGGCCCACCCCCTTCTGCTATCCTCAGCTTTGTGGGGTGAGCCAGGCACTAGAGTCACACACCCAGCCAGTGGCAGCTGAACAGAATTGGGCTGTGGCCCAGGGCATGAAAACATGCATGTTGTAACAGGGTGGGGCCTGATTCCTGGGCCTTTACCCTCAAGGAAATGGGGGTGGGTCTCCTCATGAAGAGCCATTTGGGATGACCCCAAGTTTCTTTCCCAACAGTTTCCATGGAGAATGGCCTGGGCCCAGCCCCAGGATCCCCAGAGAAACAGCCTGGCTCCCCATCCCCTCCCAGTGTTCCAGAGTCTGGACAGGGTGTGACCAAGGGTGAAGGGGGAACTTCAGTCCCAGCGGCCCTGCCTGGGGGCAGCAAGGAAGAGGAGGAGAAGGCTAAGCGTCTGCTCTACTGTGCACTGTGCAAGGTGGCCGTGAACTCCTTGTCCCAGCTTGAGGCACATAACAAAGGTATGGGCCCTCTACTCCCAAACAGTCTTCTGTCCTCAACCCACTTTCACCCCTCCTCTGCACCCTAACTCCCCTGACTTCCAGCATTGCTTGGTCCTCTAAGACCTACCAGCCATCTCCCCTCTTCCTTAGACTCTTGCTTCCTAATTCACCTTCACATTTCTCCAGACTCCTTTGTGCTTAGGAGGGATTCCTTAGGGCTCCAAATAAATCCCACACTTGCCTGGTTCCTACACCCACAATAACTGGGAAGGCGGGGATTTGAGGCCTGGTAGGCCTGGAGAATTTTTACCTCCTACCTCTGTGGGCCAGGTACTAAGCACAAGACAATTTTAGAGGCCCGAAGCGGGCTGGGGCCCATCAAAGCTTATCCTCGGCTGGGGCCTCCCACTCCTGGAGAACCAGAGGCTCCTGCCCAGGACCGAACCTTCCACTGTGAGATCTGCAACGTCAAGGTCAATTCGGAGGTCCAGCTGAAACAGGTATGTCCTATACTTACCCCAGGGTATCTGAGGAATTTGACCCACTGCAAGGAAGGGAGCTTGGGTCCCTGTGCTTAGCAGTGGCCCTGCTGCCGAAAGCTCACAGCTCAATACCCACTGTACCACAGCACATCTCCAGCAGGAGGCACCGAGATGGAGTGGCCGGGAAGCCCAACCCTCTACTGAGCCGGCACAAGAAGCCTAGGGGTGCTGCAGAGCTGGCGGTGAGGCCTGGATGCTGGGGAAATGGGCTATTGGGAGGACCCAGGAAGGCTGGAAAGGGATCTGGGCAAGCCAGAGGTTGGGCTTGCCGGACCACTGACCCGACCTCTGTCTCCACCCCCACCCCCTATCTCTCTGCCTGCTGCAGGGCGCGCTGACTTTCTCAAAGGAGCTGCCCAAGTCCCTGGCCGGTGGCCTGCTGCCCAGCCCCCTGGCGGTGGCTGCAGTGATGGCCGCTGCCGCAGGGTCCCCGCTGTCCCTGCGCCCAGCTCCAGCTGCACCTCTCCTGCAGGGACCACCGATCACACACCCTCTACTCCACCCAGCCCCAGGACCCATCCGAACTGCGCACGGACCCATCCTCTTCTCCCCCTACTGACCTCAACCCTGAACCCCTCCCATTGAATCCCCCACCTCCAGCCGGGACCCAGGCCTCCTCCTCCCGGCACTCCCTGAATGGTCTCTCCTTCCCCCCACCCCGAGGTACGGGGTTCCAGGAAAGGGGAGGGGCAGCGGGGGAGGGGGGCTTCAGAAGGGGGGGAACACCCCAGATCTCAGGGAACCCCGCCCCCTGCCCTTCCCTCTCCCCTAGAAAAGAGGGGGGCCGTCTCACCCCCCGAGCCCCCTCGGAGACACCCCCTCCCAAAAGCCATGTCCATCCAACTCTTCCCCTCCAAACCTAGCACAAAACGGGGTTCACAAGCCATGGTCGGGGCCCGGGGGAGAACAAGGATTTTCTTGGCAATAAGCGGACTCTGGGACTCCGGCCCCCCTACCCCAAACTAAAGCGCTTCCGTGAACAACCCCGTCCTCCGCAGGGGGGAGGGGAGCAGGCGGGATCCTGGGTCCCTCGTAAGCACTTTGGTTTTACCGCCTGCAACCTCACTGTGCCCGCCCCGCACCATGCCCCAGCCCCAGGTCCAGTCGGGCCCATCACAGGGGGCAGCACTTGGGGGCATCTCAGGCACTTGGGTGGGACCAAGGAGATGCCCTCATAGACCCTTCCCTCGCCTTCCTCCCTGGTCCGGGTTCCATTCTTTTCACCAGCACCCATCGCCCAAGGGGTACCAAGGGGGGCAAGGGGTGTCCAGTCCAAGCCCACCCCCGCCTCGCCTTCCGCAAAACTGTGAGCAAAAAGCAATAGAAGCCTCGCCCCCGCCCCGGCCCGCCCCTTTCCGCAGGATTTGGCGTCTGTAGCCTCCCCATTCCAGTCCCTAGACCTCATGGCTGCCCCCTCCCGTGACACCTCCACTGCACAACTCGGGCGGGGGCGTGACCCCCAACCCGTCCCTTCTGTGGTTTCCGTGTGGTCAAGCCCTTCCAGCCGCCGACCCGGGATGGGGACCGGCCCCCACTGGCCCTCCCCTCCCCATGGACTCTTTCTGCTTGACAATGTAGCAACCCTCCCACCCACTTTCTCTCTCCTTAACAATAAAGTCTGGATTCGTTCTGCCCTCAGCACCCAGAACTCAGACTGTTTTTGCTCGTTGTTTGGGGTGTGATTCGCTCGGGAGATGTATCTTATGGTGAGGAAGTCCATTGAGGGGTATGGGAAAACGAGATTGGGAAAAAGCTGTGTAAAGCCAGGAGAAACTCCCAGTTCCTGCCTAGGAACGGGTCAACTTGGCCAGAGGGAATCATTTCTAGTTGGTGTCTTGAGACTAGAGCAGAGGCTGTCGACAATTCTATGTAAATCCGCTAGGCGGCGCTAAGGACGCAGAAAAGGAGTCTCCAGTTCCGTTAATGTGTTTCTCACAATTCTAGGGAGAGGGATCTAAACCCAGACAAGGAAAGTACCCGGGCCTTTTTGTCCCTGTTGGGAACCCGCACCAACAGGACGGCCAGAGGAAGGGATGAGCCTCATATACTGATCCTGGATCAGTCATTGTGCTGTGTGAACCTAGCACATTTCCTAGTCTGCAAAACCAGCAAGCAGACTTGAGTCTTTTCAATGATCCTTTGAGATCTCCTCTATCCAAGACCACCGGGGCCGTGCCATCTGCAGATCTGCTACAATACTCTGTCGCATCGGCCCCCAAATGGCCTGTGGCTTGAGGCGCTTGGCGCTCTGGAGGGTGCCCCTCAACCAGAATTCAGCCCAGCCATGCAGTCTCAAGAACTGTGAGTGAGTGCCACAGCCCCCCATCCCAACCCCTCCTGCCATCTAGCTCTACCGGGCAGTGGGCAAGAAAGCCAAAAACCCAGACTCAAACCCAGAGTCTGCCTGACTGGTCCCTGACTGGTCGTCTTTCTCACTTCTCTTCCCACTTCCCAGTTTTGCAGAAGACGAAAGGAGGAAGGTAGGATGTTGATTGAAAGAGGAAGGAGAGGGGAAAGAAGCCCGTTGGTTTATCAATGAAGTGGGGCCCCGGTACTTGGGTTTTTGGTTTTTTTTTTGTTTTGTTTTGTTTTGTTTAATTCTGCAGCTCAAAAAAGGCAGAGACTAGGGCTAATGAGATGGCTTAATGGTTAAGAGCACTGGCTGCTCTTCCAGAAGACCTGTGTTCAATTCCCAGCACCCACAAGGTGATTGAATAAGTCCAGTCTCATGATACTTGAAGCCCTCTTCTGGCCTCGATGGGCACCAGGCATACACAGACATATGCAGACGAAACACCATATACATACATAAATAAATTATATTAAAGACAGAGATGAGGGGTTCTGAAGGATGGGGATAAAGGTGGTGCTTTAGAGGAAGGAAGGGGGAAATGGGAGAATTGAGAAGGTGCTTGCTACCAAGTCCTTTCTTAGTCCTTAGGACAAAGCTTCCTCAGTGGTCCATCTGCACTGTGGTGTGTACATTCCCCACTCCTGACATACACATTCAGATTAAACAACTAAATATGAAAAAAATAAATAGAGAACAATGGCCAGGCCTGATGTGGGGAGTATGGCACAGGGACTAGAACAAACGAGTTGGAGAGGCTAGGAAACAGATATGCTCCAAACGTGATGTTTCAAAATGGACTATATCATTCACTCCTCTCCCTCAAATTGTTTCTTCCCCCATGCTCCTTATCTTTTTGATGCTGGGGACTGAACTCTAGCTATGCACCACTGAGCCACACCCTAGTCCCCATCTCTTGATTACCATCACCAGCAACCAACCACAAAACAAGGAGCCATCGTTCGTTTGTTTTTGAAACAGAGTCTCATTTTGTGCCCAGTCTGGCCTCAAAATGCTTCTCACTCCTAAGAGCTGGGATCGTAAGCAGGAGTCAACACTAAGCCATCAGTTAAGCATATGTAATTTTGTTTTGGTCAGGCTTTGTGAGGCAGGGTTTCTCTATAAAACCCTGGCTGTCCTGGAACTCACTACCTAGCAGGCTATCCTCAAACTCAGAGATCCACCTGCCTCTGCCTCCAAAGTATTAGGATTAAAGGCGTGGGCTACTTCACCTAATTTACTTTACTCATTTTAAGACAGAGTCTTCTGTAGCCTAAGCTAGCCTCAAAATTAGTTTGTAGATGAGGATGCCTTTGAACTTCTGATCTTTCCACCTCCTGAGCTGGGATTACAGGTACCAGCATGCTTGGTTTACATAGTTTCAATTGAACCCAGGGCCCTGTGAATGCTGGGCAAGCACTCTACCACTGACTTACATCCTCAGCCAGATTTACCTTTTATTTGGAGATAAATTTTCATTCACTAGAACTACCAAGGCTGACCTCTAACTCACTCTGTGATCCTCCTGAGTAACGGTGATACCAGCAGCCCATTCCCACCTTTAATTCCAGCTCTGAGGAGGCAAAGGCAAGTGGATCTTTGTGAGTTTAAGGGCAGCCTGGTTTATATAGCAAACTCCAGAGCAGCCCAGGCTTTATCATGAGACCCTGCCTCAAATGTTTTAAGTTGTGTTTATATGTGTGTTTATAGATTCACACATCCCACAGAACTTGTAGAAAGTGGAGAACAATTTACAGGAGTTGATTCTCTGTTTCTATCATGTGGGTCCTGGAAACCAACTCAGGCCTTCACAGACTGAGCCATCTTGCCAGTCCCAACCCCATCTCATTTTATCTGACTCCACTTCTCAGATGTGCTTACGTGTTTACTTCTCGGATGTAAAGGATCTCCAGTCTCTGAAGAGAACAAAGGAAGTACTGTTGCAAAACAAGCCTAAGCTCTCTCGGGTCTTAATATCACTCCTAGAACCTGGTCTTGGCTTCTGACCTCTTGAAGTGGATATGATTGAGAAGTCAGATGAGGCAGTTCATGCCTATACCCACAGTGCTCAAATGGCTGAGGCAGGTGTTTTCCCTGAGTTCCAGAGCTAATTCCAGGGATAATGAGTCAAAACCCTGTCTGAAAAGAAAAAAGAAAAGAAAAAAAAAAAAAAAAAAAAAAACAGAAGTAATCCAGAGGAGCTGACATTGTCTCCCTGCTCAACAGTTCTCAAAAATGACCTTCCTTTCTGCCTGACAGAAAGGAAGGAAACAGCACTTGGGTTTCAGGAAGGAAAAGAAAGAGTGAGACAACTCTGGAGTAAGTCTCAGGGGAATTTCAACAGAGAAGCTTGGACTTTAGTAGCCAAGGTAAAATTAGCTGAGGTGGGGGAGGAAGTGGCTAGTGTTGGGTAAGTAGGGAGTTTCTTATTCTTTCAGTCTAGCATGGTAGGAGGCATTATATGTCCAGATGGAACTAGGCTGCCCAACAAAAACCTGTTCTTTATGTGAGCTGGACAGTGTTTACTAGAGACAAGTGTGAAAACTGGAAATCTCAGGTGAGCACCGTGTGTGTGTGTGTGTGTGTGTGTGTGTGTGTACAGTCTTACTTTCTCAGTCCTCTTGTTTCGCAGGTAGTTACAATCAGAAAACCTGAGGTCAGGAGATGTCTGAGTCCTGGGAATCACTAAGAGTTGAGGCCAGCCTGAGCTATAGGACAAAACACTATTAAAGAATGAAACAAAGATAGAGCAAGCCTCTGTTGTATGCAGACGGAGCAGAAGACAAGGACTCTAGGCTAGTCAGGAACTGGGAGGTAATTAGAATGGAAGCTGCCAGGTTTATGGGGAGCACTCCTTGAATATTGAAGGGGCCTGAGGTTTGGAGAAACAAAATTAACACATTTCCAGCAGAGACATTTGATAGGAATTTAGAAGTCCGGGAATGTAGAAGGAAAGGGCAGAGAGAGCCTGGGGAGAAAACTAGGAACTCTGAGATGAAGTTGCGTGAGAGTGGCTTTCCAGAACCACGAGGTAAAGTGAGTTCTAAGAGCAGAGCAGGCGTGAGAGGACAGAGTTGTTCGAAGGAGGCGAGTGGAGAAGTGAGTTTTCCCACCACCTCTCTCCCTCTTCTCTCCCTTCAGTCTCCATCATGCAGAACAGCTCAGGCGCCAGCTTCTCCTGCTACCACGAGTCCGTGTTGGCCTATCGCTACTTTGCAGTTATTTGGGGCGTGGTCGTAGCTGTGACGGGCACCGTGGGCAATGTGCTTACCCTGCTGGCCTTGGCCATCCGTCCCAAGCTCCGAACCCGATTCAACCTGCTCATCGCCAACCTGACCGTGGCTGATCTGCTCTACTGCGCGCTCCTGCAGCCTTTCTCCGTGGACACGTACCTCCACCTGCACTGGCGCACAGGCCCGATCTTCTGCAGGGCATTCGGTCTCCTCCTCTTCACTTCAAATTCCGTCTCCATTCTCACCCTCTGCCTCATTGCTCTAGGACGCTACCTCCTCATTGCCCACCCGAAGCTCTTTCCGCAGGTTTTCAGTGCCAAAGGGATCGTGTTGGCACTGGTGGGCAGCTGGGTTGTGGGGTCAGCCAGCTTTGCCCCCCTCTGGCACGTTTTTGTCTTGGTGCCTGCGGTCTGCACCTGCAGCTTTGACCGCGTGCGAGGCCGGCCTTACACTACAGTCCTCATGGGCATCTACTTTGTGCTGGGGCTCAGCAGCGTGGGAGTCTTCTACGGCCTCATACACCGCCAAGTGAAGCGTGCAGCTCGAGCTCTGGACCAGTACCGGCTGCAACAGGCCAGCATCCGCTCCCCCCGGGTGGCTGGGACACGGCTGGACGGCGGGCTTGCCTCAAGAGGGCCCAGCGAGGGGACTTCATCTGAGCCAGTCAGTGCTGCAACCACGCAGACCCTGGAAGGTGACTCAGAAGCTGGGGAACAGGGCACCGGAAAGGAGGCTCAGCAGACGGCGGAGAGAGGCCTTCCGGAAGCCCGTCGCAGGCCCGGGGAAGCTGCAGGAGCGCGCAGAGCCCCGGAAGCCTCGTCGGATTTCGGGAAGGTGACACTCATGTGCTTCGCCGTGTTCCTCTGCTTTGCCCTCAGCTACATCCCCTTTCTGCTGCTCAACATCCTGGACGCCAGCGGCCGCGCCCCGCGGGTGGCGCACATGGTGGCTGCCAACCTCACCTGGCTCAACAGCTGCATCAACCCGGTGCTCTACGCAGCCATGAACCGACAGTTCCGCCACGCTTATGGCTCCATCCTGAAACGCGGACCACAGAGTTTCCGTCGGTTCCATTAGAGCTGGTAGTCTATCCGCCAGGCCAGGCCACACATTCGGAACCAGCGCAGCCCGCAGAGGGCGGGACAGGAGCCCTTCACTCCTTGGACATCTCACAGACAGTGGTGTGAGGTACACCACTTCTCCATTTGGGGATCAGTGTGTCAGCCCTGCATGACCCAAGGAGTGTGGTTAATTATTAATAAATGCATTGCACTCTCCCCACTGTGCGTGCATACTTATGTGCGTGTGCCTGTGTGTGAATGAGTATGCGGGAGGAGGGGGAGGGGGTCTTTCCTGATCGCTTTCCATCTAAGTTTTTGCAACAGTGTTTGTCATTGAACCTGGCGCTCAGAAATTTGGCTAGACTGGCTGGCCAGCAAACTCCAAGGCCGCCACACAGCCTTCCCAGCACTGGGATTCAGGCATGTACAACTACAACCAACGTGTGCTGGAGATCCAAACACAGGTCCCACGGTGCACAGTAAGCCCAAACAGCCCACCTCGCTAGCGCCACACTGAATGCTTTTAACGCCCAGGAGTGCTTATGTGAGAAAGAACAATCAAGACTAGGGTCAGAACTGGAGGCTTTGGGGTGACCTCTGTCGGGGCCAAGTAGAGAACAGATATCCAGGGATAGACACAGCCTGTGACTGACAGGGTCTCAGGTTCCAGGAACCTGGTGCTTAGAGTTAGCTCCCTTTTTTCTTTGAGACAGTCTTGCTAAGTTTGAGACCCAGGTTGCCCTCAAACTTGAGATTGTCCTGCAACGCTAGCCACAGCCTGATTACGGGTATGTGCCTTTTTCCTTAATAAGATGCCCCTTACTGCTCACCACTGCTGCCAGAACCTCACCCAGGCCAGGAGGTTAACTCAATTTACAGGTTGTGCCCCTGCGTGGATCCCCCCCCTCTACGCCCAATGCCAGGGGACAAGCAAGGTGGAGTCCGCTCTGGAGAAATAGAACAAGCCGAGCGCTTAGCACAGGGCAGCTGTACGCGGAAGCTCTGTACTTGTGCAGGCTGAGGAAGTCAGCCTGCCCGAGCACCATCATTCCTAACTACCGCCTGAAAGCACAATGTCCACCAGGTGGCAGTGGTTCTCTGCTTTCCTTTTTACTTCCGGTTGCGTATTTGAAAGTGCCAACAAGATTCCTGACCAGGGGGTGGAGGCGGGCGGGCGCGCGCGCGCACGCACGCGCACACACACACACACACCAATCTTGGCTAGAAAAATGAAGAATGAGCAATGAGGGAGGATGTTTTTTGTTTTGGGAGGGTTGGGTTTTTTTAGGGGGGTGATTGGTTGGTTGGTTTTTTTTTTTTTGAGACAGGATTTTTCTGTGTAGCCTTGGCTGTCCTGGACTGGCTTTGTAGACCAGGCTGGCCTCAAACTCACACAGATCCACCTGCCTCTGCCTCATGTGCTGGGATTACAGGCCTGCACCACCATGCCCAGTTGATGGATTTTTTTGTTTTGTTTTGTTGCTTTTTTTTTAAGATTTATTTATTATTTATACAGTATTGTGCCTGCAGGCAAGAGGGCACCAAATCTCATTATAGATGGATATGAGCCATGTGGTTGCTGGGAATTGAACTCAGGACCTTTGGAAGAACAGCCAGTGCTCTTAACCTCTGAGCCACCTCTCCAGTCTGCTGTTTTTTTGTTTTTTGATAGAGTCTCACCATGTAACCAGGCTGCGTGAAGCTCATGGTCCTGCAGCCTCAGACCTCTAGAGTACAAATTTACAGGTGTATAATCCTTGCTGAAACCATTGTTTTTCTTCTATTTAATTTGAAACAGGCTGTCACCGTGTAGCTGAAGCTGGCCTCGAATACCTGAGCCTCTTATTTCAGGCTCTGGAAGGTGGGAAATTGGTGTATGAGTCGGCATACATAGCCAATGGAGCCTCTATCCTTATCTACGGTGGGACAGGGTGGGGTACCGGGTGGGCACCATGACAGTACCTCAGATGAAATGTTTGAGTTGGATTGACATGATGCCCCGCCTCATGTGGCCCCTTCCTATCTCCAAATGCCTGATTCAAGACAATAAAATCTTGAGAACTGAAATAAGAATAGAGGGGCTGGAGGGATGATGGCTCAGCTGTTAAGGGCACTTACCGCTCCTCCAGATAGACCCAGATTCAAATCCCAGCACCCACATGACAGCTCACAACTGTCTGTAACTCCAAGATCTGACACTCTCAAATAGACATACATTCAGGCAAAACACCAATGCACATAAAATTAAGGTATATAAAATTTAAAAAAGAATAGAAACACACATAAAGAAAGAGAGAGAGAGAGAGAGAGAGAGAGAGAGAGAGAGAGAGCCAGGAGCCTGGCTTGATAACCCAGAGCCTGTGTTTCTAGGTGTTCTCTGTAGCCCCCAAACAAAAGCAAGCTGAGGCAGACGAAGTAGAGACCCAGCTACAGCAGCTGGAGCTGTGAGGCTGAGGCCTGGCCAATGACCTGAGAGGAGCTCCGTGAACCTGAGACCTCCGGGCCGCTTTAGGCTTCAAGTTTCATGATTCGTAGAAAGCTGAGAGTAGGGGACACTCTTTGTGTAGGGCTAAATTCTGCAAAGATGTTTCATGTAAGCGTAAAGCTCCCATGACGATCTATTATACTTTCTTATAAATGGAAAACAAACACCAACAGGTTAATTTGCTCAAAGTCAAAAGGCTACTAAGTGACTAACTGTGGTTTGAGGGTAAAGTCTAACCAGAGCTGTTGCCAGCCTTGAGGACTACAGAACAGCTGCCTTGCTGAAGCCATATCATGTGAACAGGCGAACCCTAAAAGTCCTTCTTGCTCAGTCGTTCCAAGATTCTGAAGGTTGACAGCTCCCTGAAGGCTTGTAAAGGGTTCGCTTTTCATATTCCTTGAAGGCAATTCAAACGCTTCCTCAGAGTAGAAGGGATTGCAGTTAGACACTTCCTAACTTCAACTGCTGGGGGAAAAAATGGCTCAGAGGACACAGCAGTCCCGAGACCAAAGGACAGAAATCGGGCAAGGAAGCTGCTTTCTCACCCCTCGGGGCCCCTCTGCACTCATCTAATTTCAGGAAAGGCTGAGTTGGGAGAAAGAGAACATGGCTTTTCTGGGCGTTCTCTCTTGGGGCGTGCGTGCTCGAATGGGAAGTCAGTGCTTGTCCCGCTCCGCTCTCCCCGTCAGCCTCCCGCGCGAGCCCGCGCCCGGACGTGGCCTCTCTTTGTCCCTCTCCATCTGGGTGTCTCGCGAGCAGACTGCAGTCTCCCCCCGCCCCCCCCTCCCCCCCTCCCCGCCCTCGCTCGGGCGCACGCTCTCTCTCTTTCGCTGTCTCTCACAGACAGATTTATGGTCAGCCCAGAGCCTCCTATTGGCCGAGCGCTGACAGCGCTTGATTTAACGCCACGTCTCATTGGCTGATCTTGACAGGCCGATTTACGAGTCGCGTTGCCATTGGTCCAGCGGCCTCGACGCTGATTTACAGCTCGGTGGGCGCCGGCGGGGGAGGCGCGGTGGGGATCGAGGCCGCGCGCCCCTCCCCCCGCGGCCGTGTCCTCGTCCTCGCGTGCTCGCCGCGCGTGCCCGCCGCGCCGGGAGCGGCTCCGCAAGTAGTAGGCTGAGACCGGTGGGAGGCCGGCGGCGCGCAGCCCGTGGAGCTTTGTCGAGACTGTAGCGCGGGGCCCCTCCCCCCGCCCCCCCTCCCCCGCGCTCAGATTTACGAGCGCAGGCTCGGCCTTCAGGAATTAGGAATATTTATGCTTCTCCGAGAGTGAGGTTTGGAGGGTGATAAATAAGGGGCCGCCGGGGTGCCGTGGGGGCTCCTATTTCGGACGCGGCCACTTTCCCAAGGACCCCACCAGCGGCTCCCTCTCATCTCGAGCCAGAGGGAGCTCCGGGGCTGTGGGTGGTGGGCTCCAGATACCAGTGAGAGTTACAATGGTACGGCCCTTGAAAGCCCCCTCCGACGCCTGCAGAGTTTTGCAGCAGAACGGATGGAAGGCAGATCGGGGAGGGATTTTGTGAGCACCGTGTCGTTCTTGGAGACCCTGGAGGGCAGTTAGCCTTTCTGCAGAGGATCGGGAAGTCTGCTCCTCCCGAGCCTCTAAGCTCTGTTGCTGAGGAATGAATGGGGGAGAGGCGCCAGGAAACTCAAGCATGTTTCTCGGGCTTGACATCTCCCTCCCAGAGAAGGGATTTGAAATCTCCCACCGAGTCCACAGCCTGGATCCTTGGGAAAAGGGGCTAGGAATGTGGCGCCCATTACATCTCCTAGGAGCCTCCGGTCCCAATCTGTCCACCCCCCACCCCCTGCTAGCTGAGAATTAAAAACACTCCTTGCCCTGGGCCTCCAGGAAATGAGGGAGGGAAGGAGATCAGCCTAAGGATACACATGCCTTCTCCAGTCCTCAACCCCTGGCCGGCAGCGTCTTTGCTCTGAGCTTGGGGAGGTAGCAGACAAAGATAGAGGCCATGACATAAGGGAGGTCTACAGAGAACGGGGGAAGCCACCCTGCCCCATCCATGCCCTTCGTGACACTGGCCTCAGCAAGGATGGCCACAGCGTACATATGCACGGGCACCAGCTTGCTGCTCCCACCTCCTCCCAGTGAGAGGAGGGAAAAAGAAGGTTCTAGACTGGCCCTTTAAGAGCCACTTAGGGTCAGAAAGCCTGGCCTACAAAGAGAAGAAGGAGCTGATGTCAGAAGACGGATGGGCAGCAAGATGGGGATTGATGCTAATGGGGGAGTTAAAGCTAAGTACCCAGACACTCAGAGGGCAAAACTGCAGATCTGTCTTCCTTATGCTCACCTCCCCCAACACCAAGGCTGTAAATCTGCCTCCTCAATCGGGGGAAGGGGGAGTAAGGAAAAAAAGACAGGATCTCCTCTCCCTTTTCCTGAGCCCCCTCCATTTCTTTTGTTTTCTCCCAATCCATTACTCTTCCCAATAAAATTTCCAACTTCTAGCATTTCATCGGATATTGAGACAATGACTACTCCTGGTAGAGCAGTCTGAAAGCATACCCTAAGTTTCCCCTCACTAGTCCTGGGTAGAAATGGAATCGAGGGACTGAGGTAAAGGCTCAGCGGCTCTACCACCTTGCTCTTGCTTGGAGTTCACTCTAGTGTCTGTCTTCTGGAAACAGTAAGCTAAGGTAGGAATCAGGGTGTTGGATGCCAGGGACAACAAGGTTCTGGGGGTACGTCCAAGGGCAGCTAGGAGGAGCTTCAGGATCCACTCATAGAAGATACACAGTCTGGTTTCTCAGAGTCCCTTGGATTATACCGGCCTCTCCTCCAGCATGCCCTGTCTGCCGCTCGGACAGTCTCAGGCCAACTGTGTTTGCGTCAAAGGCAGCTTCCCCTGCCCTTGAGTGTTATCTGAGGGAGGGAACTGCCTCGCAGGAGTAGGAGCTGGTAACCCCTAAGTAGTCCTGCTGCTTTGTCTTCAGGTGGGATGTGCCTCCCAGCTTTTAATCCCCCTATTCCCTAGTAAACTGATGCTGGACTTGTCCGGTGAGGCCCTGTCTGTGTTAGAGAGCAGTCCTCTGTACCACATTCGGCAGCCTCCTCCCTGGTCTTCCCGGCCCCAGGAATAACTGGAAGCCTGGTGGCCTCTGGTTTCCAGTCATAACAGGGTGACCCTGGGACATGGGTCTCATCTGTTCCCCTCTTAAATTTTCTTTTAAAGGCCAAAAAATGCCTCTGGGGCATCTTCTCTGTTTCCAGAGAAAAGGGAGAAAGCCAGGTTGAGTAGGCACACTGGGGTTATGGACAGGAACCAGAAGAGCCCAGCTTTCCAGTGTGCCCACCCATTCCAGGGAGGTCAGCCCTTGCCCTCAGCCCTGGTCCCTGGCTGCTTCTCTACACTAGTGATAAATTCTGTCTTTGTCTCCCCTGTGACCTAGGCCCCAGGCAGACTGGGGGTCAGAGTCTGGAGGAGGGGCTGTTGCAGAAGAGAGGACATACAAGAAGAGTGGGAGGAGAAGATGGACAGAAGCAGCTGGTGGGCAGCCATGGGGGTGTGCAGTGAGGAGACGGGGCTTTCGATCCTGAACATTCCAGCAGGCTGTACTCCAAGCGAGAAAGCCAGTGTTCCTGAGAAGATATGGAAGAACCTTCAAAATGGAGCATGAAGAATGCTGGGCTATTGTGTGAGGTGCCTCAAAGGCGGCTGCTAAAAGGATAATATTGTAGACAACATCCTTTTCAGCACCTCAGAGCCCTACATACGTGTGTCATATACACATGTGCACATACATGATTTATGACCTGTCAGCATAAAGCAGCCCAGGAGAGCCAGGCTGCTCCTCCCCTGGCCCCTTCCCAGCAGCCTTTTCTTGCTGGGTCTTTCCTGTTTCCACCTCCATGCTTTTTCTCTGCTTTAGCCGTTTGCTTTCTTTGTATAGTTTTCTCTCCTAGCTTGTCACTTTTGCTTACTTCTTTCCTCCTCTGCTTCTGTGCCTTCACTGCTTCTCTTTCCTTCTTATGTTCCTTCTCTCCTTCCCTTACTTTCTTGGACTCTCTCTCTGTGTGTCCAGTCTCTGGTACCCTGCCTCAGTTCTACCATGAACCCTGTTGCAAACCAGCAAGAGACCTTTAGGTGCCAGGTTACAAGGATGTATGGGAGGAAACCAGGCTCTACACAGGTCCTTGCTTTAGCAGGGTTCCAGTGAGATCTACTATGGCCAGGAAGTAGAGGACAGGGTACCTGGAGGTGAACAGAGTAAGAAGTGCCACTATAGGAGAGTTGAAAGGACCTAGGGAGACCCAGGAAGACATAGGGGAATTACACCAAAGAAGGGCAAACACCAAAGACAGAAGGGCAAGGGCTTGGAGTCCCCAGAGTGTTCGGGGTCAGACTGAAGGGGCATCTGTGGGGTTATTTGTAACGCCAATCCAGGGCTGCAGAGATAGCTCAGCGGTTAAGAAATGCTGATCCAGAAACAAGGCCTGGAGACCCAGCCAGAGACGTGAGACTAAGATATTCACAACAGCCCCGTCATGGTCTACATAGGAACTCCTCAGAGGCCCCCGTCTAGTCCTGAAATGCTGGTTCCGTGTTCCCGTTCTGCCAGCCTCCTCCACTACCATCCTTCCCTGCTGAGGATGACATCAGCTCTGGCTGCCACTGTCCTCAGTCCTGCTGCTGATTTCTCTCCTAGGGGTGCAGCAGGGCCATCAACCTCCACCCACCCATTCCTTCCTCAATCAGAGAGGGAGCCAGAGCTCACCCAACCCACCGCCCTACAGCCGGAATGGGAGGAGGCTGCCTGGCCTTGGTGGGAAAAGAGGGAGCTCTCGCCTGAAGGGCCACTGGAGGGAGAGACTGCTGCAGTCAATCACTCAGTGGGGCTCCCTCTGCCTGAGCGCAGTGGGGTGGGGAAACAGTGAGGCAGTGGGGTAGAGGCAGCACGGGGGATCGCCACATCTGGCAGGCAGGTGTCTGGCACCGCTCAGACTAGTCTCCCAGCCAAAGGGGAAGAAGGGAGGAGGGCCTTATAGAATCCCCTAGGGATGAGGGAAAGGTTCAAAACAGGAGGGGGAGGCAGACCAGACAGTCCAAACCCTAGTGTGTCTTTCAGGAAGTGCTAACGCCAAGTCCACAGTGTCACAAATATAAGCTGCTGGCCAGAGCACTGAGTAGGCCAAGGCGCCAACATTTTAGCCCTGGTGGGAAACAGAAGGCTGGAGAAACAAGCATAGAAAATCTGGGATTTGAGAATTGAACAGAGAACTACCTTCTCTGGGCTGTAGCTACTCATGAGTCCTCAATTCTGTTCTAATCCTCCTCTCCCAAGCCAAAGGTTATACAGGCTGTGAGAAGCAGGTTAGGGGCTGAAGCTGGGCACTGCTTCTCACTATCAGCCAGCCAAAGATAGAGGGCATCCTAGCCCTTCTCCCACCGGTGCTCCCACTTCCAGTGCAGGGCCCCAAGCAGGGTGGTCCAGCATATAGCTTTCTATCTGCTTAGGGGGACACGGCCCAGGTGCTTCACAGCTGCTGAGCCTCATTTCCAGGTTTCCATAGAGGAGGATGGCTTTCTTCCCCTTATCTTTGTAGGTCTTGGAATTTGCAGGCCCATGTCAGAAGAGTAGAGGTGACTGAGGAGACCCTTCAAATTTCAGTGAGAGGAGGAGTCCCTACACTGACCCCTCCTTAAAATCCTGCAGAGGAAGGGGGAAAGAAAACCAAAGCATTCTCCTGTCGCCGCGGCAACCATAAAACCCCCAGCTAAATCCATCTTGTGAGCTCACCGCCCCATTAAGATGCAGGGCCAGGCTCTGAGCCAGCCCAGCCACATTCATTTGTGCGAATAAAGGTGGAGGGGGGGAGGGGAGCGGGCTCTGGAGGGACGGGAAAACGGCGAGAAGAGGTTATTTACACCACCGTCCTGACCTTCTGGAGCAGCGCTGGCTCCGATAAATAACCCGCTCAGCGCCGTTTCAGAGGAGTGGGAGGTGCGGGAAGGGAGCAGGGGCTGGAGGGGAGCCCCCACGCAGGTGCGCGTCTCCGGGTTACTAATGGCTGAGGCGGGAGCAGGCAGCTGGCTTTGGGGGTGTGTGGGGGAGAACTCAGTTCCCCGAGTCTCCCACTGAGAAAATACCATCCCCACCCTACCCCTGGCGCCAATTTCCAGGCGAGGGGACCGAGAGATGCCAAGGAGGCAAACAGCCCTGTAAATTAGGGGTAGGGGGGACTGCTGGGGAGTCTCTGAGGTAGGAAGGAAGAAATATTATAAGAGGTAGGGCGCGCAGGGGCGGGGGTGCTAGAGGAACAGGAATAGCTGCCAAAAAGGGGAGGTACACAACCATCACACAAAGGCAGTTTGGAAGAGATTCACTTTATTCCACTTTATTCCTCTGACGCACAGCCGCGTACAAGGTGGACCTCGACTGACTCCATTTCTTGCAGAGGCCGCCTCCAGTCTGACAACTTCAGCCAATGCATGGGGCAGAGCGCTTGCTCGGGAATGCTTTTTCTAAGACATTTTCACAGGGATGTGGGGTCAAGGGGCAACATTACACTCAAGAACGGGAACCCAAGCCTTAGAGGAAAGGCACTGCACCAGACCCTCCACTTCCGGGAAAGGCTGAGGCAGAGAAGAGCTCAATAGCAGACTGCAGAACCAAGGCAGAGGAATATGAGTGGAAACACTGAGAAAAAGAAACACTTCAAGGCCCAAGTCATTAAGGCCCCTTCTTTCTTCTTGGAACTACAGCGGTTTTAGTTCCAAGGTCTGGCTTTGCTCCAGGGTACCAAAGGCCACACCAGACATAATCGCACGGTTGATAAGAGCAGGTGGGTGTGGTACAGACCTGGAGTAGGATGTTCTCAGGCCAGATCAAGGGAGACCGCACTTCATGAGCTCCAAGAGCTTATAAATCACTGTTCCTCTGCAGCTCTGTCCCCTCTCTAAAAGCTGTTCCCAATCTCTTCTAAGGCAGAGAACCGGGCAGCAGGAAGGAGAGAAGCTGCTGAGGCAAAGACTGCATGGCCTCTGCCACTCCACATCACTCCTAAAGGAAGGCGTCCTCCCCCCTTTGCTGGATATATGGGCTGCTGGGATGAGGGCCCTTAAGGCACAGGGAGGAAAACACTCAGCACATTCTTTCTCCTGCTTTGATGATCTGAAGAAAAGCCATGTAAAGGGCCAAGAAACCAAGGAGAGATTGTGGGAGTGGGGGCCACCAGTGTAAGTAAGGAAGGGGTGTTTCCCCTGACTCATTCAAATCTGTTAGGGACTTTACTCCTGGGGGGGGGGGAAGGGTCCACTGTGATTCTCCAAGATGACCCTAAGAACATCAGTTGGACACCTAGATAAGAAGTCAGAGCAGATGTGGGTTTTGAGGGGCAAAGAACTGGGCATGGAACATCTTCACCGAAGGAGGGACCACTTGATCTGTTCTTTGGCTGACTGCAGCACCTGAGGAGACAAAGGCAGCACTGAGGGGGGCTTGCGAGCCACAGGGTGTGAGCAGGCTGAGGCTCTCCTCCCCCACACTTGCCTTCCCTCTCCTTAGAAGAACAGGGGATAGAAAATCCCAAGGGTGGAAGAATAGGAGGAAGCTCTCTAAGGCCCTAGAGGATTGTCAGTTTGGGAAATTCCCCCCGAATTCAAATCCACTGGGGGGATGAAGAGAGAAGAGGTATACCTGGGAGAAAAGAAAACAAAGCTGGGGGTTACTGGACACACGTTATAAAGGGGGGGGGGGATTACACATCCAGATGGTGAGGATTCCTACTGGGCAAAACCAAAATCACTCGCATGCAGGCCCCAGGTCAGGCAGACTATCTGCAGTCAAGATAGAAGGATGGATCTGCAGAGCCTGCATATTCCAGAATATGCATTTCTAGCTCAGCCCTCATTTGAATAATAAGAGAAAGAGGAGTGTGTGCTACATGCACACAGACCATCTGCTTAAGGCAAGCCTCTGGTGGGGAATAAATCACTGACTGAGGTATCAGGCAGGAAAGGTCTGAAGGGTACAGAGCAAGGCTTACAGTCAAGATCAAAGGAAAGGGAGATGAGGGTCTAAGGATACTGTTTAGTGAGTCCCAGCACTCTGGGATAAGAGGGAGCCAAGGAAGCTGACTGAGGGTGAGGTTTCAATTCAGACTTGGCGGGTTGGGGGCTCCGGCTAGTTAAATCTCTGTAGTAACCCTGTCCATGTGGAGAGGACGAGGAGGAAGAAAGTCCTACCTGAGACACAGTCTGCTCTGTAAGGGGGACGTCTTCACCCTGCACACAAAGATAAGCAGTTAGACTGGAGCCTGACGGAGGAAGAAATGTTCCTTTAAACTGAAGCAAAGGAAAATGCTCTAAACTTCTCAGCCCCTTCTAAGGACTGAGCCACAATTTTATGTGGCCAGAGGGACTGTGAACACAAAAGGGTTATTTTATACATCTCAACTTTAAGGTAGGATGACTACTTGAAAGATTTAATTCATTCCAAGTAATCAGCACAGTATCTGATCCTCACCTTCTTCAACTCTGGGGTGGGAGACCTGATTCCCTAGTCAGAGAAGACCTTCCCTGAATATCAATACGGGGAGTGGGGGATATGGAGGGAACCAGGGTTAGTGTAATGGATCCCGCAAGGCCTGATGGGTAACGACAGCATGTTAATTTGAAGAAATAAACTGCTGCAACAGCAGCCTGAGACAGGAAAGGAGGGAGCCAGGGAGGGGGACCCTCTCTCCTGCCACATAGAAACATATGTTAGAGTAGAAGATTAAACTATGCAAATGAAGCCCATGGCAGTTAAGGAGAAGACTTCACTTTACCCAGCACTGGCAGCCTTTACTCTGGAGGTCAGGGCTGGGACATTCTGGGAACTGGAATCACTCCTCTGCTCAAAGATCTATACACTCTCATCTCTCAGAGCAGACACACAGCTTCCTATGTTAACTCAGAGACCCCCATTCTGCTATCACTAGCACCAAGGAGGGCCAAGGAGCTGGCAAAGTACTTCCTGAGGCTCCATCAGACTAAAACATACCTCTGCCTCTGATAACTGGCTCTATCTTCACAGAGGCAACAAGCCAACCTCAAGTTGCTTTATAGTTCCAGAACCATGAATATTAAGATTTCTTTTACTTCTTTGTTCCTTCAACATGTTTACAATAAAGTGCCCATTCTGTGCAAAGACCATATAAAATGCCAGGTGCCACATTAGAAATATAAATGAGCTTGATTTGCTGGCACATGTGTGTAATCCCAACACTCAGGGGCCAGAGGCAGGTGATCTCTGTGAGTTCGAGGTCAGCTTGGTCTAAAGTGGGTCCAGGACAGTCAAGGCTACATAGAGAAACCCTGTCCCCCCCCCAAAAAAAAAAAAAAAAAAAAAAAAACAGAAATAACAGAAATATAAATGAGCTCCTCTGCAACACTGAGAGAGAAAGGCCAAGAAAGTGATGCATGCATGGGAAGAGGCCAGAAGTCAGGATGTACTCATGAGGTGGAGCCTCCGCTGCACTCAGCGGGCCGGGCTTGGGAGATGGGATGCACATTCCTGCTTACCCTCAAAGCCACCCGGTGCACCACTTGCTGGGGGTCACTCTCTAGGATCACCCTACAAACAAAAAGAAGATCGTTGCTCGATAGGTCCAGTCCCAAAGGACCACCGTATCGTGAGGTCAGGACTACTGGCTGGGCAGCCTACTTGACTGGGAACAGAGGCAGCTACCTCCCTTCCCCACTCCAAATCCAAGCGGGGCAGAGAACTCACCCTCCATCTACAATTTCATCCACAGCCAAGAAGAGCCCCTCCATGTTCTCCAGCAGAGCTCGCTTTTCTACATTTTTCCTGAATACCCAAAAGAAGAGAAAAATCAGGTTGTGAAAGGAATCCTGGGCCATTGTTTGAACAGGGGATCCTAGGCTAGACCAATAACTATCTACACTACTGAATAGTGATCAGAATCTTGACATTATGGGGGATTCCAGGCAGCCAACTTCTGACTCCCAGGTCGATTATTCAGAGAGCTGCTGCTGCTGAAGGTGCTTTTTGCTGCTGCTGAAGGTGCTTGTAAAAAAGACGTAGGAGGCAGGAGAAAATCTAGAGCTCACAGCCTGGTGCTGGCGATGGTGGGCATGGCATGCAAATCCTCTGCACTGAAGCTCTGATAGCCTCTCTGCCACCATCCCCCCAATATGTTCACGCCCTAAAACAAAGGCCAAGGAGGGGCTGGGAACAGCCAAGAGCTACACGCACCAGCCACAGATCCGGTGGTTGGTGCATGTGGCCTGTCACAACCGTCAGTATGACTCTGTCTCTAGATTACCTGAAATGAAGTCTATTCATTCACCTGGCTGGGAAATAAATCATCCCCCTTCCTGAGGAAACCCGAGCCTCTGCCCTGATGGTTTGTGAGCTGAGAGCGCCTGCTGCTCTACTGCAGATGGATTTCATATGTGTTCACTTAGGAGCTGCTGCCAGTGACGTTCCAAGCCGTGAGTGTTTTCAGAGAAAGTATCTCATATCTTCTCTTGTTTGCATGGAAACAGAGGGTGACTCGGGAGGTAAAGCGGACAAAGAACACGGTGGGCCCATTTGAGGAAAAGGGAAAGACTGTAAGGGCTAGTAATGGAGAACTAGTGGTATTTCCAAAATTCCCAAGGTGGGGATGTTTCACCTGGGACACTCCCTCATCCTTCCCCGCCTTCAAACCCAGAGGACAAGCCTTGGAAAGCCCATGGGGCTTAGGCACCATCAGGGTCACTGGACAGGACAAGAGCAGGCACAGGCCATTGAGGTGATGTCTATACTCCCAACTACTCCTGACGTTGAAGCTGGGGATTACATGTTCAAGGGTTACCTGGGACACAAACAAAGAGTTCTAAGGTAGCCTAGACAACTTAGTCAGACCTTGTCTGAAATTAAAAAACGAAATAAAGCAAATGTTTGGATGAGAAGCTCAGTAGTAGAACAGTTGCCTACCCTTGGTTCCAATCGTCAGTACAGACAAAGGAGGGAGAGAAAAGATGGAGTATTCTTCCTGAGGAAGAAACTCTTTTTCCTCCCTTAGTAAGAGAATTATTTCATGTGAGGACCATTCTCTCCACCTACCCCCTTATTCAGTGAGTTGTCCCAAATAGCAAGGCCAGGCTCTTACACTGAACCCATTCCCCAGTGTGTCTCCAATTTCCCACAGATCCCTGGCTCTAAGAGATAGATACTTTCTCTTCCAAGTTTAAACTGAGAATGGTTGCTCACCTCAGCATCTGGCTCAGGGAGTCAAAGAGGCAGTTCAGAACAGCCATAAGCATCAACTGTTGAGAAAAAAAAAAGACAGAAGGTTTGAGGCCCTAAAACCGCTACCCAAAGCAGACCCTCCATTTTATTCTTCAGCAAAAAGCACAAGCTTTTTCACAAATGACAGAGACATAATTTGAAGTACAAACATACCAGCAAACACCCTCTGGTTTCTCAGGGAAATGAGCTGTTAAACACTCCACAAGTGGAGACTGCTTTAAAGCAAAAGTTCAGACAGGACTTTGCTGGCATCTTAGTATTCATGTATCGATGTAGCTTAGTCCTGTGTTTACTTTTTTTTTTTTTTTCAACACAGGGATTCTCTGTGTAGCTCTGGACTCACTGTATAGATCAGGCTGACTCTGAATTCACAAAGACCCATCTGCCTCTGCCTCCCTGAGTGCTGGGATTAAAGGTGTGTGCCACCATGCCCAGCTGTGTGTTTACTTTTTATTAATTAAAATTTACTTTTATTTGTGTATTTGCGTGTGTGTGCCACAGATTTCAGAAGAAAGCACTGGGTCTCCCTGGAGCAGGAGTTACAGAGGGTTGTGAGCTGCCTAGGTTGGATGTTAGAAACCAAACTCAAATCTTCTGAAAGAAAAGCAAGCATTCTTAACACCAATCTTTCCAGCTGCATTTTGCTTTTTTGAGGCAGTGTCTCATACAGCCCTGGGTGATCTTGAGCCAGCTATATAACTGAGGGTGACCCTGAATTCTGGATCACCCTGCCTATGCTTCCCAAGTGCTGGTATAACAAGTGTGCACGGCCATGTTTCTCTACCTTTATGTCTTTAAAATTGTTTTATCTAATGTATGTACCATGCTTGTCTGCATCTATGTCTGTATACCATGTGTGTACAGTGCTCAAAGAGGCCAGAAGGTAGCACTGGATTCCCCGGGACTGGAATCAAACAGTTGTGAGCCACCATGTGGGTGCTGGGAATCAAATCCAGGTCCTCTGCAAAAGCAGCCAGTGCTCTTAACAGCTGAGCCATCTACCCTCATGTCTTTACAAAGCTACCTGATGGACTAGTAACTAGAGGAATCATTAGTCATGCAAGAGATGAAGCCACAGGAAAGCAGCAGAAAGTTCTTTTTAAAAATGGTACTCGGAGCCAGGTGTTGTGGTGCACACATTTAATCCCAGAACTCTGGAAGGAGACCTACGCCTATCTCTGTAAATTCGAGGCCAGCCTGGTCTGCAGAGTGAGTTTCTTGACAGCCAGGGCTACACAAAAAAATCCTGTCTCGAAAAGACAAACAACAAAAGCCAAATATAAGTAACTTTACATGGTTCTTTGTGGTTTGGTTTCCTCATTGGCAAGCAAAGACAGTAATGCCACCAACCCACAGAAGTGCTGTCAAAGCTCAAACAATGCACTTCCCAGAGACACAGCAGAGCCCTAAGCAGGACCTCAAACTCTTATTAACTGTGATGGAAAATTATCTGGTGGTTTATTTACCTGTCTTCCCTCCCAGAAGTTGCTACCACCTGAAATAAACAGTTTTTCCTGCATCCAGGAAGGTTAGGAATATACTCACAGGCCCACTTACATGAGAGTTCATCAACTGACCCCTTCGTACTGTATGGCTTCATGACGATCTAAGTACATACACATCCTGACACACACTGTGATACTTCATCAAGTGGCCCTTGGTAGCTCACAGAAGGAGGACTGCTGTGAGTTCAAGACCAGTCTAGCCTATAGTGTGACACTGTCTCAAAAATAAAACAAAACCAATGAAATAAACAAAATCTAAAACACCACTGTGTAGCAAAGGATATTAAAAACATAAATGAGCTAGACATGGTGGTGCACGCCTTTAATCCAGCACTCAGGGAGGCAGAGGCCCGGGTATTGCTGTAAGTTTGAGTCCAGGACAGCCAGGGCTACACAGAGAAACTCTGTCTCAAAAAAAATCGAAAAACAAACAGACAAAACAAAAAACAAACAGAAAAGTATATTCTAATTGGAGATGGTGTTTCATGCCTGTAATTTCAGCACCTAGAACATAGATGTGATTTGAAAATAACCTGTGTTATACAATAAGATCCTGGTCCCCTTGGGGGGAAAAAAAAAAAAGACCTGGGTAATTTCCTTTCTGGACTGATTCTCTGGCTAGGCCATTTCTACACAGCTGACACTGACAGAGCTCTCTGACAGACCTCTCTATGACCTTGCCAGATAGCAGAGGGATGTGGCTCTCCAAAGCCCCAAGTCAGTGGCTGTCCCACCTATGGTTTCAGTTTCAGAAGCAGCATCAGAGGTAGTGAATGCGCAGGGATTCTCACCTCATTTTCATAGGAGCTGCCAATCACATAGAAATAGAGATCAATGCTACTTTTATAGACCACCGTCAGCCCTTCCAACAGGGCAATTTCACCTGGGAAGAAAGCAGAAACTGAATGGGAAGAGAAGAGGATACAGAAGAGGAATTCCCATGGGTTCCTGGGGCCCGCTGCCTGGGCCAAGGAAAGGCCGGCTGTAATGACCTCCAAGTCCTAATGTTATCTATTGTTTTGGGGGTTAGCAGAAGGGACTTGGAAACTAAGGGGAGTCTAAGTGTGTGCTCTCTAAGCCCCCACCCTGTACCTACTTTCCTCCTTGTGTATGAGGAGAATACCAGCTGCTGCTTTGGAGGTAAAAATGCAGAGCGGTCACCTTTACAGGCTTCCATTTACCTGCCCTAATGGATGCGGTACAATAAGCAGAGCTGCAGTTAAATTTGTCAAGTGAGGCTCATAAATCCAGGGACTAGACAGGTAGCTAACAGCCAAGCTTCTAGCATGGTATTCCCGCGTGAGGTACACTCACCTCCCCATTACATTTCTGAAGAGTTTATTATATGAGGGGAGGAGGGAAAAAGAAAGAGGAGGCCGAGTCATTTTATCTTTTTTTCTGCAGTCCTGCTGACACCCCCTTGCCATAGTTCCTCCCCCTCCACCAACAAGGGAATAGCAAAGGAGAATGACCTACTATCCGTCCGATGGGTCTTGTTGAAAATGTTCTTCTCAAAGGCCTTTTGCTCCTTGACACTTGGGTAGGTGTCGTCATAGTACTGGTGGAGGGAAAGGAAGAAGGGTAGGGTCATCATAGCCATGAGCCTAGAATGATTGGTGACTGTTCTATTCTGTGATCTTCTAAGTCTCTCCTCCAAGGCATGGGATGAAAGAGGAATACTGAGCTAGAAAAGAAAAACTACAGAGACAGGGAATGGGAGTGAGTGACAGGAAAGAAGAAAAGAAGTGCTTGCTGCCAAGTCTCACTACTTGAGTTTGATCTCTAGAACCCACATGGCAGAGGGAAGAGATAACTCCTCCAAGTTGCTCTCTGGCCTCCTCCAGCAAGCACACACACACACACACACACACACATCCATCAGAAAAAAAAAAAAAAAAGGAAAGGGCTATGCTGTGATCAATCCTACAATCATAAGTGCCAGAGACCTGCCAGCTCTCCTGAGGATACGCACTTCCTAGGATGACACTGCCTGTGTCAGGGACAGTGTGGAGAAATGAGCAACACTAGATACAGGGAGCACATGGAGGCTTCCACAGACGCCCCGCTGCAGGAAGATTGGGGGTTTTGTTTTTCTTTTTCCATTTGGTTTTTCGAGACAGGAATTCTCAGTGTCTTCCTGGCTGTCCGCACTCTGCAGATCCACCTGTCCCCACCTCCTGAGTGCCCAGGAGTTGGGAGTGAACGCGTGGTCACCACCACTCAGCTGGAAGAAAGTCTTCTAGTGAGCGATGGAGAAAGGCCACACAAACCTCTTGCACAGCGTGGCAAGTCCATGCCCTGTGTCCCGAGCAACTTCGTCTTTGTGCCGGCTGAGAAAAGGGGCAGTGGAGCATGTCACTGAGTCCACTCCCAATGAGGGGCTAGAGGTGCAGGCCACTAGGCCGCCTGCTCTTTAGGGGCTAATCCATCGAAGTCAGCTGAAGACCTGTGACAGGTCTGGCATTTAGTAACTGGATAACGGTTTCCAAAGGTGTCCTGCACAGTTACATCCAATTACAGGGAGAACAGCTGGTGAATTCTAACTAATCTCCACCTGCTGATTGATTTATGCTCTGCTCTCCCAGAGTTAATACACCAGAGACAGAAGACATTTCTACAGAGGGGGAGAGGAGAGGGGTGTCCTTTCTCCTCTCAATCCACCCAAAATTAGCAACACCTCACTGGGGCATGCAGCCTGGTGAAGACTACAAACCTAGGGCTACAGGTCAGAAACTGGAGGACTTCATGGAAAAACTAAGGCTGAGTGAAAAGGTAAGAGGGACAAGGATGGAGGGATAGACAGAAAGAGCTTCTAACACTGAGACAGTGTTTTGTGTTTTTTTCTGGACTAAAGTTCCAAAGCTCTTCCCTGCCCCATCAGGGTAATGGAGGAAGTTCACCATCTGATCCCAGCAGACAAGAAGCACTCATACTGAGAGACAGATTGCCAACTTGGGTTTATCTGGAGTAGTCAAGGTAAGACGGAAGAATTCTCAAAATTATAATAGTCCTGAAGAATTTGAATTAGTAGGGTCAATCCCAATATTTAAATCTCCAATGTCGTTGCCTGCCTTTGGATCTCTTTCCCCTAACTGGGCTGCCTTGTCCAGCCACAACAGGGAGATGCACATAGTCCTACTGCCAAGGCAGGTTGATATCCATGAGAGGCTTCCCACTTACTGAGGAGAAAGGGACAATGGGAGATGGGGGAGGGGAGGGAGGAAAAGAGGGAGGGAGAAAGGGTAGGAAAGAAAGAGGAGAGGGAAGGATGGGGGAAAAGGAAGGAAGGAAAGCTGTGATCAGGATGTAAAGTAAGTTAATCGAAAGAAAAGGAAAGAAAGAAAGGAAGGAAGGAAGGAAGGAAGGAAGGAAGGAAGAAAAGAAGGGAAGGGAAAGAAGGGAAGGAAGGAAAAGAAATGAAATCTACATTTTTTCTGTCCTGCTCCTAAATAAATATGAAAGGAAATCTCACCTTGGCAAAGAGTCGGTCTCCATCATTGTCCAGAATCAGGATGGCCTTAACAGTGTACAGGGAGGGCTCCTGAAGAAACATGAACACATCTTCAGTTCTGAAAACTCCACTTGTAGCAAGCCTAATCCCTTCCTTCCCTGGTCCCACGGAACTGCAAAGAGCCACACAGGGGTTTGTGTGTGTCCCCTACTGCAGCATGGGTCTAATACCCTGCCACCAGGGAAACAAAGGCCCAGAAAAAAATCTCAGAATCACAGGCCTTTACCATGCTCTTATTTCAAGGTCCTAAGGTTGAGTCATTTCCCAAATCACCCATTGTCCCTAGCCTCCTCGAGACACACACACACACACACACACACACACACGCATGGAATGTGACCACGCTAATGAATGGGCACTACTTATTTGAAAGAGGGTTGAATGCCCTTGGAAGTCACTGCAGTCCCAAAGCAGAGGCTTAAAGCAAGTCACTCTAAGCCATCTACACAGAAAGCAGGAGTTCATGAGTATAAACACACGCAGGCGCGCAGGTGCACGCATACACGCTCACCAGCTGAGGCAGACATCATCTAAAAACCCGCATATGAAACCCTTCCTTGATATATGTAAATCATTACCACTTAATTTGCTAAGATACAAAAAAAAAAAAAAAAAAAATCCACCTGAATCTTAAGTGTGGTAAACAGAAAAATAGGAGATGTCCAGGGTCTGGGAGGTAGCTGAAATAACAGGAGGGGAGTTTTCCTTCACTATCAAGAATGACACCAAGAGCTCGGAGGTGTGGTTCGCAGCTACAATGCATGTTTGGTATGCAGGAAGCCCTGGGTTTAATCCTCAGCCCCTCCTCCTGCCAAACAGAACAGAGTTGCTGATGTTGACTCTTATGAAGCCATCCCAGCTCAGCTTTAGTAATGGTTACACTTAACACCTTTCTTCAGTTGCAAATAGGTGACTTAGAAAAAATACCTAGCCTGGTGTTCTCTCTATCCTCACAACTTTCTGAAGGGAAAAGGAAGGTGAGAGTTACTGTCATTCACTTTATTTGAGGTCTCACCAATACCACTTTCTAATACTTCTTGTGCCAAGGCAGTACTATCTGCTCTGCTCTCCTCGCCTTAGGAAACTCACCCATCTTTAAAACATGTGTTTAACAAAATCATGAGGCAGAAGAAAGAATCACTACAAAGAATCCAGAAATTGCATCCTAACAGGTAAACTGAGGCTTCAGGAGAGATGGGGGCTCCATATGGAGAAGCAACCCTAGCTCAAGAGAAGTGGAGATTAGCCCAGGCTTCTTTTCTTTCAACTTTTATTTGTTTGTTTACTTATTTATTTTGAGATAGGGTCTCTTGATATGTAGCCCAGGCTGGCCCACAACACCCACCTGCCCCTGCCTCCAGAGTGCCAGCAGTTACTTATTATTTTGTGTGTGGGTGTTTTGTCTACATGTTTGCTTGTGCACCCTTTGCATGGCTGGTGCCCTTGGAGGCCAGAAGAGGGTGTCAGATTACCCTAAAACTGGGATTACAGATGCCATGTGGGTGCTAGGAATAGAACCTGGGTCCTCTAAAAGAGAAGCCAGTGGTTTTTGTTGGTGGTAGTGATGGATTTTTTTATTTTTGTTTGTTTGAGACAGAGTCCCTTGGCTGTCCTGGAACTCACTTTGTAAACCAGGCTATTCTTGAACTCACAGATATCTGCCTGCCTCTGCCTCCCCAGTGCTGTGATTAAAGCTATATACCACCGTACCCAGCTTAAAAGTCAGTGCTTTGTTTCTCTGTGTAGCCCTGGCTGTCCTGAAACTCTCTATGCAGACCACAATGGCCTCAAACTCGAGATATCCACCTGACTCTGCCCTAACTGCTGGGAATAAAGGTGTGCGTCACCATGCCAGGCAGAAGCCAGGACCCTTAGCTGCTGGCCTATCTCTCCAGCTCACTAACTCAGTCTTTTGAAAATGCGTTAAGACCCAGCATTCCCCCCCACCCCCGACAGGGTTTATTTCTCTGTGTAGTTTTGGCTGTCCTAGATTCTCTTTGTAGACCAGGCTGGCCCCAAATTCATAGCGATCTGCCTGCTTCTGCCTCCCAGAACACTGGAATTACAGGCTTGTGTCACAGTGTCTGGCTCTGACTTGAATTTTTTTTTTTTTAAGATTTTATTTATTTGAAGTACATGAGTGCTCTATCTGCATGTACACCAGCATGCCAGTAGAGGACATCAGATCATATTAAAGATGGCTGTGAGCCACTGTGTGTTGCTGGAAATTGAACTCAGGACCTCTGGAAGAGCAGCAGTGCTCTTGACTGCTGAGCCATCTCTCCAGCCCTCTGACTTGAATTTTTAAGGATGGTAATTTTTGATGAGGCCCTGTCTCAAAAAGCAAAAAGACACAAGCTAAAACATTCATTAATTTTTGTGTTTTCTTCATTACTTCATCAAGTATCCAGAGAAATGCCTGGCACATTCTAAACTCTCAATATTTGTTCAAAATAGAGAATAAAGTTTAAAAAGAACCCTCTTGACATGATGTAGTATAACTGGATTTTGCATCTAAGCAGACTTTGTAGTGAGACTGATGTTTGGGAATGGTCACCCTCTCTTCTGACACTGTGAAAACTGACCACCCTAGTCACACTGCTCTCTAGAGTAAAGGACAGGGGCATCTCCTCTGCAGCTGGGGCCTGTGCTGTCTGCAGAGGGAAGTCTTCTCAATATAGTCTAAAAGCCACAAACAGAAGTTGTTCTCTTAACAACTTGCACCACACAGAAAGATCACGCCTCAGAGCAGGCTCTGTTCTATAGTACCAAAATAGAGCCTGCGACAAGAATGGTGTCCTTAGTGGACAAAGTTCTAATGGAAGGAAATGGCCACCCACACTCACAGCAACCATAGAGGGCTAGTTGCCCACAAGTTGAAACTCAACCTTACTCTGGCACTGATGACTGTTCTTACAGCCAGAGTCTGGCATTTTTGGAAAAAATGGGAGCACATCCCCAACCCAGTTCAAGCCAAAATCCTTACTGGCCACCTGCCAAGTGGAAGAGCCAACGCTCTTGTGGCCAACACTGCCTAAGCACCTAAACGGCTATGCTAACGACGGAAAAACATAGTCCAAGTTTCTGCTCCTGGTTCTTTTCACTGATGTCCTAGAAGATATGATCAAAGAGATCTCAAAACAGAAACCCTGAGTCTTCCTGGGCAAGACAAAAGACAGGTTAAAGGACAAAAGAGAAAAGAGCTTTCAGGCACCGAAGTTCTGGAAGAAGAGGAAAGGCATAACAAAAAGTCTGACCATTTCAAACGTGAGAAGATCCACAACAAGGAAAGCTGAGATCTTCAGCAGGAGACTGATTGCTGACTACTCTGCTGCAGTAGTCAGCCCTCCTAACTGTAGCTGGTCACCTATGGCCTTTCCCTTTCAGGAGTGGGGAAGACTGAGTATTTCCTTAATGTCATAAAACCAGCCAGTTTAAAGGCTCCAGAAGCCATTACTGATAACGTAATTTCACTCCAAGTTTTGCAAAGGGCACGTTTATAAATAACTCCCAGGTACAAAGAAATAAGCTTCCTGGACAATGGATGAGGCTTTGACCTTGCAATTTATTAAATACTGACTCTTAAAAAGGACCTACAATCTTAGGACTATATTCAAAGGATTGAAAAGATCTATTCTTCCCTCTCACTCCCCAAATGGGCAGCTGCTAGAAAGCTTTCGAGACAAAGTTCTGTGATGCACTGACTTTCAGAGCCACAGCCTGAGTGTATAACAGAACTTCACCTCAAATGCTAATAGTGCCTGGAAATGATGGGATAGGCAGACTGGCTTGTAGAAGGAATGGCAGAGATAGATTTTCATGCCTGTTTTTATTATCAAGAAAACTAGAAAGCTGTCCTCAGGACAGCTGAAATGTCATCTAACAAGCAACTAGGCTGCAAATGATTCTCTGATCTCAATCAGGGACTCCTGAAGCCTGATGAAAACATGCCTGGGAGCCTCAATGCACATAATAGGAAGGGCGACTGGAGAAGAGTCCTTCTCAGTGCTGCCCTCTGTGGGCCTCTGCCTGACTCGAAGCTTCCTCAGGGTTACAGCCCAAGCAAAAGGTGCTACAAAGGCAGTAGTCTGAAGCCTAAGCTATTTGGGCAGAATGCTTGCCTAAGGTTTAAGACCTTGTGTTTAATCACAAATCAAAACAAAAAACAAACCCCACTAAACTTTGTATGTATTTCGTATTTTAAGTAAAACTAATAAAAATAGGTTTGGAGAAGAAAACATGGAAAGCTGACAGTAGTTGAGCCCACCTGTAACCCTAGCATGCAGGTGGTGGGAGCAGGAGGATCAGAAATTCAAGGCCATCCTCAGCAACCTGTTAAATTCTAGG
Organism: Meriones unguiculatus; assembly: GCF_030254825.1. Taxonomy (NCBI): domain Eukaryota; kingdom Metazoa; phylum Chordata; class Mammalia; order Rodentia; family Muridae; genus Meriones; species Meriones unguiculatus. The sequence continues at coordinate 389,101 of NC_083356.1, forward strand.
ACAGGCTGGAACAAATGACCTCATCTCAAAACAAGCACAAACAACAAAACTACGGAATTAAGTCTATTGACAAAATATATGGAACAGTAAGGGAATACTTGGTTAAGACTGGAGTGTAATACCAAAAAGCTCGGAGGAACAATGTATAGGGCAGACAGACAGGATTTCAGAGCCACAACTATCTGTTTCACTTAGTCACAAGACCAAAAGGCCTAAGAATCTGAAGAGAATCTCAGAGGTTAAGAGCATTTGCTGCTCTTGCAGAGGACTCAGGTTCAGATCCCAGCTCCCAGTTCCAGGGGCCTCTGACACCCTCTTCTGGCCTCTGAAGATACTGCATGTGCATGGTGCCCACATATGCACAAAGCCAAAACACCTGTACACAGAAAATAAAACTAAAAACAAAACAAAAAAGTAAAAACAATCAATCTGGTTGAGATTCCTGGAAAGTAATGAGTTTCCTACTTATTCCTACTTATGATCCAATGAATATCTTTGGATCATACCAAAAGGGCTTGGCTTTGTAATGGATCTGACCAATAAAAACTGTAACAAGATGCTCTTCTTTCAATCCCACTTATAAAGCTAGAGAGTTAGAACTAGGAGAGCCCTTCATAGCACACACATTTATAATCCTAGAACTTAGAAGGCTGAGCAGGATCATGAGTTAGAGGCCATTCTGGACTATACAGTGAGCTCCAGAACCTAGGATAGTCTCAAAAGCAAAACAAAATTAGGAAAATTCCTAGCTAGCACTCTCAGCTCCACATGGCAAGTATTCTGTGGCCTAGCCCGGTGCTAACATTTTTAAAATTAGAAGCTGTGCTGAGAAGTAGAGCTCTAATAGAGGCCTGTACACCTCAGAAAAAAAGAAAATTTAGCTAAAAGTTTTTTTAAAACAATTTATTTGATTTTATTTTATGTGCATTAGTGTGTGCATTAGATCCCTTGGAACTGGGGTTACAGACAGTTGTGAGCTGCCATGTAGGTGCTGGGAATTGAACCTGGGTCCTTTGGAAGAGCAGACAGTACTCTTAACCACTGAGCCATCTCTCCAGCCCTTAGCTAAAAGTTTTGACAAGGACAAGCACTTAAGATTTGGAAAACGCAGCTCAGGGGCTGTGGGTATAATTCAGTTGTGGAGTCTGTGCTTTAGCACTGTGTCACATTCCTCATCACCAAAAATCAACTCATAAACTCACAGGGCTGAAGAGGTGCATCAGCAGTTAAGTGTGCTCACTGCTCTTCCAGGGTGGAGCTTGGTTCCCGGAACCGACCCACATCAGGTAGCTCACAACTGTGTGTAACTCCAACTCCAGGGGATCTGACACCCTCTTCTGGCCTCCACACACACACACACACACGTGGCATTCATACACACAGAGAGACATATGAAAAACCAAAACAAAATAAAAAATGCAAAGCTCAGAAAATATGACTCATGAGTCAAGCACGGTGGTACAAACCTTTTAATCTACGTACTCAGCAGGTGGAAGAAGGCAGATCTCTGTAAATTCAGAGCCACTACGGTCTAAATAAAGAGTTCTAGGCGAGCCAGGTGTGATGGTGGATGCCTCTAATCCCAGCACTCTGGGAGGCAGAGGCAGGTGGATCTCTTTGAGTCTGAGGCCATCCTGGTCTATAGGGTAGGTTCTGGGACAGGCAGGGCTACACAGAGAGACCCTGTCTAAACAAACAAACAAACAAATACCAACTAGGTGGACAGCTGCTAGGGAATGGGACCAAACTGCCAGTTAGAGGAGCTGAAGTCTCTGAATTCTGGGTAAGCTATTAACTCAAATTTTCTTCTCCCTTTCTCTGAACTCAACTTCCTTATAGAAGTTGAATGGCTGGTCCTAGCTCACCTAGGGTAGTGCCTTTAAAAAAATTAGAGCAGACCCTTGTGATAAGCTGATAAAAAATCTCTGGACTTTGTTCCCAGCAAAAAAACAACAAGAACACATCATACAGTTATGAGACTAGATTTATAATTCAATGATTTTTTTCCTCTGAAGATAAGATTATGTGAAGAGCCTGGCTTGGTTTCAGACTGATGATCTCTGTGAGGCTGAGGGAAGCCTGGTCTACATAGTGAGATCCAGGCCAGCCACAGCTACCTAATGAGATCCTGTTCAAAAAAGCCAAATATTCTGAATATTTTGAATGTGAAGAGGAAAAATTAAGGAAATGAGTGATTTCCTGCCTCCAGCTAGTTAACATCATCAATAAAAATATGTGGCCTTTAGAAGTTAATATGACTGAGAATCTCACACGGCCAGCAGGGGGAGTAAGGGTCCGCACCATCCTGGCTAGCTTTGGCAAATAGACAACTTAATCAAGCCTCCTTTGGGAATGCAGAGTACCAGGGTGTCGTGTCTTGTCTTTTCTTTCTTTCTTTCTTTCTTTTATCTGTCTGTCTGTCTATCTATCTATCTATCTATCTATCTATCTATCTATCTATCTATCTGTTTTTCGAGGCAGGGTTTCTCTGTGTAGCCTTGGCTCTCCTGTAGACCAGGCTGGCCTTGAACTCACAGCGATCCACCTGCCTCTGCTTCCCCAAGTGCTGGGGTTAAAGGCCTGGACTACTGCTCAGCTCCCTGATATTTTCTGAAAGCTTAGGACACCTAGCTGCTGGTGAACTTCCTCCCCAGAGGTCACACAGTTCGTAACTCTTCAACCATTACCAAGATAAAGGCTTCACAGAAATACGGTGGCCAGCACTGCTGAGAACCAGGTGAACAGAGATTAAATCAGATGCTCTCTTCAACCAGGCCTGCAGGCTACACAGAACGTCCTGCCACCTGAATTTGGTAATTCAGAAGCCCACACTTAAATACTATTCAGCAAAGAAAACAAGTCAAAAGGGGCTAGAGACATCTTTTGTTCTTTCTTTCCAGTGCTATCACTGTACTATATACCCAGATCTTGTGCACTTTGTTTTGAGACAGGATCTCAGTTATATAGCCCAAATTAGCCTTGGATCTTCAGTCCTCCAACTAAGCCTCCCCAGTATTAGCATAATGGGTCTGTGCCCAAGTATGGGAATTACAAACATGTACCATCAGCTTAGATCCATTTCTGGTGCATCCTTGACCATGATTATCCTGTTGCCCTCTTCTGTCTGTTCCTGACAAAAAGAATTAAAGATGGGCTAGAGAGATGGCTCAGTGTTTAAAAGCACTGGCTGCTCTTCCAGAGTACCCAGGTTCAATTCCCAGCAACCACACGGTGGCTCACAACCATCTGTAATACGATACAATGCCCTCTTCTTCTGGTGTGCATGAAGATAGCGTACTCATTATATACCTAAAACAAATCTTTTTTAAAACAAAAGAGTTAAAGATTAAAGACTGAATGGGCATCCTCTGTGTTCTTCAGTCGAACTACACAACAGAGAAGATGGAAGCCAGGTTTGGTGGCACAAACCCACAATTCCTACGCAGGAAAACTATACAAGAGGTTCATAAATTGAGGATAGACCTGGACTATGTAATCAAGCCCCTCCCCCCCACACATACAGAAAGGAGTTGGGGGACAGTTGGTTGACAGGGCTTATTCAGAATAATTTGGTACAAATAGAGTTGTGTATACTGATTGTGGGAAAAAATAAAAAGCCAGTAAGAGACAGACTTCCCTTTCTTTGTTTTTTTGGGGTGAGGGTCAGGGTCTTCACTGGCTTCAAGTTGCTTTGTAGCTGAGGATGACCTTGAATTTCTAATCTTCCTGTTTCCTTTGCTGAATACTGAGATTACAGGTGTGTACCACCACGCCCAATTCATGGGTGTAAGGTGAGCATGGCTACCAACGGAGCTACATCCAATTACCAAGCTAGGCACATTGCACAAAAGATTTCCTGAAGACACAAAGGTGACAGAGGCTAGGCAATGTAAGGACAAAAGAAATCTAAGTCTGCTGTGAGAGAAGACCACTCAGGTTTGGCGGGCCCTTGCCAACACTGGCTTCTCGCAGCGTGTGTGGACCTAGCCTCCCAGGGCACGGTCATCAGCTGCACTCTCCCTAGTGTTCCAGCACTGGTGGCTGCACAGGCACTGGTGATGCCTAGTCCAGCTTTACTGCCCCTCCAGCTCCTCCCTCTTTCCTCTAGTTTTGCTGTCAATACCCAGGCAAGCCATGCCAGCGGAATAAGAAAGAGCAGCAAGGACCTGGATGAGAAAAGGGCCAAGCCTGCCTTGAGGCTCCTTCACATAGTGGGCAACTACACTCACAATCTACCTCCCAGGGAAGACCTGGCTTCTCCAGGGTCTGGTTTTCTTTATTAGAGGCCTCCTCCTCCCCCTTCTGACCATGTGATGGCTCCCCTGGACTTTTGATATAATTTGTACACCTTGCCAGGGACCAACCCTTTCCCACCACTGTGAAAGAGAGGGAAAATATATAAATAAATACGTCGGAAATCTATAACGAGGTCTTCTTAGAGGGCAAGACATGGAGAGAGTTAGAAGCAGCGTCAATTACTCTTTTGGGGTTTTAGTTCAAGCCAAGGTCTGCTTCCAGCAATCAACCATTAAAACAAGCCGGCCAGAGTAACAGCACAGTTTATTCTGATCATTTAATTTGAAGTGTCAATAAATTAAACTTCAATCAATTAAACTAGGTGTGCAATAACCCAGATGGACACCCCGACACCAACATAATCACAATAAAAATTTTTATGGCTGCCAGGGACCTCACCGGGGCAGCGCTGGCACCGCTCAATCCCTGGCTGAGAAATATATCTCTGCAGCACAGGAACGAGGAGATTGCTTCTCCTAACGAAATGGAGGGGCTAAGCGCCACCAAGGACGCAGCTGGGAGAGGAGCACAAGGGACTGCCAGGAAGGGGGTGGGAGTGCTTTGGGGACTTAATGTAATTGATACCTTTACCCAAAGCAGGAGGAGGGGGCATTTAGGCCAAGTACTTCACTGTTACTGCCAAAGGAATTTAACAAAAGCCCCATTAAGATGATTCAGGAAGCAAAGGCCACCGAGACGGCATCAACCTTTGAGTCACTGATGTGCTCCTCAGCTCCCTCCTCTAGACACGTGTGCATCCTGCTGCACTTTAGATGGCCTGATATTTGAATGAGACGTGGAAATCAGGATTTTGTCAGGTTTAGGATAAAATATTACAGGGAGGCAATGGATAGAATTGAGGTCTAATCTGTAAAACACCAGAAAAGCACTCAGAAATTAAAACCTAGAAATAGGGGGGAAAAACTATGTCCAAAGGTTTTAAGGATCTGAACTGCTATAGTAATTCAGCTTTGAGGGTGAAAAAAAAAGCAAAGGCCAAAGGAGAGTGTAAGTTATTAACTTTAAGACTCCAGATTATAAATGGAGAATGGCAACCTGTAGATTGCTCTCACCAACAACTGAAAGGACAGCCAGCAGAATAAGCAGCAGAGGAGGCTGAGGCCAGAGCCAGGCTGGGAACAGAGAGACAAAGGACTGGAGGAAGATTCGATAAAGCTGACTGTGAGCTCAGGCTGGACTGTTTCTTCAGTATTTTATAACTGTTCTGCCTGCATGTCTGTGCATCACCTGCACACCTGGGGCCCAAGGGCAGAAGATGGTGTCAGATCCCCTGAAACTGGGGCTACAGATGGTGGTGAGCCACCATACGGTGCTGAGAATTAAAGCTGGCCCAGGTTCTCTGCAAGAAAGCAAGTGTTCTTAACGATTGAGCGATCTTTCCATCCCCCAAGGCTGAATCACTTAATTCAAGAAGGATCCACTGTGAAGTACCTCAATGATGGAATCTATTGTTACCTAAAAATGCCCAGAATGGGGCAAATTTCAATCCATTTTTTGGCCCCCATATCTTCTCTTCCCTCTTCTCCATGCTGTACAGTAGTGTACCTTGTGGAGGTGAGGCCAGAACATGTTCTGATCAGGCTTTCTCAGAGGTCCTGCCAAGCCAGCAAACAGAGTTGCATGGAAAGGAAGCCTGAGGCAGTATAGGACCATGCCTCTCTAAGAGCAGACTCCTCAGTGCTGTCCAGGCACTGTACACTCACCAGCCAGTGGACTCCTTGGATTTTTGTTTGTTGCTTTCTTTTTGCTAGCTTCAAACTCCTAATTCTCCTGCCTCTTGCAGAGGACCTGAGTTCAGTTTCTAGAACCCACATCAAGCAGCAACTGCCTGTGACTCCAGTACCAGAGAATCCTCTTCTGACCTCTGTGGGTACCTACCCACACATATACATAAAACAAAAATAAGAATAAGTTAAAAAAAAAATTAGGGAGGAGACCAGGGAGGAAGTTGGGGAGGGGGAGGGAATGAGGGATCAGGATACAGCTGGGACACAGAGTTAACAAATTATAACTAAAAAGAAAAATAAAAATAAAAAATAAAAAATAAATTTAAAGAGCCTTCCTCAAAACAGCACAGAATATGGCTTATGGTGGTTCACCTATAATCTCTTCTTTTTAGAAGATAGAGGCAGAAGAGTCACGACTTTAAGGCCAAATTTGGCTTTGAGACCCTGTTCTCAAAAATAATATTAATAGGGTAGGTGTGGTTGTGCATACCTTGATTCCCAGGACTTGGGAGGTTCAGGCAGGTGGATCTCTAATAGTCGAGACCAGCCTGGTCTACACAGTGACCTCCAGGACAGCCAGGCATATGTAGAGAGAGCCTGTCTCAAAAGGTAAATAAAAATAATAATGATGATAATGACATAAGTGGGCACAGTAACAAACACCTTTAATCCTAGTACCAGAAGCAAGAGGCAGGAGAATCTTTGTGAGCTTAAAACCAGCCTAATCTACACAGCAAGATCTAAGCTAGGGAGGGCTACATAAGTAGGATCCTATCTCTAAAATAATAATAATAATAATAATAATAATAATAATAATTTTTAAATCACTAAATAAAATTGAAAAAAACTAACACAAAAGGAAAAAAGATATTATTTTAATTCTCAAGAAATCTAAAGATCAGTCTAAGAACTAATACCTGTAGGTTTTGGGGTTTGTTCGTGTTTTGAGGCAGAGTCTCTCTACATAGCTCTGACTATCTTAGAACTCATTCTGTAGATCAGGTTGGCTTCAAACTCACAGACATCCACCTGCCTTTGCCTCCCAAGTACTGGGATTAAAGGCAGGAGCCACTTGTAGCCATTTTTGTATCCTCAACAAAAATTTTATATAACCTATGGCTAAAAGGAAAATTCTGTAAACTAAAAAGGTGTAAGAACCTACAGAAAAAAGAAGTATAAGAACCTTCAGAGAAGCCAGTTTGTGGTGGCACATGCCTTAGATTTCAGGACTTAGGAGGCAGAGGCAGGCAGATCAATGAGTTTGAGGCCATTCTGGACTGCAGAGTGAGTTCCAGGACAGCCAGAGCTACAGAGAAACCCTGTCTCGAAAAGGAAAAAAAAAAAGAAAAAAACTTCAGGGAATGATGATATGGCTCAAAGTTTAAGAGCACTGGCTGCTCTTCCAGAGGTCCTGAGTTTAATTCCCAGCAACCACATAGTGGCTCATAACCTCTATAGTGAGATTCTGGCGCCCTCTGCTGGTGGTAGGCAGAACAGTGTATATGTAATAAATAAAATAAATCTAAAAAGAACCTTCAGGGGGCTGGAGAGATGGCTCAGTGGTTAAGAGCTCTGACTGCTCTTCCAGAGGTCCTGAGTTCAATTCCCAGCAACCACATGGTGGCTCAGAACCATCTATACCTTCTACTGCTGTCTTCTGGCATGCAGGTATACATACAGATAGAACATTCAAATAAATAAAATCTTAAAAAAAAACTTTCAGAGAGAAATTTGGTGAGGCTGGGAGATTACAAGTTCAAAGCCAGCCAAGGCTACTTAATAAGATGAGAGAGAGAGAGAGAGAGAGAGAGAGAGAAGAGACTTTTTCTGAACTCACCTTCCCTGATCCCATTACATAGGATACTAGTGACAAAGACTCAGTATAGTTTTAAAGTAAAGGTAAGGGTGTTCAGGTAAGTTAGCAAGGATCTGTTACTGCAGCAGGTGGAAGAAGCAGACTCAAACAGGCCAGAGAAGAGAAAATGACACAGAAATTACCCCACACAACTTCAACTTCTCCCAGTGCTAGGGGCCAAATAGAGGGCCTTTAAAGCCAGACCGTGTGCTCTCACCACTGCACTACACCCAACAGAACCAGTGGTAAAGGGATCCCTAGGTATCACCTTCTTCACTCTTTAAGCTGGCTCCACCAACTTAGGTTAATTTTGGTTTTATGAGACAAGTTCTTACTCTGTAATCCAGGCTGGCCTCAGCCTGAGTGCTGGGGTTACAGATGTGAGCCACCACATCTGATTAACAAGGCTAAAAAAGTCCAAGGAAACCAAATCCACAGACTAGTCACATCTGTCAGCACATTTTTACAAGTTCACTGACTAGTACAGTGAATACTTAAGGCTACTCAAGACGTTACGCATTTTGCTTCAACCTGCCCAACTCATAGGATGGGAATAAATTCTCTTTGATATCTATAAGAAGGGAAGTAAGAAAGTATGGGCAGGAAGGCCAGTGATTAAAGTGCTTATCACAGCAATATAAAAAACCAAAGTTCAAATCCCCATGTAAATGTCAGGTGAGTATGGCATTCTGCCTTGGCTATGTGGCAAAGTTGATTCCAGTATGACTTACAAAAATCCTCACTCAACTAAGAGTGCCGTGGTGGCACACACTTTTAAATTTTAATCCCAGCACTTGGGAGGTAGGCAGATCTCTGTGAGTTTGAGGTCATCTACATAATGAGTTCTAGGTAGAAGAGCTGGGACACCAGGGAGGGGGCTGGGGAGAGACGCCGTCACAAACATACAAACAAAACCAGAAATATTAAGGATAAGAGGAGCCAAGGAAGACCCTGTGGAAACAATCCTGGAATCCAACGCAAGAAAAGAAGTTAGATGCCTACACTAACACACAGGTAGGCAGACTCACGTCTCCAAACATCCAGTGCACTTGAAACAAAAGCTCTGGTCCTGTCCTACAGAAGTAGCGTTTTATTTGAACAAGCTGAAAGGATCAACGGACAAGAGAGCTAACGCACTTCTGTAACCACAATTCTCATGTAACAAACCAGAGAAAGAAGTCTGACGACGGATCCTACAGCATGAGTTCCTAAAATGTGAAGGAAGAAGGAAAAGGAGAACAGACTAAGGTGTCAGGAACAATATTCCAAAATCTGTACTAACTCTACCAGGTATTCCAGAACTTGGATGGAATGCTAATTCTCAGTCATGACAGAATTATATACTAAGGATTAACAGGAAAACTAAACAAGTTTTGTAGGGGAACTGGACACAGAACTGTCAAAACATAGTCGAATTCTGACCACCACCAGGAGGATCTGGGGCTGACAAAACACCTCCCTTCCGTATGTTGCAACTTGGGGGAGGAGGGAATGGAGGTCTGGGGAAATTCAAGTAGGGATGATCCACAACGCTAAATGGAGGAGACTGGAAGGACCCCGATCCAGCGCACTCAGAACTGTCCTAAGCACCCCGCATGCTCTCCTCAACTTCGACACCGACTCTGCCCTCTTCCCGGCAAGGCTTCCTACTTTATGCCGCGGCTCTGGGTCCCATGTGGGCCCCGCTCGCACTGCTAGTACAGCGGGAGCTTTGGCCTCGAGGCCTGCCCGGAACTCCCCTCTCCTGGCCCCGGCTGCCGAACCCCGCCTCCCGGACCCGCTGGACGCCACGGCGGAGCCACCAGCCCTCCAGCTCCTACCAAAATCAGCGCCTCCATCTTGCCCGCAGCAGCTGCCGACGTGGAGTCGCACAGACGACGTCGCCGCTGATTGGCCCTGAGTCTGCACTAGGCCCCGCCCCAGGAGAGCAGCACTGGGTGAGGCTAAGCCAGCCTCCAGGTATTGACCAATCAGCGTAGTAGCTCGGCGCGCGGAAGGGGCGGGAGGGTCGTCGAGGGCGGTGTTGTTTCCGTGGGGAACGGAGAAAGCAAGTCTTGCTCTGCTAGTGGTCGGAAGCCACGTGACCGTAAGCCTGTCTGGTGCACGCGCTGTAGGGGGAGCTGTGTCTCTCTAATCCTTGGCGTTGGCCTTGCCGAGGAGCCAGGCCCGAATCCGGATTCCCAGCGCCCCTGTTAGGTCCTAAGGGATAGCCACAGCTGCTGTGGGTCACCAGCTTAGAGCCATCCAGCTATAGGCAGCCAAGCGTTAACTAGACAAACCAAGGTCTCCACAATTATATCCCCAGGATTCGCGCTGTGTCACAAGCACACATACCCAATAAATAAATATTTCAATTGTAATATATTTAATTTTTTTTTTCTGAGAAATGGCTCAGTAGATAAGAGTTCATATGCTGGTTAAAGACCCAAGTTCATTTCCCAGCTTTCATGTCCCATTGCTCCTGTACAGAGAATCTGCCTCCTTCTGCCACTTTCGGCAGGGTGGGGTTGGGGAGTGGAGGAGGAGTTGGGGGATGAAGGGGGAGTGCAAATGGGGAACTCACGCTTACATGCACAATCCTGGCTATACTTCCCCCCCTCCCCCTTGGTTCAACGTGAAATTAGATATTAGGGCATTGGAGACCAGAGAGAATGGAAAGAATAAGGACCAAGGCAGAAAGGGGATCAGAATCTTACGTTCTGGGTGGATAACGAGTTTGTAGCGGGGCATGATGGCGCCACCTTTAATCCCAGGACTAGGGAGGCAGAGGCAGGCCAGCTTGGTCTACATAAAGAGTTCCAGACTAGACAGGACTACACAGTGAGACAGTAGTAGTTAAGAGCACAGGCCCTGCTCTTCCAAAGGACCTGGGCTCAATTCTCAGGACACCACGACAGGGTGGGGGGGAGTGGAAAGAGAAGAAGAGAGGGAGAGTGAGGGAGGGGGAGGGGAGAGAGAGAGACTAGAAAATGCCATAAGATCCAGCTCTAAGGCATCTTCTTAATTAATGATTCTTGGGGAAGGGCCCAGCTCATGGTGCACGATGCTGGTGGTCCTGTGCTCTGTAAGAATATAGGCTAAACAAGTTATGGAGAGCAAGCCAGTTAAGCCACACCCCTCCATGGCCTCTGCATCAGCGCCTGCCTCCTGTTCCTGCTCTGTTCTTGTCCTGGCTCCCTTCAGTGATGATCAGCGATATGAAAGTGTAAGCCAAAAACCTTTCTCCCCGACTCTTGGTCTTTTGGTCATGGTGTTCTGTGGCAGCGATAGCTACCCCACCTAATTCAGCGTCTGTATACCACTTGCTTGGCTGGTACCTATGGAGACCAGAAAAGGACATCAGATCCCTTTGAACTGGAGTTACAGTGGGATCTGTGAGCTGCCATTTGGTTCTGGGAATCAAAACCTGGGCTTAATGATCATACTAACATTTCTGCCCATTTATTATGTGCCAGACATAATGCTCATCCACTGAGTTATTTATGTATTATTTAATATATCTGGTGTGGTTATTATTGTTGTTTTTAATATTTTTATTAATTATTTCAGAGTTCCATACAATGTATTTTAATCATACTCAGAACTTCCAACTCTCCTTAATTACTCCTAGATCCAACTCCACTTCTGTATACCCAACTTCAAGTCTTTTTTTTTTTTTAGATAGGTTCTCACTGTGTAGTCCTGGCTGACCTAGAACTTGAACCCACAAAGGTCTTCCTGCCTCTGCCTCCGGGTTGCAGAAATTAAAGGTGTACACCACCATGTTCAGTTAGTGTTGTTTTGGTTTTGGTGTTTTGAGAAAGGTCTTTTTGTAGTGTTGGCTGTCCTGAACTCACTCTGTAGACCAGGCTGGCCTTGAACTCACGGAGCTCTGCCTGCCTCTGCCTCCTGAGTGCTGGGATTAGAGCCACGGCTTTCTGTTGTTGTTTATAAGCCACTGACTTCAGTTTGTGCTGTTCATGTATTTCTGGATGTGGGGTCATCCCCGGAGTGTAGTGCTGCTTTTTGAGACAAGGTTTCACTCGAACCCAAACTGGCCTCAAACTCCCTACAATCCTCCTACCTCAGCTTCCTGGATGCTGGGGTTATAGGTGTGAGCCAACAGGCCTGAATTTGTTGATATATTTTCCTAAGAACCTTGTAGAGTCTGTCTTTTTGCCAGGCTGTCCGTGTTCTATTTGAAAGGATAAAACAGGAGAATCACTTGACTCCAGGAGTTTAAAACTACTCTGGACAATAGAGTAGGACCTGGCCTCTTGAGAAAAAAAAAGGAGGGTAGCTCGAGTTATAGCTTAATGTGGCATAATGTTTGCCCAACAAGCACAAAACAGTGGGTTCCATCCTCGGCACCAAAAACTGGGCATGGAGGCATATACCTGTAATCTTTTTGTTGGTTGGTTGGTTGGTTTTTGGTTTTTTGAGGGTTTCTCTGTGTAGCCCTGGCTGTACTGTACTTGCTTTGTAGCCAGGCTGGCCTCAAACTCACAGCAATCCTCCTGCCCCTGCCTCCCAGAGTCTGGGATTACAAGCATGCACCACTGTGCCCTGGCTGCAGGAGGATCAAAAGTTCAAGTTAGTCCTCAGCTACACACTGAGGTTGAGGCCAGTCTGAGATACATGAGACCTTGTCTCAAAGAAAAAACAAATACAAGGCTGGACATAGTGCCCAGATCTGTAATCTCAGTACTTCGGAGGCAAGGGCAGAAAGATCAGGAGTTGAAGGCTAGTTGCAGCTCCTGTGCTACATTACAAGTGTCATACCAGCCTGCACTACTTGAAACCCTTTAGAGCAGTGGTCCTCAACCTTCCTAGGATTAAAGGTGTGAGCCACCACTGTCTTGCAAGGGGTTTTTCTTTAAAATGCTAAAAAATTATCCTCAAGATTTTTTAAAAAAAAATAACAAAAAAGGAAGTTACTTTTTTTTTTTAAGTTTGAAGTAAGTAGTCATGACACCTATTATTCAGATGAGCCCAGAGAAGTTTAATAATTTACTTTAGGTCAAACAGCTGTTAGTTGGCAGCATACGTCTGAGGACAGGGGATCTAAAACCACGTTCTTGCCCAGACCCTAGACCACTGCCTGAGAAGCTGAGGAAGGAGGATTTAAGACTGTCTGAGCTAGAGTTAACTCAATGCTGCCCAGGCAACTTTGTGAGCCGATTTATTTATTCATTTAGTGTGTCTCATTATGTAGCCTAGGTTGGCCCCAAACTTCTTTTCATTTTCTTGCTTTGTATGTTTTTTGGGGGGTTTCTTATTTTTATTTGTTTGTTTGTTTTTATGTCTAGTGATGTTTTGTCTGTACAGAGTTGATGCCTTAAGTAAACTGATGCCTTAAGTAAACATGTAAAGAGAGGATGAAGTCCTGAGTGAATGTGTTGTTGACATGAACATGACCGTCAAAACTGACACCTCAGACCCATGGGATCGCCAGAGTCTTTCTATGGTCCAAGCATGAGGGTTTAGTAGCAACTGACCAGTGTGTGCAAAAATTAGTAACTACAGCTTTTGCCCCTCAGTTGGTGATAGCCTGAAACTGTCTGCCTACAGGGCCCTCCTAACTGCCAAGTCCTCCTCCCCATGCAATACATAATAAAGTCACTGATGTTCCAGATTGTTTTCTACATCAGAGCCTACAGCCCAACTACTCCTGGCTTTTTTTTTTTTTTTTTTTTTTTTTTTTGGTATGTCTGTCTGTATATTTGTCCTTCTTGCAGCCCCAGTCAGGTTTCCAGGTCCCAGCCTCACAGGATGGGTGTGTCTGTGTATACATCTTTGCCCCACTTACCCATTTGTGTGTCTAACCCTGAGAAGGCCAGAAGAGGGTGTCCAGTTCCCTGGAGCTGTGATTACAGAAGGTTGCAGGCTGCCACGTGGATTCTGGAACTCAAACTTCAGTCCTCTAGATACGTTCTTAACTGATGAGAGGCATCTCTAAATCCACCTTGTTTTCCACACTATATAGCCTTAGCTGGCCTAGAACTCATTATGTAGATTAAGTTGGCCTTCAACTCACATAGATCTGACTCCCAAGTACTGAGATTAAAGGGATGTACCACCACAATTGGCCATTATTTTTTTTTCTTTTATTTGTGTGGTGGTTTGAATGGAAACGACTCCCATAGGCTCATAGGCAATGCGGTATTTGAAATTATTAGGACCTGTGTCCTTACTGGAAGCAGGCACTGGGGGTGGGCTTTGAGGGTTCAGAAGCTCAAGCCAGGTCCAGTATTGCTGCCTCTTTTCCTGTTGGCTGCAGGTCCAGATGTAGATTTTTTTTTTTTAATGTACATTTGCTGTTTGGCCTGAATATATGTCTGTGTGAGGAAGTCAGATCCACTGGAATTTGATTTACAAACCAGACAGTTGTGAGCTGCCCTGTGACTGCTGGGAATTGAACCAGGGACCTCTAGAAAAGCAGTCAGTACTTTTAACAGCGGAGCTGTCTCTCCAGCCCCCAGATGTAGAACTCTTAACTCCTCTCCAGCACCATGTCTGTATATATATACTGCCATGCTTCCTGGCATGATGAAAATGGACTAAACTTCTGAACCTGTAAGCCCCAGTTAAGTATTTTCCTTTATAAGAGTTGCTGTGAACTTGAGAGGCAGAGGCAGATGGATCTCTGTGAGTCTGAAATAGCCTGATCTACAGAGTGAGTTCCAGGACAGTCAGGGCTACAAAATAAGACCATGTCTCAAAAGAGCCCAAAAAGAAAGAGAGTGAGAGGAGGATAGGAGGATGGGAGGAGGGAGAGAAGGAGGGAGAAGAGAGGAGAATGAGGGAAGGAGAGAGAGGAGGAGGGAGGGGAGGAGAAAGGCAGGGAAGCAAAATGGATCTGTGAGTGAAGATGCTTATGGCATAGGCCTTGTGACCTGAGTTTAATCACCAGAATTCACAGGAAGAAGAGAACTCACTCCAAAATTTTGGCCTCTGGCTTACACACACACACACACACACACACACACACACACACACACACTACATACACACTCCACACTTCTTTGGAGAAAAAGTCTTACTTTGTAACACAGACTATCCTGGAACTTGTTATGTAGACTAGGCTAGCCATAAACTCACAGAGAGCTGCCTCCTGAGTGCTGGGATTAAAGATATGTGCCACCATGCCCAGCAAAACAAATATTTTTTATAAATATTTTTAGGTTCAGGAGAGATGGCTCAACAGTTATGAGCACTTGTTCTTTATGAAGATCTGGGTTTGATTTCTAGATGGTTCACAACTATTTGTAACTACAGTTCCAGGATGCACATGATACCCAGACATATATGGAAGCAAAACACTCATACACATGAAATAAACAAGTCTAATGTAAATACTTAATAATCATTTAAAGTGTTCAACTCAGTAGTGTTCATATTTGTAGTGTTGTGCAACCATTACTATCTATTTCCAAACACTTTCATCATCCCCAAAGAAAATCAGTACTTATAAAACAGTGTTCCCTGAGTCCCCCTCAAACAAGTTCCTCAAATCACCAAACTGCTTTTTCTATGAGTTAAAAGAAAAAAATACTTCTTTTACTCATTAGTTTAGCATGTGTGTGTGTATGTTTGTGTGTGTGAATATAAATGACAGAGCAAGCGTGTGGCAGTCAGAGAACAACTTTCTTTTTTTTTTTTTTCTTTTTCTTTTTTAAGATTTATTTATTTTTTATTTATACAGCATTCTGCCTTTAGGCCAGAAGAGGGCACCAGATTTCAATATAGATGGTTATGAGCCACTATGTGGTTGCTGGAATTGGAACTCAGGTCCCTTGTAAGAACAGCCAGTTCTCTTAACCTCCAAGCCATCTCTCCAGCCCGACTGGCTGCTCTTCTAAGTTCTAAGTTCAATTCCCAGCCAACCACAGGGTGGCTCACAACCATCTATAGTGAGATCTGGTGCCCTCTTCTGGTGGGAAGGTGTACAAGCAGACAGAACATAAATAATACATACACATAATAAATAAATCTTAAGAAAAAGAAAAAAAAGAGTCATTTCTCTCCACCATGCAGGTCTCAGGGATCAAATGCTAATCATCAAGCCTGATAACAAGCATCTTTCACCCATTGAGCCATCTCACTGATTTGGTCCTCCTACCCCATCCTCCTCTGTTTTCTAGAAAGGGTCTCTAACCCAGGCTGGCCTTGAACTCTGTATTAGTCTGCTTTCCATTGCTCTGATTAAACATCTATCAAAAGTAATTTGGGGAGAAAAGGGTTTATTTGACTTACATATTTTGGGTTACAGACCATTGAGAGATGCTAAGACAGGAACTCAAGGCAAGACTCTGGAGGCAGCGACAGAAGCAGAGACCTTGGAGGATTGTTGCTCACTCACTTGCTCACCTGCTCACTTATAGAACCCAG
Source organism: Meriones unguiculatus (assembly GCF_030254825.1). Classification (NCBI taxonomy): domain Eukaryota; kingdom Metazoa; phylum Chordata; class Mammalia; order Rodentia; family Muridae; genus Meriones; species Meriones unguiculatus. Next base: position 405,370 of record NC_083356.1, read on the forward strand.
GACCACCTGCCCTCAGGTGGCTCCACCTCTACTTGGCTGGGTCTTCCCACATCAATATATTTTTTTGTTTGTTTGTTTGATTGTTTTTTGGTTTTCCAAGACAGGGTTTCTCTGTATAGCCTTGGCTGTCCTGGACTTGCTTTGTAGTCTAGGCTGGCCTCAAACTCACAGAGATCTGCCTGCCTCTGCCTCCTGAGTGCTGAGACTACTCTTGCAAAGAACCCAGGTTCAGCTCTTTTCAATCCACTCATCAATTTATAGTTGTGTTATTGTATCTTTAATGGTTGTGATAGTATCACTATGAACATGCATGTCACAAGCATGTTCAGGGGGAAACAGCACAGTGGTGGAGTGTTTACCTGGCCTGTGTAGGTTCCTGGGCTTGATTTTCAGAACTTGAAAAATTATTTGTGTTTAAGAACATGATTTCAATAAATTTGGATATATACTTAAGAGTAGTAATTCTGTATTCACCTTTGAGGATCTGTCAAACTATTTTCCTATTGCTTGTACTATTTATTTATTTAATTTTGGGGACACTCATTTATGTATATGTGTGTGTGTGTGTGCCTTGGTGTATGTCTGTGCACCACGTGCATTCAGGAGCCTACAGAGGTCAGAAGAGGACACAGAATGGAAATGGAATTACCAACAGTCGTGAGCAGTCTTGTGGGTGCTAGCAACTAAATTAGGTCCTCTACAAGAGCCATAAGTGCTCTTAACCACTCAGCTATCTTCCCAGTCCTAATATCCTATGTATGTATGTATGTGTGTGTATGTATGTATGTATGTATGTATGTATGTATAGAGTACATACATACTGGGCTGGCCTAGAACTGACTCTGTAGCTCAGTTTAGCTTTTGAACTTGTGACCTTCTTAGCTGGGAGTATAGTTCAGTTGACCGAGTCCTTGTCTAACATGTATGACACCCTGAATTTAATATCTTACGCCAGAGAAAGAGACTCTTCTGCCTCAGTCTCCTGAGAGCTAGAGGCACAATGTAGAGCTCAAGGCTGGTCAGTTTACATTCCTTCAAAGAAGTTGTGTGAGGTCTCCTGCTCTCTCTACGTCTTCACCAACACTTCATCTTTCATCTCTGAATCTTCGTAGTTTACTTGTTTGTACAACCATTCCCCTGAGGATGAAGTGGTGTCTCATTGTGGTTTGATTTGCGTTTCCCACATGACTAATGCTTTAGCATCTTTTCTGTATTCTTGTTGTCCACTTGCATATCTTCCGGAAGAAACGTCTGTACAAGTCTGTGGGCCATTTTTAGGTTAGGTTGTCTTTTTCTTGTTGAGTTGTAAGAATTGCAGGTGAACCCAGTGGTCACACTCAATTGGGGGTGGAGGAGGACCTGAAGAGACAATTAAGAGCAAATAATGCTCTTGAGGAGGACTCCAGTGAATTTGATTCCAAACACCTATATCTGGTGGCTCACAGCTGCCTCAACTACAGCTCCAAGGGATGCAACACTTCTGGTCTCTTCAGGCACTTGCACTCACATGCATAAACACACACACATACACACACACACACACACACACCATTTTTGTTTTTTGTTTGTTTGTTTTGAGACAGGGTTTCTTTGTGTAGCCGTGGCTGTCCTGGACTGGATTTATAGACCAGGCTGGCCTGAAACTCAGAGATCTTTCTACCTCTGCCTCCTGAGTAGTGGTGGCTTGTGCCACCATGTCCAATCCTTTGTTTTAAAGTTTGTTTTGAAACAATATCTCACTTTGTAGCTCTGGCTCACCTGAATTTGCTATGTATCAGACTGCCCTTGAACTCACTTAGATCTACCTGTCTCTCAAGTACTGCATGTGCCAAGCCCAGCAAATTAGAGGAGATATTTATATAGATTTCTTGGTGCTAAACCCTTTCCCAACATGGGAATTGCATGTATGTTCTCCTACTTTATAGAGAGTATTAATTTTGATATGGGGTCTTGCTATATTGCCCAAACAAAATTCTAATTTTCAGTTTTCCTGCCAGCCTCCCAAATAGCTGGGATTGTATAGCAGCAGGGTTTTGTTTTGTTTTGTTTGTTTGTTTGTTTGGCTTGTTTTTGGTCTTGGTTTTGATTTTTTGAGACAGGGTTTCTTTGTGAAGCCTTGGCTGGAACTCTCAGAGATCCGTCCGCCTCTGCCTCACAAGCACTGGAATTAAATGTGTACACCACTATAGCTAGGCTCATAGCAGCACTTTTTAGGGTGGTTAATGTGACATTCATATGCAGAAAGGATTGTAAGAGATGTGGAAGAAATAAAGACCATAGTTGTTCAGTTTACAGCCAGAACAATACAGTCAGAAAATATACAATAAAACAACATAGTCAGAAATTGCCCCAGAGAACAGCGCATTCTTGATGAAACTGGAAAAGGCAAACGGTGCTAGATTAGGTCAGCCCTTAGTGGAAATGGCAAGTGACCTAATGTAGTTCCAGGAAAGCATAATTCTGTCAATGTATCTGCAGCACTAGCAACCTAATCACTTAAAGTGAAACAGCTGAGCCTAAATGCAACCACGCTCTAACACAGTCAATTACAGTAACATGGCTGAAGGGGATAGAAACAGCAATTACATTAACTTGGCTAGAGCTGAAACCCAATCAACTGAATTGTGCCTTGTCTTCAGAGAAAAGGGAGTCACTGTCTTCAAAGAATCCACCCATCATGATCTGCTTTTTCTAGTGATGTTTTGGGAAACACATTTCTGTGATATCTTTATAAGGTAGCGGATGCAGGTCTGTTACCCACGGAAATTATAGCAGCTCTACTTGTTCACTAAGCAACCTTACCACACTTGCTTTCTGAGGTCGCCAACTGTTATAATTACACAATAGAATTGTCCAAAATACTGTGAGATTTTTGTAGACACATGTAAATCAACCATGTGACTTATGTATCCTGTTCTTTTAAGTTAGAGCAGCATAAGTGAGTGCTTTTTTTTTTTCTTTTTTTTTTCTTTTTTTTTTTTCCTTGAGACAGGGTTTCTCTGTGTAGCCGAGGCTGCCCTGGACTTACTTTGTGATCAGGCTGGCCTCAAACTCACAGAGATCTGCCTGCCTCTGTCTCCTAGAGTGCTGGGATTACAAGCATGCACCACCTTTGCCCAGCTGTGAATTCTTTTAAGATGAATTAATTGACCAAAATTGTTCAAAAATTGAATTTCTAAGTGTTGTGAAAGTTGTCTATTAAATTAAATTATTGTGGTAGTTATTATTAACCCACTAACAAATCAATAAAAGATAGACACCTGATATATATATATTATTGATTATTGATATATATATATATATATTTATTTATTGGGGGCTGGAGAGATGGCTCAGAGGTTAAGAGCACTGACTATTCTTCCAGATGGACCTGAGTTCAATTCCCAGCAACCACATAGTGGCTTCCAACCGTCTATAGTGAGATCTGATGCCCTTTTCTGATGTTTAGTTGTACATGCAGGCAGTATACTGTATATATAATAAATAAGTATTTTTCAAAAGATTTATTTATTTTATGTATGTGAGGGCATGCCAGAAGAGGGCATCAGACCCCACTGCTCTTAACCACTGAGCCATCTCTCCAGCCCAACCTGACATGTTTCCAACCTGATATGTTTTTTAATAAGCCTTATTTCACCGGGGCTGGGAAGATATTAAACCCTTAACTACCTCGTCATCTCCTAGTCCCACATCCCATATTTGCTCTAATCATTACTATCTGGGGTACTTCCCATCCTAAATAGTATAAATACTTGCACATGACTTCCATATGGGCTGCTTCTCTCCAGCCACAACAATCCTCAGAGTAAACTCCTCCCGGCCACATGGTTATTTGTTACCTAATCCATAACGGTCTCTGCTTCCTTCTTCTCTTTTGTACCTGGGTCTCCCTTCTGTGACCCTTCTGTCCTCCAAACCCTCAAGCCTTAGCTCTGCCTACCTCACTCCCGCCCTGCCCAGCTGTGTAGACAACTCTATTTAGCCAATCAGGGATATTTTTGGAGAAAAGGTTACACAGTATCATTTTGGTATACATGAGAGAGTGTTGTAGAACAGTAAGAATGAGTGTGTAGGGGGTGGAGGAGTGGAGTGGTGGTGGACCAGACCATGCTGGAAGGAAAAGCAGTCAAGCCAAAGCTTAGTTCTCAGTAAAGAAAAACAAGTCAGTCATGTTTCTGTCCAGCCTGAGGGTGGAAGAGGTTATTTCTTCTGCTGAGACATAGCAAGAGGTTTGTTTGCTTGTTTTGTTTTTCCTGGACTTTAACTGGAGACTGAGAGAAGTAATTCACACAGTCTGGGCTACACAGGTCACCTGGATTGGCTCTACATACTCAAATTCCACCTGCTCTGCCTCTGGAGAGAGCCACCATGGGTTGGTCTCAGGCAGCCATGGCAGAAGAGGAAGCAGTGTTGTGGTCTATAAAATAGACATTTCCAGCTGCTGACCTGGACAGGTGGGCTCACACCTTCCACAAGACAACTGGTGAGGACACCTGAGCCTTCGGCTCTAGACTCACATTGCAGGCAAGGAAGGTGTTATAGTTAACATCTTTCTTCCTTTCTTATAAAAAATTATTTACTTATTTATCTATTTACTTGTGTGTGTATAAAGGTGAGAGGACAATTTCCTGGCTGCATTTTTCTTAACAGATTGAGCCATGTTATTAGTCCCAAGGTAGCATCTTTCTAAACTAATGATTTTTAAACTTTTTTCCTGAGGTATAGTAGTTTTCTTTTTAACACAGGCTATAATGAAACTGAAGACCATAAAAAAAGAAAAATTCCTCAGGTGCCTAAACCTATTGAGCTATCTTACTGGCCTCCCAACATCCGTTTAAAGGAAAGTTTATAAGGCTGGAGAGATCACTCAGCAGTTAAGTATGGAGACTGCTCCTGCTAAAGGTCCTACTTTGAAAGCCTTGTGTGGTGGCACACACCTGCAATCACAATCTTCAGGAGGCAGAGGCGGGAAGATCTCTGAGTTCAAGACCAGCCTGGACTAGAGAACAAGTTCCAGGACAGCCAGTGCAACACAGAGAACCCCTGTTTCAGAACAGAAAAAGCAAAACCAGAAACAAAACCCTAAAAACCCTAATTAGATTCCCAGAGCCATCATCAGGTTGTTCAGAAGCCACTTGTAACTCCAGCTCCAGGGTAGCTAGCATCTCCGGCATCTGAACACTGGCATACGCCTGAACCCACAGAGAAGCCTCCACGTACACATAGCTAAAAGTAATAAAATAAATCTTTTAAAATAAACTTTACATATCACATCACTGAATTTAATGCTGGTACATGTATGGGGGGGTGTGTTCGTTAAGTGCTAAGGATCAAACCTAGGGCCTTGAGCGTGATGCACTGCCACTGAGCTACTCCCCAGTCTTTTGAGACAGGGTCTGCCCAGGCTGGGTTGCACCCACTCTACAGCCTAGGCAGACCTTGAACTTTCAAAAAGATAAATGAATATATACGCCAAGCTGGAGTAGCTAGAAAACCTGTTATGGAGCTTGACTTGACATGGGCCTTCGAGAGTAGGTCAGGGGACCAACATTACTAGATTTTCAGTAATAAACACTGCATTGACTCATCTGATCCAATACATGCTCCATGTGCCCCGTTTACCAAGAAGAAACTGAAACTCAGGACTGGAAATAATTTGCCCACATTCACACTGCTGGGAGTTAAGCTGAGGCTCAAACCCAGATGTTTTGTGTGTTCAGATTAGTACAAAGGCCAAGAAGGGATTCAGGTTAGAGAAGCAGCAGGGCAGAGATAGGAGACTGGGACACAGGGTGCTTCTGAAAGGAGGAAGTGAATAGCTGGGCATCCAGCCTGGGCCTGAGGGTGGGAAGTCCTGGGCAGTTCCGCCCCCTGGAGAGGATTGCAATAGTGGGCTGAGGCAGGGTTTCTGGGGTTCCTGAAAGATGACTGAAGTCCATAAGACTGGCACTGTACCCATTCTGTGACTAGCATGAGCCCCTCCCAACAGGGCTGGGATGGGAGGGCCACGGCCTGGGGCTACTTCCTGGAAGTCTAGCTGCCAACACTACATCTGGAACCTCCCAGGATCAGGCTGCCTTTTGCCTTCAGCTGCCCCAGGTATTTCTTCACCAGTGTGGCCTTTAGACGGAGTGCTCTAAATTCCTGATGCCCCAAAAGCCTCCTGATATCTAAGCATTCATTTCCTAATAGGAATAAGCTATTTTGTTTATTTTTTATTAATTAATTTAGAATGAATTTAAGGAAGAAAGACAGCAAAAGCATGAGGCCCCATAGCCACCATTGTGTCTGTGGTTAGGAAGCAGAGATTTGTTTTATTTTATTTATGTTTTGATTTTATTTTATCTGCAGAACTGTGGATCAAACCTGTGGTGTCACATATGCAAGAGCTCTGCTACTGAGCTACACACTTCACCCTGCATTCAGCACTCACCCTGCCAAAGCCAATGACTGATGGTTTCCAAGATGGGGTTTCTGTGTGGCTCTTGGCTGTCTGGACTCAATTTGTAGATCAGGCTGGCCTTGAACTCACAGAGATCCACCTGCTTCTACCTCTCAAGTGCTGGGATCAAAAGTATGTGCCACCACACCTGGCTACTAGAGTAGATTTTAATAACATTATGCCCATTCTAAAATAAGGTGCAGAAAGGTTATGTTGCCCAAGGCCACACAGCCAATAATAAATGCCAGGATTAAAACACAGGTAAAAAGATCCAAGATCCTAGGAGAAAAGCAAAAAGAGGGTAAAAAAAAAAATCAAGATGTGGTCCTCAGCTCGTGTGGTAACTGAAGCCTGCAATCCTAGCAGAGCTAAGAACAGGGCCTAGAGTTCAAGGTCAGGCTGGGTTACATACTAAACTTAGGTCAGGGCTACAAAGCAAGACCATGTGTAAAAAAAAAAAGAAGGAGGAGGAGGAGGAGGAGGAGAAAGGAAGGAAGGGAGGAAGGAAGGAAGGAAGGAAGGGAGGAAGGAAGGAAGGGAGGAAGAAAAGAAAAGAAAAGAAAAGAAAAGAAAATAGCAGAAGGAAGGAAAAGAAAACCTAATCCTCGTTGTACTAGGATACCTATTTCTTCTGGGTCTAATTGGAGTTAAGCTCCAAGGCTTTTTATTTTTCTAGGATTCTTGCTAGCAGAGCCTAGCGTTAGAAAATCCTAGATGCCAAACCCAGGGAAACTGACACCAGCCCTGGGAAGCCTCCAGCTATTTCAGCCTGAGAGGAGAACCCCTTGCCCTCAGAGTGAGTCCTGTGAGAATTCTTGTTTGAGGAAAGGGCCTCCTCTAAGAAACTGGGAAAACCCCATCTTCAGTTAAACTGGAACACAAGGAAAATAACTAATGACCCAGAGGCCTGACTACACTACACTACCAGCATCAGTTTAGAGTACCCCCACTCCTGGCTTCAGCAAGGGGAGCTTCACTGTTTCCTGGTCCCAGCGTCCTCCACCCCCATCTGGGCAACCACCCTGCTCTGCTGCGTAGGATAACGCCCAGCCCTCCCCCTGGCCCCCTGTGGCTGCCTCCCCTTTCCGTCTGTTGAGAGAGGAAGCCAGGGGGTGGCGGGCGCAATGCTGTGGGGCACTGATAAAAGGCCAGTCCTATCCCCGCCCTCTGGGGCCACTGCGGTCACACCAGTAGGCAAGCCGGCAAGGCAGCCAGTTCCCTGTGGGACCCACGGCCCTCCCCTGGTCCCACCTCTACCCACCCCGCCCTGCTCACCCTTCTCGGGAAGCTGGTTGCATAATTCAGTGGTGTGTTTGGCAACATGGCTTGTGGCTTGACCTGATGCTGATGGTGGTGTGCACACACGTAGTGGGGGTGGACAGGGGTGACAGGTTAACTATTTAGGGGTAGGTGAGTAGCAAAAATGGAAAATGGGAAAGCGATGTGGCCTCTGTCCCGTCTGCATTCTATCCCTGCTACCTTTGTTGAAGTGAAGCGTTTTGGAGGCAGGAAAATCTTATTGATTGTTACTTGGCCAAGTCTAAGCAGCCCACTCAGGTGGCACCTTCCTTATACCCTGTAGATTGTAAGTCAAGCAAAAGAGACTTGTGTGGACATAAGGAATCTGGGAGAGGGGAGATAAAGGAAATCCCCTTCTCCCTGGGGTGACCTGGAGGCAGAACACAGCTCCACCTTAGGAGGGGGTGAGGTGAACAGGGGCTGGAGGCTGCCCACTTAGCTCATCATACCTGGCCACACCCCAACAAATAAGGAGTAAAAAGACTTTAAAAGCTTCAGGGCGGGCCTGCAGGAGAGAGCACACCCTCTCTGGTTTGATTCTCAGAGTTCCCTGTTCTTCAGCCCCTGCCAAATTTCATAGGCCTCCCTATCCCAGATCCCAGGATCTGGGACAATGCTTGCCACTAGGTGACATCCCCAGTCCCTGAGGTCTTTAGGCTTGTCATTTACTTGTCACCTCAAGCCTACTCCAGGAAGTCCAAAATATCTATATTTTATGCTTCAGTATACTCATTTTGCCAGACTACTCTTTCCTTCTTTCTCTATAGCCCAGATTCACTGGAAAGCCTTGCTAGAATTTCACTAAGTAGAATTAATTTCTTTAATTCCTTAGGGCTTAATATAGACATTTTGTTTTTTTTTATTTTGGAGACAGTCTTACTATGTAGCCGTGGCTCACCTGAAACTTAATGTAGAGCTTAGGCTGGTCTGGAACTTTCAGTGATTTTTTTTTCATATTTTTTTATTTTTTGTCTTTGCTCCATAAATCCTGAATTCATAAGCATGTGCCACTACACCCAGCATTTTTCTGTTTTAAACAGTCTTTTATTATGTATCACATGCTGCCTTAGAATTCACTATGTAGTCCAAGTTGGCCTTAAAATCTGTCTTTTAGCTGGGTGCAGCAGCACACTCCTTTAATCCCAGCACTCAGGGAGGCAGAGGCAGGTGGATCTGTGTGAGTAAGAGGCCAGCCTGGTCTATAAAGCAAGTCCAGGACACCAAAGCTACACAGAGAAACCCTGTCTCAAAAAAAAAAAAAAAAAAAAAAAAAAAAAAAAAAAAACCAAACCAAACCAAAACATCTCTGTCTTCCTGCCTCTGCCTCCCAAGTGCTGGGTTTTCAGGGGTTTTCAGGTATGTGTCATCATGTCCACGGGCTATACATCAGACTGTGTGAAAACATGGGCAGTCTTAGTCATATTTGTATTTCTGGAGTAGAAAAAAATATTTTTGAATGAATTAAGGTGAAGGTCTATGTACGTATCTGAAAAGCCACACACTGTTCGTAGACTGTCTGTAACCTTATATCATTATATAACCAACTGCATGTGTGTGTGTGTGTGTGTGTGTGTGTGGCCATCACTACCTCTTATCCCCTGTGAGGACCTAAGAAAGTGTGCAACTGCATGTGTGTGACCTACATTCAGCCCCATTCCACATGCCGTGAAGTCATTGGCTTACCTCTTGTCCCACATAAGCCATGCCGTGCAGGTGTGGGGGCCTGCGATCCCGATGGAATGCAGAGTGCTCAGCCTTGGGTCTGGCTGAATGTGAGCAATCTCAGCCATGCTAGGAGGCTACTTGTGGTATCAACACACTGCATCATTACTGGCTTGACTATGTTGCCAGGTTGTGGAGGACAGTGGGGAGAATTAGAGTGGCCAAAGAGGAGGTTTGTGTGATGGAACAGTTGGGGGCTCCCAGCAGCTGCTGTTCATGCTCCAGAACAGAACATCCCCATTTTTCTAATAGCAAGCAAAGTCCTAGCCAAAGGGCTTGCAGAATGACAGTGCTACCTTGGAGTAGCACTCCTCTGCTTCCTGCCTATTTTATTATTTTGTTTTGTTTTCCCTTGTTTGCTTTGTTTTGTTTTTCTGAGACAGGGTCCCATGTACTGCAGGCTGGTCTCAAACTCACTAAGTAGCTAAGGATGATACTGAACTACTGCTCTTCTTTCCTCCACCTCCTGAGTGCTGGGGTTAGAGGTCTTTTGCCAAACCCAGCTTGCTTCTGATCTGTAAATGTTTTCCAAAGAAAGTTGAATATCAGTGAGGAAAATAATAGAGAAAAAGTATAAGATACACTAATCAGAGCCTAAGTTAGTCCAAAAGGGCGTGCTCCCTTGAGCTGAAAGTTACTCAAGTGGCCACAGTGAGCATGCCCACAACTTCAGCACTGTGAGGTGAAGAGGACAGGCTGGCCTTGGCTACCCCATCTCAAAAGACCCTATTACAAAACGAACGAAATAACCTGAAAAACACTAACACCGAGGAGGAAGGCAGACTTTCCTTCCAGGTAGGACTCGGAGCTGCTGGAGGAGGAGACGTCCAGAAGGGTGCCCTGACCTGACTCGTAGCTGTGTGTACCTGGGGATGGACCAGGTGTTACTCACGGGTTCTGGTCAGGAAGAAAGAAGGGTCCCTTTTAGGGTGACTAATAATCAGCCTCCCGACAGGACAGCCTCCCACCTAAAGACACTTTGGCAATAAATAAATAAACGTGGCCAAAAAAGAAGCCTTTGTTCTAGAGCACCTGAGGCCGGGGCGGGTGGGAGGTGGGGAGCTACATGTAAAAGAATACCTTTAAGCAGCTAGCAACCCTTCGTCCCCAAAATGCCTCCCTTGGAGCTCAGGCTTTCCAGAAGTGAAGGATGTCACCCTAGGCAGATTGGACTCAGACGCGTGGTCCTCTGCCTTGCTATGACTCAGTTTCCCTGTCTGTGCCTAACAACCAGCACCTGGAAGAAAGAGGAGGCTGCTGACTGTGTTTAAGCTTAGGGCTCACTTGTGAATGGACCATAGGCTGTGAAGAAGTCAGCCCAGACAGGGAGCACACAGTACTGGACCAGCTGGAGAGGACCGGGTGTCCCCCGCGGCCCTAGAGAGACGAGGGGTGGGGCGGGGTGCAGGCAGAAACCACACCGGGCTCAAGTTTCCTCTCTTGGCCAGAAGGGGCAGAAGGAGAGGAGGGCCAGGGGGAAAGGGAAGGGGTGGAGGAAACACTGCTAACTCCGGTGAGGGCTTGGGAGAGAACGCAGTGCGCCCGCTTCTACCCGGGCCAACCCCTGCTCCGTGCCCAGCCATGGCCCGGGGGCGGGGCTCGGCCCTCGGTGGTGCTCAGAGGCAGCGCTCAGCGCTCGGGAGCTGTCAGCTCTGAGTAAAGCTCCCAGGGACGCTACCTGCAGCTTCATCTCTCTCCTTGTCCGACTTGGAATCCGCCACAGGTGTCTGAAAGGCGAGTAGGGGAGAAACGCCTCGCTGGGCTCTGGGAAGGGCAGGCTGGGCAGGTGGAGGAGGTGCTGAGAGGAACACCTACCTTTTTGCCTGGGTGTTTCTAAGACATCTTCTTACACTGTCCCTCGTGTAGGGAACTGATAACTTTGGGGTAATACTACTTGGAGATAGTTTGGAGACAATTTTGGATGGCTTTCTGGATATTCTGGGATCCTTGGGGTGGGGACCACAGGCATCCAGGAGGAGCAGGAGGATGACTAGGAGGAACCTTTCATGGCCTCCTGCCTGGTGGAGGTAGCAGGCTCCAGTAATATGGTGCCGCCCTGTACCCTTCCCACAATATTCTGCAGCCCCAGCCATCCAAGATTTGGGGGAAACAAAGGAACTGTAGCTGTTGGATGTCCGGATTTCTGAGAAGCCTTGCTACAGCAAAGGTGGGGTAGCTGACTGGATGAACTGAGTTCTTGCTGGTTGCCTCTGCCCCTCTGCAGTCCTGGGGCAGTAGAGCTAAGATGAACCTGCAAAGAGGAGGACATTCAACCCCAGTGAAAATGCTCCTATGGGAATCCGGGGCTGCTTGTAGCAGGAGGTTGAAGGGCTGCAGGAAAGGAGCCCTCCTGGGCTGCAGCCTCTACTTACTGCTTCCAACAAACCAGAGTTTAGGTTCTAGGGATAATGTCACAGGAGAGCAGAAATTTGTTCCCAAGCATCATGTGAGTCATGCGTGTTCCTGGGGAACTAAGCTCTCATGGCTCAAATCTTTTTTTCTTCCCTCTTCATTCTACTGGTTTCTCTGTTTCACCTCTGGGTGCCTCTCAGTTTTGGGAAGTTCTCCCTAATCTTTGTAACTAGGTTGCTTACCTGGTGATTTACACACCAAGTTTTACTCATATCTCCCTAATCCTTCCATTGTCTGTGTTGATACCAGGAAAGATGGAGTAACCTAACAAGCCTCAATGAAGCACCCTGAGGCAAACTCCCTGTTAAAGAAGTTAAAAGTCCTGAGCTAGCAGTGGAAGTTAAAATATCTTCCTCCCTCACCTCTCCAAATGATTCTGTATCCTTAGTCAGAAACCTTAATATTCTGTGAAGTCCTAGGGATCATGAGTTTTTTGGAAGATTCTAAGGATGTAACTTAGTGATAGGCCTGGCACTCTACCACTCAAGGCTCTGGGTTGGTCTGGAGGGAGGGAAAAATGAGGGAGAAAGGAAGAGAGAACAGAGTGGGAAGAATGACCAGACGGAATAGGAAGGATGAAAGTTAGTTTCTGCAGTACCTGATCCACAGTGTTAAGGACTAAAAAGAACAACCAGCCATGTGGCTTCAGTAGTTGTACGACCTGAAGAGGAGGTCTAAACTGTACAGCAAGAGCTGCTTTTGCTGAAGACAAGGGCCCCTGGAAGCCTAGTCCACATTCCCTGCCTCTTTTCAGTACCCTTTCTGCTGTTCTATTTGTCTGGCTTCTGGCCTGTCCTACTGGCTATAAGCTTGCTGGCCCTCTGAAAGGCAAGCTCCCATGACCCAAAGGGCCTATGCCTGATGCAAACCAATGGTCCAGTAATTTCCTTTATAAGCTTCTTCTCAGCCTCTAGCCTCTTCCTGCCCCCTCTGCCCTCTCATTTTCTTATCCCAGAAAGAGGGAGGAGACCTACCTCCATCTCTTTATGGGAAAGGGATGATAGTCTAGCCTTCCCTGTAGCTAGATGGGTTTGTAGCTAGATGAAGACTGTGGAGCATTTGCTGTTCCATTTTCTGCTTTATGTTTTTTTCCTGCAAATTCTTCTAGCTGTGGGTTTCTGGCAGTAAGATTGACCTCTCACCTCAGTGTCTAGGGCACTGTTGCTCTTAGACAGCGACACATGAATTCCGTCCAGCCTGGTAGGCCTTCAGGGATGTTTTCCATATATCCCAGGTGAACGTAGTAAGGTTTGTTCCCTCTCACAGCACAGAGCTAGAGGTTCTCTAGTCCTGTCTCCATTTAATTGGAGACTGTGATGCAATTTGTCCAAGGTCATCTTGAAGACTGGAGAATCTTGCCTTCTAGGGTAAGATCTTTGTATTACACCTCAGATTCAGACCCAGGAAGACAGAAGAGACAGAGAGAGGTACAGTGGATGAAGAACTACGAGGCGATCATATATAGGCCTACCCATCCCCAAACTCCTTCTTCATTCACTCTGCCTTTGGGCAATTTCCGTCAGAACCTGGGTGGGGAGGGTGGAGTTCCGGTGTTGAAATGGCATCCTGGACAGACAAAAACACCCCACCCATTCTACCCATTGGTCAAAGGCCTGTGCCTATATCAACTCCTATTTCTGGGGATGGCAGAGGGTGGAGGCAGGGCCTCAGGCAGAGCAGCTGTTAAAAGGACACTTGGTAGTGGCTGTACATTTTGTGGTGGGTCCAAGAGGGGTCTCAGTACTGAATAGCAGGAAAGGTCTATCTTTGTGGTGGGTGATGTAAACTCATACAGTCAGAGGTCATCCAGCCCCATCAACTGGTCTTCTGCAAGATGCTTCCTTTGTTTATATGGTGTGCAGTGTGGTGTATGTATATGTATGTACATGCTGTGCTGGGTCTGGCCCTGAAATCAGAAGGACCTTGTGTCACATGACACAGATTCACATAGAAATGGGTATCAGGGAATATGAAGGCAGGATGAAGAGAGAGGTAGACCAAGAGGAGATGATGACAGCAAGAGTTTGCAGAGACTGTCCAGGCAGTAAGGGATTCCCCCAGTTCAAGTTGTTTAACTCCCTGGCTTTACAACTGGGAGAACTGACCAGGAACAGTATGGTATTTTGCCCAACACCACACTGCTGCTTTGTGGCAAAGCTGAAGCTAGAGCCCAGACAAAGAAGGGGGCTGAAGCCGAGCTCAGTGGTGCATGCCTGTAATCCCAGCACTCAGGAGGCACAGGCAGGCAGATCTCTGTCAGTTTGAGGCCAGTCTGGTTACAAAGCAAGTCTAGGACAGCCAAGCCTACACAGAGGATCCCTGTCTTGAAAAATCAAAAGAAGAAGAAGAAGAAGAAGAAGAAGAAGAAGAAGAAGAAGAAGCAGCAGCAGCAGCAGCGGCAGCAGCGGCTGTAAAGGAAGGATGGACAGTACTTGAGGGCTCAAAGAGATATTACTCAGAAGAGAAAAGAGTCTGAGACATTATGGGAATGTGCTGAGGTAGACTGCCTATAGCGGTATGGACTGTGGACAGCCAGAACCTTGGGAACCAAGGGACCTAGAAAGCAGCAAGGAATGTGATCATGTTCTAACTTGCCACCTATCAGCTTGGGCTTCAGTGTATGCCTCCTACCCCTTTACAGGGTCTTTATGAAGCCCAAGCTGATAAGCTATGCTTTTAAAACACCAGCACAATTCTTGACAAGTGCTTGCTAAATCTTTGTTGTGTGTTGACCTTGGAAGAAAAAGGGGCCATGGTTTTGTGGGGAGGGGCATGGCCACATGACCTGGTTAGGTCCAGGGTAGAGGTCCAGTGTCTCCTGGAACCCATTCCTCTGCTGCTTGCAGCTGATAAACCTCTTATCTGGCCTAAGCAGGGCAGCCCAGAGTAAGCATGGGAGGAGAGGGAAGGGCTGCTATCACCAGCAGGCCTGGGCCCTATCTCAGAGAAGGGGAGGCCTGTCTGCCTGGCACTTCCCACAACACACTCCTTGGGGATCCCAAGCACTCACATCTTGGGAAGAAAAGGCTGGGCTGAAGTACTAGGTGTGGTGGCTCACACCGTTGACTCCAGCACTTAGGAGGCAGAGGCAGGTGGATAAGTTAGAGGTCTGGTCATACAGGACAGTGAGAGATGCATGCTGTGACCCTGTTTCAGAAAAACAACAAAAGGCTCAGACCCTAAAACTGGAGGACCCAAGAGGAAGGCAAGGATGACTCTTGATGTTTTCATCCAGAAGGAGAGCTAAACTTCAATCCCAAAGCCTCAGAAGACTGGAGTTTGTTTCTCGTTAGAAATACCATTTTTAGGGAGTAAGAGAAGGCATCTTGTCTGAGAAAAAGTAAAGATGCCTACTGTGTGCCCAGAGGACTGACTGTGGCCAGAGCGGGTGAAAAGACCTTTTACAGTTCATAGGGTGGTTGATGGCATGAGTGGTCTACTGACAATGCTCAGGAGATCTGCACAGGGACAGGATAAGCTTTTGATCTGGCAGGAGCTACTCTAACACTTTTCTTCCTTCAACATAGGCTGCTGGAGCCCTTTCTGCTCCGGGGTGACTGGGGCCAGCAGCTGGCACAGTAGGATGCGCCCGTGCTCCCCTCAGCAGAACAGGAACAGGTTGTCACAGCTGGGAGACATGGAACTGACTTGGCAAGAGATCATGTCCATTACTGAGCTTCAGGTGAGTGTGGGGTGGGCCCTTGGGGAGGTAGGGGCTCTGGCCTGGCCAGAGGCAGAGTAGAGGGGGGCAATGAGAGACACTGGGGGAAGGGAAGGATCTGGCTGGGGCTGTGGGCTCCTGTCCAGCTGCTCTGCCCCTCTGTTTTTATCTTCTCATCTGATCTGCTTTTCTTCCAGCACTGCCCATCTTCCCTCATTACCACCCCTCTCCCTTAGCAACAAACTCTTTTCCTCCAGGTAGCAGAGCCTTAGTTAAAGGGCCTCAGAAAGGGAGAGAGACTGCCGGGGTCCTCTCTTCCTGAATGTTGGACAAAGGGGTGTCTGTTGGTCTAACAATGGTGCCTTTGTCCTCAGCTGGACTTGGGCAGGATCGCTCCCCTACGTTAGTGGGGGCCTTGTCTGCGACATGTGTTCTCCTCTTCAGTGCACCTGGGCTTGGACAGAGGGCTAACCCCAGCCTGCCCCCACCTCAGGCCTGACGGCCTTAGGATCTGCCCTAGACCCTCCTTCCACACACTGGCTCCCTCTGCTGGGCACCCAGGGAATGGCAGGGCTCTGAATTTGACCCTTTGACCCTAGATAACCACAGCAGGAAAAGGTTTTGAGGGTCCATTTTTGATAATAGCTTTGTCTTCCTGAAGAGAATAAAGGAACAGGAGCCATTTGGCCCAGTAAGAGCTTCTACTTGTGAGGAGACAGTAAATACTTCAATGTCTTCACTGTGAGGTTGTCTTCTTTGAGGTCTCAACACAGGGACTACTTATTCCTGCTTAAACTGCCTTTTTCCTCCTCACTACTTTTTTCTTCCTCTCTCCAGAGTGCTGGGGTTAATGGTGTGTGCTACCATGTCCCAGACCCGGTTTCTCTATGTAGTCCTTGCTATGCTGGAACTGACTCTGTAGACCAGGTTAGCCTGGAACTCAGAGACTGGCCTGCCTCCCGAATGCCAGGATCAAAGGCATGCACCAGCACAGCCCAGTCTATCTTCTGAACTTCTTTCTTTGCAGGGTCTGAACGTTCCAAGTGAGCCATCCTTTGAGGCCCAAGCACCCACCGCCTACGCCGGGCCACTGCCACCTCCAACATACTGCCCCTGCTCCGTTCATCCAGACGCAGGCTTCTCCCTCCCACCGCCGCCGTATGAGCTCCCAGCACCCGCCGCCCACGTCCCAGACCTCCCGTACTCCTATGGCAACATGGGCATACCGGTGTCGAAGCCACTCACCCTTTCAGGCCTGCTCAACGAGCCCCTCCCAGAGCCCTTAGCTCTCTTGGACATTGGGCTGCCGGTGGGACAACAGAAGCCCCAAGAAGACCCGGAATCTGACTCAGGATTATCCCTCAACTACAGTGACGCGGAATCTCTTGAGCTAGAAGGCGCAGAGGCTGGCAGACGGCGGAGCGAGTATGTGGACCTGTACCCGGGGGAGTACCCTTACTCACTGATGCCTAACTCGTTGGCCCACCCCAACTATTCTTTGCCGCCCACTGAGACGCCCCTGGCCATAGAGTCCGCCGGCCCTGTGCGAGCTAAGTCGGCTGTCCGTGGGGAGGCGGGGAGTCGGGACGAGCGGCGGGCCCTGGCCATGAAGATTCCCTTCCCTACGGACAAGATCGTCAACTTGCCGGTAGACGACTTTAATGAGCTGTTGGCACAGTACCCGCTAACAGAGAGCCAACTGGCTCTAGTCCGGGACATCCGCCGGCGGGGCAAGAACAAGGTGGCGGCCCAGAACTGCCGCAAGAGGAAGCTGGAAACCATTGTGCAGCTGGAGCGGGAGCTGGAGCGGCTGGGCAGTGAGAGGGAGCAGCTCCTCAGAGCCCGTGGCGAGGCCGACCGCACTCTGGAGGCCATGCGCCAACAGCTGGCAGAGCTGTACCATGACATTTTCCAGCATCTTCGAGATGAATCTGGCAACAGTTACTCACCAGAGGAGTATGTACTGCAACAGGCTGCTGATGGAGCCATCTTTCTGGTACCCCGTGGAACGAAGATGGAGGCCACAGATTGAGCTGGCCTAGAGGCAGACACTGGTGCTAGGGACTCCCCTCATTCCCTTCTGATAAAGGTACCCCCACCCCCAGAACAAGAGGGCAGATACAACCTTGGCATTTGGAATTTCCAAGGTGTGCTTGTTAAGGCTTGCCTGGAGGCCAGGTGAGTGCTAACTTCCCATAAAGAGCTGTGCAGAAATAGCTCTCCATGTGTCGTCTTTGAGGGTGAGAGTTAAACTCTCAGGAACCAGTTTGTTGGGGGAAGGGAAATCTTAAGCTCATATGAAATTTGGGCACGAGCAACATAACAACCTACCCACCTACAACCCTCTTTCCAGTTAGGCGCTATGGATGCTTTGAGGAACCCCAGTCCTTGGTGGCCCCCAATTCATAAATGCTAAGAGCTGCCAAAGCTGGCTGCATACTCTGTGGAAGGTTTCCGGAGACAGAACGCTCTCACAAATGCTTTTTGTCCTGCTGACCTTAGGTCTGATAGGCCAGAGATCTTTTGAAGGCCAAAGGACTGTTCCTAACTGGAATGAGTTTGCTCCACATTCAGGTATGCAATGAGGGGTGGGCCAGCATTTCTACCTTGCGAGACAGGGTCTCACTATGTGGAACAGGCCTCCAACTCCACACATAAATTTGCCTGTCTCCAGCCTTTTTGATGTTCAGTTTATACGTGACTAAATGCACATACCATTTTCATGCAGGAGCCTAACCGTGTCCCTTTGATGTGTGATGGGTGGTGGGAACTGCAACCCTGTGCCACACATCCAGCTCAAAATGCCTTAACTTTGAATACAAAGTTATCAGTACAATGAAAGGCTTTAATCCCAAAGCATAGGCAGGGTAACCTCGGCTATATAGTGAAACTTTGTTTCAAAACAAAAACTGGGTGCAGAGGTTGTGGTGGTGCAGGCCTTCAATCTCAGCAGTTGGATCTTTGACCTACAAATTCAGAGTCCAGGGCTATCTAAACCTAAATTGTGAGGCACACACCTTCAATATCAGCACAGCCTTCAAAAACAATGAAGATGTTTTTCTTGTGTCTAACATTTATGCTGTTTTTAGTTTTCCCTTTTAAGATGGAGGCAGAGGCAGGCAGACCAGTGAGTTTGAGGCCAGCCTGGTCTACAGAGTTCTAGGACAGGCAAGGTTACAGAGAAAAAAACGAAAAGCTGGAGGCAGTAAAAGAATAGGTTGGAGGTAAAGTTCTCCAGGAATAAACCCTGTGATTAATCTTTGAAAGGTTCGCGGGGAACTTAATAGTTCATATCCCAATACATTAACAGATGCATCTGAAATCTAATATAAGGGACTCCAGTTCAGATTATTAACTCAAGAATCTCTAGTTCATAAACGGCCATTTCCCAACCTCAGATTTGGAAGTGGGATAGAACCCAGAATCAAGCTCCATGCGACAAACGCCACAAAGTCAGACAAGAAACAGAAGTTTATCAAAGTTTATTAAAAAAACAAAAACAAAAAATTTAGCCATCCACAAAATTGAATGATGTTTAGCAATGTAGCTAAAACCTAACTGCATGGCAGTGAGAATGAGGTAGTGGCCCAGAATAAAGGTTGCTCTCTTAAGGATGTTCCTGTAAAGGAGGAAAAAAAAAGTTATGCAGCTCTACCCAGTAAATTCCACAATTGTATATACTCCTGGTAATAACATCTCTTGGTCTTAAAGTGCAGCTTAAAAAAAAAAAAAATCACAGATCATACAAACTTACCTTTTAGCCAACAACTTCTGTCTTTTAAAAAATTTTTTACAACAGCGGTTAAGCCTTGTAGCAGATTCCTCCCTAGAAAAGCAAACAACCTTTAGAACTAGCCTTTTGAGGCCAATTCCCATCCTTAAGCTACCCCCACCCCCTCCCATTAAGTCCACCCACCCTCCCACCATCTTGGGGTAATGTGTCTAATATTTGAGCCATTGCTTTAAGAAAATGGGTCAAAGGACAGTTAAATAAAATTAAAGGGCCAAATGCATCTTCACAATAGAAATGTGTTTACTTCCTTCAAGTAGGATTAATAGGGCATTAATTAAAATAATTCATCTCCAGAAAAACCAAGTGTAGCTTAATTGGACTAGTTTTGGCTCAATATATTACAAGAAATCCAACAGAAAATTGGACTTTACAACTATATGGATGTAAGTAAAATCTGTTCTTACCTAGCAGCATAGCAATAAACCTTTCCTTCTGGCTCTGCCTGCTAGTCCTAAGAGTCAGGTGTGCCTTACTCTCGTCTGCCTCCTTCCTTGCGATGGTCACTCAAACTTCACTCCCTCCTAGCTTTCATGGAGGTGTCGTGGCCTGCCCCTGGCTTATCTGTACTCCACATACCACAAAGTGTCT
This sequence comes from Meriones unguiculatus, assembly GCF_030254825.1. NCBI lineage: Eukaryota > Metazoa > Chordata > Mammalia > Rodentia > Muridae > Meriones > Meriones unguiculatus. The sequence goes on from NC_083356.1 coordinate 425,287, forward strand.
ACTCTCAGCTGCAGAGATTCTGAGCTCGAAGCCATTCGCGCTATACTTGCTAGCAGTTCCTAGTAGCTGAACATCTCCTGGATCTTTAAAGGCATTCTCCCGATTCCTGAGGTATCTGCAAACTCCCTCAATAGTTAAGGTTCCGCCTGATATTGCAAACTCAGCCAGTATCATGGAGCTACCATCCATGCTCCCCCACCCCCACTTCCCACCTCCCCACTCCCTCCCCCACCAAAACTTCCAAGCAATATACCCATGATTTGGAGTACACAGTCCTATGGCAAACAATCATCTATGCTACCCAGTACAATGGCACTTAAAAGGGCACCAAATGGGAAGCTCAAAAGGATCTATGCACAAATAACAATTATTAAATAGTAACTGTTTTGAACTCATTTCTATACAATTAACACTTAAGGACAGTAGTGTGAAGGAAAACTGCCGTTATAATACAAAAAGCACAGATAAATTGTCGATTACATTACTAATTTAAACTTTAAATAGATGAACTAAAAAAACCTTGAGGCATACCCACCCACAACCCAGTTAAACTGCAGTTTTCCTTCACTGTAGCCTGCACTTATGGCAATTAGAGTTCTTACTAATAATTGTCAGTTTTATAAGATGCCCCAACACTTCTAATCTCTGGACTCAAGGGTGGCATTGACCAGCAGTTGGTTTCTATGCTGGCAGAGCTTTGAACTTAGACTGTGGTAACAAACAACATTTATCAGGGGTATTGGGTAGGGAAGTCCAAATCTCTGCCAGTCCCAAATCCATACAGTTGTCATTCCATTCAAGAGAATTAAATCGTTTATTGATTACACATGATAATGGATGATACACAAGCTTCATTCCCATCTGTTATTTTATCTGATACCATTATTCAATGTTGATATTTCATAGAGTGTGCCAACAACCATTTTATAACCAAATTGTGACCTTGCTTGGGATGACCCTTTCAATGGTGAAATTCATTAAAGTTACAACAGTAACTGGCAGTTTAACTACACCAAGTTTTTTTTTTCCTTTCTTTTGAAGACAATGGCTTCTCCACCCAAGCAACCATAAATAAATTCCAAATGGAACTTGGCACCACCCTGAAAGAATTCTAACTTCACACTTTTGGAGAAGTTTACCAAGATGGCTTCAAAGTAGACTAACTTTACACAGCACATTAAAAAAAAAAAAAAAAAAAAAAAGACACATTTATTCAGCGTCATGATCAGACTATTACATTTAGCAATCAACAGCATGGGTGAAAAAAGGTCTACAGTAAAACCCTTTGTTGGAATGCTTTACACTTTCCACAGAACAGAAACTAAAATAACCTGTTATACAATTAGTCACAAATACAGTCCTGGAGTTTTTTTTGCCCATACACATGAGTATTGTCTAAAAACATGTCTTCTTTGTAGCAGCTAGGCCCTGCCACCACTGTGCTTGGCTGAGTTCACAAATCTGCTGTAACCTGTAGCTTCCCTGTCACTTCTCTGGCTCTCCTCTCCTGCTAAGCTTTGTTTCCTGTTGAACAATATGGAATAAAGTTGTTAATCTAAAACACATTAAGACTCAAGGCTACAATCCAATAGAGCAAGTTGTTTCCCACAAATTTTGCTAAACTGCACATTAAACTTTTAATATCCACCATTACTACAATTATAATGTTAACTATGATGCACTGCTCAGCTACATTTGGGTTACTGGGTTCAATGATAAAATTAAGTCAACACACACAAAACAAGACACTTACCTGGCTGTGATGTGATTAGAACCTCCTGCCGCTGCCATAGCTACTGCTGCTGCTGGAACCTCCATAGCCACCTGAAGTATTAGAACATCTTGCTTCAATATAATAGCAACGGTTTTATAGTAATTGTACAGATAAGCTCAATGAACTGTTAAAAATGTCTCTGGCCTAAGCTAACACAATCTAATAAGGTTTATATGACCTTTTTTTGTTGGTCTTTTTGGGGAAGATGGAACTATTAGTCTTTTGGCATATCATATATACCATACCTTGGTTTCGTGGTTTAGCAAAGTATTGGCCTCCACCACCATAAGGGCCAGAGCTCCTGCCTCCAAAGTTTCCTCCCTTCATTGGCCCAAAATTTGAAGACTGATTGTTGTAATTTCCAAAATCATTGTAGCTTCCACCACCTCCAAAATTGCTTCCTAGAAATGAATTAGTCTTTATTGATCACTTGAGGACTGATAAGCCAATTCTGTTTAGGGTCTTGAATGAAAAAACAAACAAACAAACAAACAAAACAACAAAAAAACAAAGCCAAAAACCAAAAACCCTTCTTCAAAACTGACTCCAAACCTTTACATTTCATTCTCTGCAAGGTATCAGTTAACAAATAATCAGCATTTAAATATAGAAAATCAGAGTAATGACACAGCAGAGCTGTTCCCCACAGCACTTTAGATTTCATGTATTCTAGGCCAACACAGCATTTCTTGGACATACCAGCTAACTGCCTGAAATCCCAAGGGGATGCAGATACTAAGTCCAGCTACGGTGTTAACCTAACTTTCACACTGAAGCCATCACTAACCACTCATCCACCTACTTATTTTTGGGGAGGCGGCCCCAGCTTAAAGCCAGGAGGAGGTAGCACAGCAAGCCTATTCTAATGAACCATGCAGTGCACTCACAATGCTTGAAGAGCTTTAAACTCAAGTCCAACAAAGGCGTAAACTCTAGAAGTCTGTTCTAGCTCCCACACCAAGCACTTGCACCACTGGATACCTACCACTACCACCGCCAAAGCCGCCTCCGCCGTTGTTATAGCTGTCATAGCTGCCACTCCCGCCATAGCCACTGCCCTGGTTTCCATAACCCTGTCCACCACTTCCATAGCCTCTGCTTCCTCCAGAGTAACCAGGGCCGCCTCCTCCATAACCACCTACAAGAATACAAGTCTTCTCAATAAGACAAGCGTATTTAACAAGAAAAAAAATCTATGCAAGCGTAAAGGCTCAAGGCCTGCTCACAGCATGCGTGTCACAGGTCGGTTGAGCTTTATCATGCACTGGGTTTTAGTCTCTACTTGCCTATTCTAAAGGTAGAGGATAACAGAAAACTTTTACTTAAAGAGTCTTTAAGAAACTTACCATCATTACCAAATCCATTATAGCCATCCCCACTGCCACCATATCCACCACCACCACGGCTGCCACCAAAGCCACCTGGAAGAAACCAAAGCTTTATATATTAACACTTATCAAAAATGCATTAAGGACTATATTTGAGCAAACTGGGTAACTGCTGGAAACACAGGCCAGCTGTTACTAGTTGAAGATTTTAAAACCAGTAAGAAATAAAACAAGTAATACATACCACGACCACTGAAGTTTCCTCCTCGACCAAAATTGTCATTGCCACCAAAACCACCTCCACGACCTCCACCAAAGCTTCCAGAACCACTTCGACCTAACAGAAGTTTGGATCATTAGGCCAACTGTAACAACCCACATGGGCCTCCACAGTCTTAACAGCATTGTACGCACCTCTCTGGCTGGATGAAGCACTAGCCATCTCTTGTTTTGACAGGGCTTTTCTTACTTCACAGTTGTGGCCATTCACAGTATGATATTTTTGAACTAAAAATAAATACATAAAAAATAAATTAAAATTTCATGGCTTTAAAATGCAAATGATTCCCGAACCATTAGGAAGATGCAAACATCTGACACTCACTAACAATCTTATCCACAGAGTCATGGTCGTCAAAGGTGACAAATGCAAAGCCTCTCTTCTTCCCACTGCCTCTGTCAGTCATGATTTCAATCACTTCAATCTTCCCATACTGTTCAAAGTAATCCCGCAGGTGATGTTCTTCAGTGTCTTCTTTAATACCACCAACAAAGATCTTTTTCACAGTTAAATGGGCCCCTGGTCTCTGAGAATCCTAAAAGGAAAAGCATGCAGCACACTTTCAAATGACTACTGGCAGCTGTGACGGCCCACACAGCTAATCCCCAGCACTCAGAAGGCAGGCAGATCTGAGTCTAGGGCAGCCAAGGTAAGGAAAACCACTCACTTCTCTCGACACGGCTCTCTTGGGTTCAACAACTCTTCCATCCACCTTGTGTGGTCTCGCGTTCATAGCAGCGTCCACCTCCTCTACAGTAGCGTAGGTGACAAACCCAAAGCCCCTGGATCTCTTGGTGTTTGGGTCTCTCATTACCTGTTTAAGAGTAATTCAATTGGCGTATTGCTTGATCTCAGAGCTTAATGCCATCCCTAATGAGCACGGCCAACATTAAACTTCATCCAGAAAGGTATATAAAGCCCTTTCAGACTTCACACCAACAAAGCCACATAACACATCTAGCCAAGATGCAGAATGATTAAATAAAAAATTAAGCCAGTTCTGTCTTTCCTTTCTTTTAATCTTACCACACAGTCGGTGAGTGTCCCCCATTGCTCAAAATGGCTCCTCAGACTCTCGTCGGTTGTTTCGAAGCTCAGACCTCCGATGAAGAGCTTCCGCAGCTGTTCCGGCTCCTTGGGAGACTGAAGTGGAGGAAGATGAGATTTGGTGGATGGGCTGGAACTCGGGCGAATAAATCAACATCGCACACTAACACACACCGCACTTTTTATTGTTCTTCATTACCACACAAGACCACGTGCTCCTCCTCCCTGTGCCAGGAGGTAGGTAGTATAGCACGCAGCGCATGCGTCCCTACTCTACTCTATACGCACGCGCAACAAAAGATTCGGGGTAGACTGGTTAACACTTAAGTAGATTTTTAACAAGCGCTTATTAGACAAAGTGAAAAGGAAGCCACAACCCCCAGATCGTCTGTCTAAGAATTCTGCCACCAGGAACGGCGCATGGAAACTAGTGCCTATTGGCCCACAGCCTCATGGCGACTAAGAGGACAAAATGGCGACCTGCACTTTGTGGGTAGGCCTCGGCGGCAACAGATCAAACACCGAAAGCGCGGAGGCCGGCAACGAGACAGATCGGGTCCCGCCATTTCCAGAGAGTGGGGAGGAAAGCGGGTTTGCGGGGCGCGCTCCACTCACCTCTGACTTAGACATGACGGCAGGGCGATGAGAGCCTTGAGCGATGCTTCCTCGGCCGCGTCAACAGGCAGAAAGGAGTAAGCGAGGGAGCGCATCCGCCAGACTACCTTCTGCTCGCCCTTTTATCCCGCCTCCTCGCCTTCGGCATTGGTAGACTCCGCCCTTGCTTAGCTCCTATTGGCCGCCCGCAGTTATTCCCGCCCCCACCGGCTGTGGGACGCCCTGCTAAGAAGCGGCGTCCGCTTGGGCGTTCCGCGCAGGCCCCGCCCTCAGGGCCGTCGCTGCCCCCGGGGAAGCTATTCCTAACCGAGCGGTGGCCCGACCGGCCAGTCTTCTATATTTGAGCGTGCCCACACCCGAAAACCGCAAGCACACGAAACGCTAGGAAAGGAGTTTGGCCACCACCTACAAAGCGCATGTGTAGTTAAAAAAAAAATAAATAAAGAGTGAAAAGATGGCGAGTTCACGCCGGCGCAGTACGCAGTTCCGCCTGCCGCCTGCCCCTCGGGAAATGGCGGGCGGGAGAGCGCTGGACCCAGGCGCCTGCGTAGTGGCGGCACTGTGTCCTGTTTTGCGCAGGCGTTCTGGGCGGAGAAAAGGTCCGGGCCCACGATTGGTTGCGCAGGCGCAGGGAAGGATCCGTTTTGGCGGGCGGTTGGCGTTGCGCAGGAGGTGGTGGTAGCGGTGGCCTGTGGCGCAGCTTTACCACAGAGGAGCCGTGCAGGCCTTAGTGTGTGTGATCACTGTAGATCCCGGGTAAGTGGCAGAGAGCCTTGTCTACCTGCAGGAGACCTTGAACCCCCTCCAGCTGCACCCGTTATTGTACAAAATGAATGGGCGCCCGGACTGGCGGGCGCGGGTGGGAGGGGGCGACGGCTGTGAAGGGGCAGCGGTGGGCCGGGCCAGCCAATAGGACGATCGGGGCGGGCTGTCTTCACTCTGCAGATTCTTTGCAGCTGCGTCGCCGGAGCGTGTGACTGGCGAGTGCGTAGGCCAATTGGGTCTTCATGTAGCTGTCTGCTAATCGGTCCTTGGGCCAGCGGAATGTGGGGGCGGGTTTTTCCTTTCTGAGTTGCGTGTCTCGGAGCCAATGAGCCCCGAGCGCGCGGTAGGCCGGCCTCGGACTGGAGGCAGAGGCTGGATGCCAGAGGGGAGCGCGGGAGTTGTCAGGTTAAATTCACGGACCAATCCTGCCGCCACAGACTCCCCCAAAAAGGGAGATACTCTTCTTGGAGTTATAGGGTGCATGTTTTGTCTACAGTGACCCCTACAAGGAAGGCATTTCGTACATCACCTTAAGGAAAGCATATGTTTTCTTGTGCCGCTTGAGTTTGGCTTTTTTTCTTGTTCTTTCCTGTACGTTCCATTTTTCACTTGAGACTTTGGAACACGTAGCGAGGGAGCCGTTAGTCTTTAAAGAAGAATGTTAAAATGGCTACATCAGTGCTGTAATAAAAAATAGACTTAAACACTACTACCAGATTCCAGAGACACACATCTGTGTTTGTGTGGCCACAGAAAGTTTGAGAGCTGCCTGTATAAGTCAAAATGTGTCTTTATGGAAACAGTGGGGTCGTTCCCTTGTGTTTGAGAGGTAATTGTCATTAATGGAATAACGAATAATAAAATAATGGACTCATTTGTTTTTTGTTTCCAGTTATATACTTCTCACCAACATTCATGTCTTCAATTCTTTAATCTGAGTTTCTTCTCCGAGGAACATTTACTTCTCCTAACAGTCTTTTTTAACATTGTCTCTCTCTTTTTTTTTAACTTTTATTAATTACACTTTATTCATTTTGTATCTCCCCATAAAACCCTCCCTCCTCCCCTCCTAATCCTACCTTCCCTTCCCCTTCATGAATGTCCCTCCCCAAGTCCACTGACAGGGGAGGTCCTCTCTTTCCTTCTGATCCTAGTCTATCAGATCTCATCAGGAGTGGCTGCATTGTCATCTTCTGTGGCCAGGTAAGCCTGCTCCCCCCTCAGGGGGAGGTGATCGAAGAGCAGGCCAATCAGTTTATGTTAAAGGCAGTCCCTGTTCCCATTACTATGGAACCCACTTGGACACTGAACTGCCATGGGCTACATCTGTGCAGGGGTTCTAGGTTATCTCCATGCATGGTACTTAACATTGTCTCTTTATAGATTTTTCTACAGTGATTTTTTTTTTTAAACACGGTTTCTCATGTTGTTTTAAACTCATTATATAGCCCAGTTTGACCTTTACTCAAAGCAATCCCGTCTCAGTCTTTCAGGTGATAAGGTTACGGGTATGACCCACCATACCAGACTTTTGATCCTAAGTGTACATTCGAGAAAATGAGCTTTGCCAAACAAGCCTGTGGATGAAGTACTGTGCTCTCATCTGTAATGCATTTTATTTTCTTAAAAAGTAGGTCGGTTTCAAGGTTCTGGATATGACTCAGTTGTTCAAATGCTGGTCCACCAAGCGTGGAGTCCTGGATTTTATCCCCATCAGGGGATAAACTTGGCATGGTGGTGCTGACCTAACAATCCCAGTAGTAGGGACATAATGGGAAGAGGACCAGGTCAATGCCATCTTCAGCTCCATATCAAGCATTCCAGGCTTTATGAGACCCTGCCTCAAATCCACCCCTCTCCCAGCAGACACAAAGAGAGAAAATGGGTCAGTTTCTGCGGCCCAAATTTGAGGAGAAAAAATGCTGACATTGATCACCAGATCATGCCACCTTCGGAATCCACTGAGTGGATACCTACCAACTGTGTATTTACACACTAATTGGTGGCCTTTATTTAATATTTTTACTGGTATATTTTGGGGAGGGCAGGGTTTGTTGAGACAGGGTTTCTCTGTGTAGCCCTGGTTGTCCTGGAACTTGCTCTGTAGAGCAGACTGGTTGGTCTCAGAGATCCACCTGCCTCTGCCTCCTGAGGGCAGGGATTAATGGCCTGTGTCATCACTGTCCCGAGTATTTTGTCTGATAATTTTTATACACATACCTTTCTCAAAATTGTGCCAGTGCTACATTGTATTGAGTTTGAAAACAATGTAGCTATCATTTGATACAGTTTGACTGTTTACACATTGTTATTCATGAACTTTAACTGAACAATCATCTTTTTTCCTTGACATGAACTTCTTTCTTTGAACATAGAAGATGATTTTAACTCATTGTACTGATAGAAGTGTAGGGGCTCAAGAGATAGTTAAGCGTTTCCTGTTCTTGTAAAGGATCTCAGTCTAGTTTCCAGTTCCCAGGTCAGACGACTCAAAATCACCCATAACCCCAGCTCCAGGGCTCCCAACACCACTGGCCTCCTTAGATACTCATGTGTACATGAACACAGATTTTTAAAATTCTTAAAAAAAAAAAAAAAAACCTAGGTCGTTTTGAGAAGCATTGGCTTGTGTTTAATGAAAGCTACGCATTTGTTGGATTCTGTAAGCCACTTGGAGCCACACAGTCATTTCTGATGACAGCTTTACGCTTGTGCTGACAGAGCACCCACAGTGACAACTGTGCCTATGTTTAGTCTGTCCAGGAACTCAGCCCCCATCTCGCTTGTGGAAAAACCCTACACTGTTCTTGTTAACAGCTATGAAAATACTAGACCTCTTAAGAGTTTGTCTTAGGTGTGCAGGTTTATTTTGGACAAATTGTATCCTGCTTTTGTTTGTTTGTATTTTGAGACAGTGTCTCACTGTGTAGCTCTGGCTGGTCTGGAGATTAAAGGCATGCACCACCACACCTGGCTATATCTTATAATTTTTTTAAAACGTATTTACTCATTGTTATGAGGTTTATACAGCAGGCCACTAGGGAGGCAGAGGCAGGTGGATCTATGAATTTGAGGCCAGGGTAGCCAACTTGGTTAACATAGTGAGAACCTGTCTCAAAAAAGTGAGGTTGGTCTTGGAGGTATATGCCTTTAATCCCAGACCTCTGGAGGAAAAGGCAGACAGATCTGTAGAGGAATGTTAATTCAGAACATGGCTGCTCTGGCAAGAGATCACATCCAAAGATTTAGGTCTGTGTGATCCAACTGGAATATAGGTTGCCTTTAATCCAGGAGACAGCAAGCTGATCTGAGTTCAAGGCCAGCCTGGTATAGAGCAAGTATCCGGTAAAGAAAAGCTTAGGTCTAAGTGTGGTGGTAGATGTCCTTAGTCTCAAACAATGAAGGTAAAGCTAGTTTGTAGAGGAAGTACCCATGTTTCAAAGTGATGTTTAATTGAGTGGCAGAAAAACTGATGAATCCCTGAGAGATTTGACAGACGCACTGAGAAGGAAAGGGAAGCTACTTAAGGGGCAATGCAGAGAGGAGGAGGGGAGGGAGAGGAGGCAGTTTTACGGAGAGGTTGAATGAGAGAACAAGCCAAAGAATAAGGAGCCAGAAGATTAGAAAAGATGGCTGGAGTTAGTTTGAGGCCAAGCAGGGCAATTCAGGGGCAGAGGGAGAAACCAAATTGAGTAAGTCAGCTGGGAGAGGAGTTTGAGCCAGGACAGCTGAGTTGAACCAGCCAGCCCAGAGCTCTGGAAGAACAACAAAAAGTGAGCTTATTAAGCAGTCTCCAAGGCCGAAAACATTCTAGGCCAGGGTTAGATTGTGCAGAGGCTAAGAGCTTCCAGAACAAGGCCCTAGGTTAGCAGAAGTCGGTAAGCCTCCAAGACAGTTGAAACAGGCAGATGTTCCTTTTACTCATCTCTCTGCATTTGAGGCCAGGCTGCTCTACATAGTGTGTTTCAGGGCAGCCAGAGCTTCTTAGCGAGACCCTGTGTCAAAAAATAAAGGAACAAAAGGCTAAGGCAGAGGATGGTAAATTTGGGACCATCCTGGTCTACTTGGTGAGATCCCCTCTCAAAACAAGAACAGCAATGACAAGTCAGGCTGGGCATGGTGCCACACACCTTTAATCCCAGCATTTGGGAAACAGGCAATTTCAAGGCCAGCCTGGACAAAATAGAGGAAAAAGTATTAGGCATTCATTGGGTTATTTGAAGCAGAATTCTTTTGTGTTTTGATTGGGTGCCGAACCCAGAGCTTTGAACATGCTAAGCACATTCCCTTATTATGCTATACCACAGTCCCCAATTATTGATCTTTAAAGGTTCCCATGCTTATTAGCTTTCTGTAGTTTCTATACTATAGCAGCACACTGTACAGGATTTTAGAGGCTAGAGGTCTGCATTAAAGTCTTGAACCTCTTGTACGTGCTATGGCAAGAATATGCTCCTTTTCCAGCTTCTGATGGTAGTCACCATTCCTTGGCTTATGGTATGAATCCCTTTGCTGCCTTCACATTCTGTTCTTTGTATGCATGTCTGGGAACTCTGTTTGCTTCTTATAAAGATACATATGATTATACTTAGGGCCTGCAGGGGTGAATCAGGATTAATTTTTCCTCTCACATCTTTTAATAACAATGTTATGTAAGGAATAGTCACAGGGTATGAATTGGGAGGGGGCAGGGACTGTCAGTCATACCAGTACATTCAAATAAATTTGATCTAAAGAATTGTAAACATTTTTAAGATTTATTTTACATGTCTTGAGTATTTTGTTTGCACGTATGTATGTGTATCATGTGTGAGCCTGGTGCCCACGGAAGTCAGAGCAGGGTATCAGATCCCCTGTAGCTGAAGTTACATCTGGTTGTTAGTCACCTAGGTCCTCTGCAACAGCAGCCAGCACTCCCCTGCTCCACCTCCACCTCCCGAGACAGGGTTTCTTTGTGTATCTCTGGCTGTCCTGAATGCACTTTGTAGACCAGGCTGACCTCAAACTCACAGAGCTCAATCTGCCTCTGCCTCCCAAGTGCTGGAATTAAATCATGGACCACCACACCCAGCTGAGCTTTTTTTTTTTAAATGCCAATAATTAAAAACACAAATCAAGCCAAGTGCTGAATGCCTTTGATCCATGTACTTTGGAGGCAGAGGCAGGGGGATTTCTCAGTTTGAGGCTATCGTGGTCTATAGGCCCAGTTTCAGGCCAGCCCAAGTTACGTAGTAAGACCCTTTGACTTGTGGTCCTGTGGCATTTTTGCCAATAACATGAGAGGCAGAAAACTGATTGCTGCTGAAAACTGTTAACTGCTTGGGCTGTTAACACAGATAGAGAAACCTATACATAAATGATTGCATAAACTCTTTCTTAAAACTGGCTGGACCATTTACTTTCTTCCTAGTGAATTTGGGGGCCATACATTTTTCTTTCCAGTAATAAGCACTTCACCAGAATTAAGCCCTGACAACATTTTTTTACTTGAAAATAGGTCATAGATGGACTAAAGATCTTCAAGTACAGTTTTAATTTACAGATTTTCTGAGTATGTGTTATATTGTGCTTTATAGCTAGAAGGATACTAGAATGCATGGGATTCACAAGGTGTGCTTGAAAAGGTTGTTTCAAGGTCAGTCAGAGCAAAGAGTACTTCCATCTTTTCTGTGGAGCCAAGGAAGCACATTGAATTCAAGTACTCCCTGATTGTAATCTACATTCCTCAGAATACAGCAAATTTGCATCTGAGCCAACAGGTATAATTATGTTGGAATAAAATGCCCTGTACTAAAGAGGTCAGCTAACAAGCTGGGAAATATTAACTTTGGTTTCTGAAGCAGATCCTTGAACTCAGTGTGCCTTGTTCTCATCCCTAAATCATTAAGAGTCACTTTGCAGGGAGTTGTAGAGGGTGATATACTGCTAATTTGCTCAGTATCTTACAACAGTAAATTATGTCCAAAGATCTGATGAAACATAGTAAGCCTCATTTATTTGGGTAGTTGGAGACAGCATAGATAAACTTACAGATAATTCAGAAAATTCATTAAAGTTACTATTTTTTTACTTCCTTTTGTCAAACTTGCCTCTGTTTCCAAAGTGCTCTCTTGTACTTTTTCCATTACAGACCTATGAGATAGGTTGGGCAAATAATAGCAGGTTAGTTAATTAAGGAATCAAGAGGACATGATAATCTTAAGTGTTTACACAGCTAATAATAAAAGCTTCAGGGGCTGGGAACATAGCTCAGCGATAGAGTGCTGGCCTAGCATGCGTGAGGCCTGGGGGTTTGGTCCTTAGCCTCACAGGGGAAGGTCTTATAATGCATGAAGGAAAAAGACAAATAGGAAATAGCAGACATCTGTGATTATATTTGGAAACTGAACTATTGAGTTGTGGAAAAGTATGGAAGCAGCTAGTCTGACATAACTGATACCTCTAGAATAGTTTACACAACAGCAAAATGTTTTAATGTTTTTAAGTAGTATGGAATGTAAGTCTCATTCAAAAGGCTTCTCTTATATGAAGTATTTTTTGACCTGAGTGCAGTTGGATTAGAAATTAGTAACACATCTGGGGAGTCTCCAGTTATTTGGAATGCTGCACAGCACCAAAGTTACTTCAGGGTCAGATAACTGGGAATGTAGCTCAAAGCTTAGCTTATGCAAGTTGCTGGCTTGGTTTATTTCTAGCACCACCCTTCAACAACAAAAAATTTGAGAGGCTGAGACAGGATCACATGAGTTCAAGGACAACCTGGACTATAGTGAGAGCCTATCTCAAAAGACAGAAACAAAAACCAAACTGAAAGTTACTTGAGAAGAGTAAAACTGATAAATCAAGAAAAGTAGAACACTTAAATAACTGTTATTTGGAACAAGAGAATTGATGCCACAGTTAGTCCTATAGACCAAGTAATAAACATTAGAAAGCCTGCAATGGTGCTTCTCCAGTCCTAGCATCTGTGAGGCAGAGGCAGCAGAATTGCTGCAAGTTGGGCATCAACATAGGTCACAAAGTGAGACTCTATCCCAGCATTTCCTCCTTCCCTCCTCAGCAAGAAAAGAGAGACTAAAAAATGATGAGCTGTTTTCCATATCTGATGAAATCCCTATGCCCAAATTATTTTGTTCTTTTTCTCCCACAATAGACCTATGAAAGAAACCAGGCAGTGACTAGAATTTAAAGTTCAGCGAGCCTTTCAGCTTGATCTGTGATCGCGTGTAGATAGCATCCTTGTCTCCGCTGCAGTCCTCATCTTTCCAATATTAGAGATGCCTTTGGGTTTGGGTATGGTGACAAGGTCTTTAATCCTAGCACTCTGGAGGTAGAGGCCAGCCTGGTCTACCTCTAGTAGTGATAACTTGTTTAAGTTGCCTTTGGATCCGGCAATATGGCTTACTGGGTAAAGGCACTTTATTTACCCAAGGCCAGTTCTGTTGGTCTGAGGTTCATCTCAAGACCCACATGGTGAAAGAGAAAACCAGCTTCTACAGTTTTCCTTTGACCTCCACAGGCATGCTGTGGCACAGATGTGCCTCCACACAAACATAGCTACATGGATATACAAATAAACAAGTGTCTTTAAATGAGACTTATTTATTTTAGGTGTATGAGTGTATATACGTGTACCACATGCTTGCCTCTTGCCTCTGGGGGTCAGAAGAGGCCTTGAGACTCCCTGAACTGGAGTTACACACTGTGAGTTGTTATAATTTGTCTTCACCTGTGGCCAGCTAGGTGCTTGAAACCTAGCCAGGTCTTCTGCAAGAGCAGAAACTGCTCTTAACAGCTGAGCCCTACTCCCATCCCAAGTTTTAAAAAGTTGTAAAGTTACCTTTAAAGTAGGTACCTTTAATTTTCCTTTTGAGACAGTTAACACTGTATCTTAGGGCCTTGATGTAACTCACTCAGGCTGCCCTTGAGCTTTCAGTGATCCTTTTGCCACTAGTTTGGCAAACACGCTGCCTTTCTCATCTTTTGGTTTGGCTTAGTGGTATTGGGAGTTGAACCCTCTGCCTTGTGCATGTCTTACATGCATTACCCTTTAGCAGATAAGCCTTCACTGCTTCCAAAGCCCATGTAGTCCTTTTTGTGTGTTTGTTTGTTTTTGTAACGACATTAATGGAGCACTGACTTAACCAAAGAGAAACTCGGAATTTTCAGCCCACAGGTTGAAGATTTAGTGTCCATGCAGTGCATGACACTTACTGGGCTCTAAATAAATATCCCACAGCCAGCTCAACAGTTTTAGAAAAGGAACAGAATGACTATATTAATCATCTCTTTGGCACAGGATTTGAATTGGGAATGTAGTTGGAAACTGGACAAAAAGAAAAATCTTACTTGGCTTAAATAACACATCAAAACACTTGAAGAGCTGGGTGGTCTGAGATCAGCCATCCCCTCAGCCATTTATCTGATGGTGGCCTTTGTGTGCATTTAACTATCAATATATTTGAAGTGTTGCACACACTTTTATTATATTGTGCCATAGTAACTCACACTTAAATGTCAATAGAGACACTTGCAAAGACCTGCAAGGTTCAATAACTTCTGGTGTGGGTTTGTTTCTCCTGTCATCACCCATTATGTATTTTTTTTTTTAACAGCTTTTAAATTGCCACAAGCAGAATTGGTCAGGATCATAATAGATGACCCAGAAGCTGCCAAGGATACCCTTGTATGGGATGGGAAAAAGTCAATACAAGCTTGATTTTATTTATCTAAATTGTAGGTCATGTTGCAAATATGCCAAGGTGAAGCACAGAACTGTATTATAGGTTGAGGGATGCTCTCTTTATTCCCTGATGTCTACAGTCTGAGATGTTTCTTACTTTAATCATGTAAAAAAATCCTTATCAGCATGCATTAATCAGATTGTATATTGACCTAAATCTTAACAGTTATATTAGGAATATTTTTGCTTATAGTTATGTAGGTTAATTTTTATGTCTCTTGAATGCCATTGCTAAACAGAGTATTGGGCAAATTTCAATTGCCTGATTTAGTATGTGTGGTGTGTGTGTGTGTAGGGGGGGGCTCTTTCTTAAAAATAGATGGTTGGTTGAAATGACCTAAAGCATCAAGCTGTTGAAGTATAAAATCTACAAACAACTCCAGGGTAATGACTGAGTTTTATGGCTGATGTTTTAAAAGTGTTTTATGTCCATAGTTTTATTTAGATAGAGAAACATTTCATTTATCTTTTAATTTCTTTTCTTTTTCTTTTTTTTTTTTGAGACAGGGTCTATGTAGCCTTTGCTGTCTTGGAACTCACTGTGTAGACCAAACTGACCTAAAATTCAAAAATATCTACCTGCCTCTGCCTCCAGAGTACTGGGATTAAAGGTGTGCACCACCATACCTGGCCCCTACTTCCATATTTTATGAGGATGATCTGCCAGAGTGGTATGTATAAATTTGTGGTAATCTACCCAGACATTGTTATTAGCCATTTTTCTTAAGATTTATCTAGGGTGTGTCCGAGTAAGGTAGCAGGGTTTATGGATTCATGCTTCATCACATTAAATTGAGAGAAATGGGGATGAGATTAACACCCACTTGAGAGAAGGGCTTTA
Source organism: Meriones unguiculatus (assembly GCF_030254825.1). Classification (NCBI taxonomy): domain Eukaryota; kingdom Metazoa; phylum Chordata; class Mammalia; order Rodentia; family Muridae; genus Meriones; species Meriones unguiculatus. Next base: position 440,680 of record NC_083356.1, read on the forward strand.
AGATGAGTGAGCTCAGGACATTCCAGTGGTGGTAGTGTTGTTAGTACGCATTTTCTGGAAGGGATTTTCCAGTAATGGTGCTAAGTTCTATTCATAAATCTTAGAACATACACTGTATGCCCACTGGCTAATTTACTAGCACCTTAACTAAATTTCATGACAACTTACACTTGAGAGGAGAAATTCAGTAGATGTTAATGAGGGGGCAAAGATTTTAAATAGCCTTATTTTGAGATAATAAGAATTTGTTTGTTGTTGCTAAAAATACCAGTTTATCAGACTGACATGTCAGAGAGTTCTAAGAATTAAGTTCTGTAGTTCACATTCACTTATAAAATAATAGTGGTGCGGGCCACTGCTCTCTGAAGAACCCATAACCAGTCTTGGTTAATGTCTTAAGCTACTTCTGTGTTTTGTTTTTTGTTTTTTTGTTTTTTTTTTTGGCTGTGAGGGTGGGGGAGGGGCCAGGTTGAGACAGGGTTTCTCTATGTAGTCCTGGCTGTCTTGGAACAACTCACTCTGTGTAGACCATGCTAGTTTTGAACTCTCACAGAGATCCCCCTGCCTCTGCCTCGTGCTATCATTGCTTGGCCTAATATAGTTTTACTAACCCCCAACTCTCCTTTGTTTGAAACCAAGAGAAAAGAATGGTTAAGTGGTAAGTTAGCACAGATCTTTTATCCCTTGACTGGGGAGGCAGATACAGTAATCTGTCATTACTTCTGGGCCACCCAGAGCTACATAGTAGTGTTCTGTAGTTTAAAGAAAGATCAGAGTTGGGGAGGGGTCACACACATCCAAATGGAATTATAGAATGGCCTTTAACAAGGCTGTGACTTAATCCAAAAGAACAAAAGGAGGAAACTGGATAACACCTGTAACCCCAGCACTCGGGAAGCAGGTAGGATTTAAGGGATGTCCATCTCAAAACAAGAACTCCTTTGTTCATTATAGCAGGGGGCTTATTTAATCAATGAGTACTATTTATACTCATTTACTTCTTATTTTGGGGGATGTTCTAGGGTTGCACTCAGAGCTTTGCATATGTCTCTCAGTCACTTAGTCTGACTTTAGAAGGATGATGGCTGTAACTGCTAGCCATGGAGACGACTGTGCTCTGCACTGTAGTAAAGTCTGTGCTGCCTGTGTGTGGCTGCTTACTGATAGAGCTGTTGGTGGCTGCAGTTAATCCTCCTCAGCTCTTCTCTAATCTGATACCTCCGGAATTGGTTGTTTATGTACTTCTGGTGTAGGTGTAGGAATGACAGTTGTCAGTCCATGTAGCAAGCCTGAGACAACCCCAGCAGGTGGAGTGTGCAGCTATACTGTGTTCTTGTTAAAGTACGAGTGACCAAGTCTTTGGAAGCGGGGTCCAGTGCCAGAAAATGTCATTCTCCTGTTGGTTTGTTTTGTTTTGAGACAGGGTTTCTCTGTGTAGCCCTGGCTGTCCTAGATTCGCTTTGTAGACCAGGCTGGCCTGGAACTCACAGAGATCCGCCTGCCTCTGCCTCCTTGAGCACTGTGATCAAAGGTGTACATCAGCACATCCAGAAAGAAAATGTCTTTATGGAGGATATTTTACCTTTAGGTTGTATGTGTTACATACCTAAGACCACTGGTACTTTAATATCCATGAAGAACAAAAAACGAGCAAATTAAAGTGGTTCTGTAAGTTCTGCTTGATTTTAGCTGTTCATTTGCTGAGACTGCATAGAGCATCCCTAGAAGTTAGGACTGTGGCCAACAATTGACATTTCCCATCAACTGCAAAGTTTGTTTTAGTTTTTTTTTTTTCTTTTTTTAAATATTTATTTATTTATTTTATATAAGCGTGCTTAGTCTTCATACACACACACCAGAAGAGGGCATCAGGTTCCATTACAGGTGGTTATGAGCCACCTTGTGGTTGCTGGGAATTGAACTCAGGACTTCTAGAAGAGTAGTCAGTGCTCTTAACCGCTAAGCCATCTCTCTAGCCCCTGTTTTAGTTTTTTGAGACAAGATCTTTTTTAGATTTATTATTTATACAGTGTTCTGCCTGCATGTGTGCCTGCAGGCCAGAAGAGGCCACCAGATCTCATCATAGGTGGTTGCTGGGAATTAGACTCAGGACCTTTGGAATAACATCCAGTGCTCTTAACCTCTGAGCCGTCTGTGAGCCTGAAACAAGACCGTATCCAATGGCCCAGGCTAGCCTCTTAGGCTGATTTTTCTGCTTTAGCTCCTGAGTACAGTGGGACTGTAGGCAAGCACTTCCATGACCAGTGGCCCTAAACTGTCTTTCCCCAAGGCTTTTAGAGAAGAAATTGCAATTTCTCTTCATTATAATGGTGTGTGCCAGTAATCCCAGAACTAGGGGGGCATAGATGGGGATTCCTGGAAGTTGGAGGACAACATACTTTATAGAGAGAGAGAGAACTTGTCAGGGAAGGAGGAAGAGGGGCGGAAGCCTAGAAGTCTGAAGCCGCTGAGCAATAGCATATTTAGGTTGTGTGATAGAGGGAGATTTGCACATGTTTTCACTTCCCTGCTTTTTAGCTGCGCCTTGCTGTCTGGAGGATTTTTGCTGCTTTTGTTTGTTTGTTTATTTGTTCGCTCACTTATTAATTTATTTTTGTTTTTTCAAGACAGTTTCTCTGTGTAGCCCTGGCTGTCCTGGACTTGGTTTGTAGACCAAGCTGGCCTCAAACTCATAGAGATCCTCTCCTCTGCCTTCTGAGTGCTGGGATCACATGCTTGTGCCCCCACTGCCCGGCTCTGTTTGTTTGTTTCAAGACAAGGTTTCTCTGCTGACCAAGCTCTGGCTGACCTGGAAGTAGCTTTGTAAACCAGGCTGGCCTCGAACTCACAGAGATCCACCTGCTTCTGCCTCCCAAGTGCTGAAATAAAGCTGAGTGCACCACCACTGCCCAGCATTTCCTCTCTTCTTTCTGCAGCCCCTTCTCCCTCCCACTCCTTGTCTTTTGAAGATTCATTCCTTGTCGGTGGATTGGAATGTGCTTCTGACTCTGCCGGCTCACAAAGTTCTTTGTTTTTCCAGGACTAACTTGTGTCCACATCTGTGTTGGAGGAGCCTATAAGGCGAATTTGCCTTATGTTGTTCATAGGAAGGTCTGTTGGTACTGCTCTTTTCTTAGTCCTGTGGGCTCTGGTTGCTGCACACTGTGGTGTATATTGTTTTTCCTAGAGATTGGTATTCAAAAGAGGACTAAAAGCTGTTTTGCTTGAAAAAGCTCTCCAGAAACCTGAGAGGTTCCTCACCCTTTCCCATGAAGATTTCCTTAAGGATAAGGTTGCTTGTCCTCTCTTCCTCTGCCGTAGTGTCAGGGCTCTGCTGTAATCATCCCCTCACCCTGCCAGCTGTGTCTCATTTCTCAGAGCACATGCTCCTTCCTCCCAGGCTCAGCTTGAACACCAGTCTTGATGCTTTATCTGGTCCAGGCACTAGCCTTAAATTGTCCGCTTGGCTTTGTGTTTCATTTGACCCTAATACACTGGGTTGCACTGTCTGAAAGAGAATTATGTCCCCTCCCATGTCTGGGTGCATTTCTCATTTCTTACTGCTGCTCCTGAGCAGATCTGTAACTTCAAGGTTAAGATAAGACACATTCCATCAGAACTATGTCGTCATCCTTGCCAGCTTCTGATCTGTGACTTGTCCAGGGGATTTACAAGACAGCTGCATGCCATTCTTTAAAGAATGTTATGGTTGGACTCTGACTCCTGGCACCAGGCCCGATTTGATTTGTCAGCTGTTGCAAAACCCATTTCCCATAGAGAAAGGGGCCTTGGTTTCCGTGCCCTTCCAGCTGCTATTACAGATGAACAGGAGATAGATCTGAGCCTAGTATTTTATAAGGGTAAGGTAGATAACAAGAATATTTTGTCTTTTGTTGTTTTGTGTACACACACACACACACACATACACATGCAAACATGCTGTGTAGCAGGCTATGCACACCAGGGCAAGCGTGTAGAGGTCAGAAGATAACTTCGTAGTGTTAGTGATCTCTTTCTCACCTGGTGTGGGATCCAGGGATCAAGCTTGCACAGCCAGCTGCACCATCTTGATGGCACCCATATATAGCTCTTTCAGTGTAAACCCCGCTGTTTCCCTAGTTAGTAGCCATGGGGATTTAATACACTAGTTCTCCTGTGCATACCTGTAATCTCAGGTGTGCACTCAGGGAGGCAGAGGCAGGCAGATCTCTAGGAGTTTGAGGGCCAGCCTCAAATCAAGTCCAAGATAGCCAAGGCTACACAGAGAAACCCTGCTTTGGAAAAACTAAACCAAAACAAAAGGTCTGGAGAGATGGCTCAGAGGATAAGAGCACTGTCTGCTTTTCCGGAGGTCCTGAGTTCAATTCCCAGCAACATGGTGGCTCGCAGCCGTATCTAGTGAGATCTGGTGCCCTCTGCTGGTGCAAAGGCATACATGAGGGCAGAATTTATATAAATGTATTAAATCTTTTTAAAAATTTATTTTTGTTTTATGAGTGCTTTGCTTATGTGTATGCCTGTGTACTCCATGTGCCTTGTGCTAGCAGAGGTCAGAAGAGGTTGTCAGATTCCCTAGGATTGGAGTTAGAGTTGTAAAGCCACCAGGTGGGAGCTGTGAGTCAGTCCTGGTCCTCTGAAAGACCAGCCAGTACTCTTCATTGCTGAGCTGTCTAGTCACCTTGGTTTTTGTTTTTGTTTTTTTCTTTTTCTTTTGAGACAGGATCTTGCTGTGTAGCTCCAACTGAATTCACTGTGTAAACCAGGTTGGCTTTAACAGTGAATCCACCTGGCCCTGCTTCTTCAAGTGCTAGGATTATAGGCCTTTGCTGCTGCTCCCAGCTATTTGTTCTACTTCAGTGATGCTGAGGTTTGATAGAAAGCTTATTTGCTCAAGATCGAGTGTACCTGGCAAGTTACTACTTTGACCATACTTTTAATTTCTCTGGTGGTATTTTCATATTCCCTAATTAAAAAAGGTTAAGAAAAAAATGTTGGTAGGCATGGTCCACACCTTTAATCCCAGCACTGGGGTGAGAGAGGCATCTTTGTGAATGTGAGGCTAGCCTAATCTACAAAGTGAGTTCTAGGTTAGCCAGAGCTACACAGACCTTGTTGGGGGGGGGAAGGGTTCTGTTTTGTCTTTTGGTATGTGTACATGCATGCGCACATGCGTGGGGTCCTGTAGAGGCCGGAAGAGGACATCAGATCCCCTGAAACTGGAATTAACAGGTAGTTGTAAGCCACCTGACACGGGTGCTGAGAGTCGCCTGGAAGAGCAGCAAGCTCTCCTAACCACGGAGCCATTTCTCCAGACCTTATTTTATTTTTATGGTAGTCTTATTGTAGCCCACAATGGCCTCAGACTTGTGATAATTCTCTTTTTACCTTCTGAGTGTTGGTAGTAAAATAGAACACTGCCATGCTGGCTGGGGAAATGGCTTGGGTAAAGGTGCTTGCTGCCAGCTGCCAAGCCTGATGATCTACATTCAATGTCTGGAACTCACATAGTGGAAGGAATCAGCCAGCTCCCAAAACTTGTCCTTTGATCTTTATATGCACACTCTGGCATAAAGGCATCCAAGCAACACACACACACACACACACACACATTTAAAACATCTGTGGTAGTGCTAGGCATAGTGGTACATACCTCTAATCCCATCACTCAGGAGACAGAGGTAAACAGATACAGATCTTCGAGTTCAAGATCAGCCTGGCCTAAGTAGTGAGTTCCTCTGGGTGGTGGTGGTGGTGGCAGCAGAACACACCTTTAATCCCAGCATTTGGGAGGTGGAGGCAGGTGGGTCTCTGTGAGTTCTAGGCCAGCCTGATCTACAGAGAGAGTTCAAGGACAGCCAAAGCTATATAGAGAAACCCTGTTTCAAAACAAAACAAAAATATAGTGAGTTTCAAGACAGCCAGGGAAACAAATCCTATCTTATGGGACGAGAGGGCAAAATCCCAAAAGTTTCTGAAGTTTGAGAATTCTCTAGCAATAAAAGTTTGCCTGTAGGGCCAGGCACTGCTGGGTGAATACAAGCCAACTAAGTCTTCCAGAAGACTGAGGAAGGTGGTTGAATTCGAGGACTTGTTGGCTAACTTGAAGAGGCCCGTTCTCTAAAATAGACGACTGGACACTATGCGTCGGAAGAGCGGTTGCCGAGCATGTCAGGCGTGTTAGGTTGCATTCTCTCACCTGGTACTTCCAGTCCATGGCCGTAATTACCATCATTCCCTCCCTGAGAGGGTCTCCCCCATGCTGGCCTTAACCTTAGAGAGCCACCTGCCTGTCTGCTGGGTACATGCGCCACCATGCCAGCCAGGCCCTCTGCGAAGCTTTTACACACATATATGTTGTATATTGACATATTCCACTCCACCCACTCCTATCCTCCCATTTCTCACCCCTCTGTAGTTTCTCTTTTCTCCCTACACAGCTTTAGTCCTACATATGTGATTTTATGTGTCATTGTAGCTAGGAGTCACCATTGAGAGAACATTCTGGATTTATCTTTCTGAGCCTGGCTTTTAGATACTATTATATCTAGTTACATCCGTTTTCCTGCAGCTGATGTAACTCTGGTTTTTCCTGTCTGAAAAAGATTTCATAGTGTATGTATGCATTTTCTTTTGCCATTGTTGCTGGACACTTAGATTGCTTCTGTATTTTAGCTGCCATAGTAGCATTGCCATAAACGTTGGTGTGAGGTCTCTCTGTGCTGTGCTGACTTGGAGTTCTTTAGTTTTTCCTTTTTTAAATTTATGTATGAGTGTATACTGCATGCATGCCTGTTGCCCAGATGTCAGGATAGGGTGTCAGGTCACATGGTACTGGAGTTAGGATTGGTTGGGAGCTACTTACCCTGTGGGTGCTGGGAACTGAACCCTGAACCTGTTCTTTTGCAAGCAGGGAGTGTTCATAATCATTGAGGTACTCATCTATCTAGGCCATGGAGTTCTTTACTTTTTGAGTGTCCCTTTTCCTTACTCCCCCATTGAAGCAGCTTTAGCATGCATAAGGCCTGGTACGACAAAATAGTTTCAGTTCTCATATGTGAAGCAAATGCAGTTTTGGATCTCTAAAATGTTTTTTTAGAGCCAAGTGAAAGGACAGTGTATATCAAAGCCTGGTTTTTCTTTCTTTCCTTCTGAGATTAGATCTCTTGCAACACAGGGTGGCCTCGAACTGGTTATGTAGCTGTGCATGACCTTAAATTCCTGATCTACTTCCTCTTAATGGTCTCTGCTTTTTTATTATTATGTCTTCCTTTCCTTGAGTATTAGGGATTATTACTATAAAGAGTTGTGCATCAGCAATATATCAGGGAATAATAATCACTAAAAGTCTGTTTTTATAGTATTACAAGAATAACTAATAAGATACTTAAATTTAACCATAATGTTGGTGGCCAGCTTGCCTCCCCCTTATTTTTTAAGTAAGGAAGTAATTTTTCCATCTGTAATAGCTGAATGGTTCTTTTGTGCTCAGTCTGTGTAAGGCTCCGGATTCCATACCCAGCTCCCCAAATCACAAAGCTTTGTTCCTTGTCTTTGTTTCAAGTCTTTGGGTTCTAGTTCTTTTGTAATTCTCTCAAACGAGAAGTTACATAGTATCTATCATCAACATACTTTCTTCTCTCCCTTTTATGTTACTTTCCCTGAAGCAGTTTTAATTAGCTGTACAGTGACAGAGGGTGGAAAAGTCTTTGTCCAAAATTCTTCTAGATTAAGGATAGTTTGTCCTGGTCTGCTGTAGAGAGGGCCTACTTTTGCTCCTCCCCCTCTTCTAGTGAGCTGTACTCGTGTTAGGTGGTCCTAAAATGTTATCAATTCGCAGTGCTTTTGGAGGAATAAGCCTGAATTTTGGACTTTTAAACATAAGAACTAACACCCTTGAGCTCTGAAAGTCTGAGCCTTCAGGCCAAGGGAGGTCTATCTTCCAACTTCTCCACCCAGTCTGCAGTGAAAAGGAAAGTTAAGCCTTTTAACTTTTTCATTTGCCTCTCTTCCCTAGTCTAGTACGGCTGCCAGTTGCCATGGCAACGGACTGGGACAGCTGCGCAGTGGCGCCCAGGCAGCTGGGTGGGGGCGGGGGAGCTGCCAGCCCGCCAAGCCCCAGACCTGGGAGGGGAGGCCCCTCCTGTTAGCCCAGAGGGAAAGAACGAACTGGGGCGATCCGGTAGGTAAGGGAGGGAACCCCTATTGATCTACTTTGAGGGCTTCTCTTGAGCATAGGCATAAAGAAAAATCTCTTTCTCAAACTGAAGAACACATATGTAAATCCTTTTTTTTTTTTTTTTTTTTTCTTTCCTGGTGAGGCAGGGAAAGCCATAGCCACAATGCTTAACTGCATGCTTCCAACATGGGGCTGGTTTTAACCCAGCGCTCTGACCTAAACTGCTCAGCTCCCGGAAATTCCAAGGTGAGTGGGGGTGGGGGTGGGGTACTCTCCCTGGACTAAGACGTTTCCTGTCTGTGGTGAGGTCGGAGGCTGTGTTTGTTTTAAATAAACCTTACTATATATTTTTGATGTCCAGAAGTCTTCTAAATTCATAGAAAGATTATTTTAAAACCCTTTGCCTACATTCCTCCGTGCCTTCTTTCTCAAATAAAGTTATAGATCAGAAATTAATGCAAGCAGTTTTTGAGGCGGCCATGCTCATACTAATAAGTTCTGTAGCTAGGATTTTCAGCGCTATATTCCTGTAATGATCTCTTTAAAATCACTAATTAGGAATAAATTGATAAATACAACTTCTGCTTCTTTGACTTGAACATAATTCTGAGTTTAGTTGCCCTTTTTATTCCTGAGATTGGCTTTCTGGCCAAGATGGGGATGTTCTGAAAAACATCTTTAGAGATTATAGCAAAATAACAATGGAGCCAGCTAAAGAATCAATTCCTGCTATTTGGTAATCCAGACAGTGGGTCCCGTTTAACATTGTTCAGGAAGAACTCTTTTTGAAACCATTATGGTTACAACCATGTGGGAATTTTAAATACTAGATTCTCTCTTGAGCACCCCTGATGCATATTTCTGAGCTTAACTCAGTTTCCATTTGTGCTGCCTTGCTGCCAGGCTTTCTTGGGGCCTGGGGAGGGTGAATGGTCCCCTGTGTTCTGAGGAGGCTTCATGTTGGTGCAGTCTGGGGCCAGATTTCTTTCCCACCTCTTTGGCCCAGAGTCAACTTCAGTTAAGAGACAGGGTACCTCTTTAACTATTTGGGTTAGTTGAGCCCTGGGAATTACAGACTAGTCCAGTGACTAATTTTGATTTTTTTTTTCTCTGCCTTTCTTCCCTTCTATCCCCAAATGAGCTTGCTAAAAGGAGGCTTAGTTCGTTTGAGCTGTCAGCCTTGCTGATGGATTCTCTGAAGGGACAGACTCAAATTGTTTAAGGGAAATGTACCAAGTCACTGGAAATGTGAGAGATGGCCCATGAAGATATTGTGTGTGCTGCTGAAACTGACCAGAAAATGCTCAGAATGGAAAAGTACATTTGGGTGGGCTGTGGGGAAGGGGTCGGTCTTTTTTTTTTTTCTTTTTTTTTCATAAAGACCTTTATTCACCTTGGAGAAAAATATTTTTATTCTGTCTTGATTCCTTTAATTGAAGGTTTTCCATATTTCTCTTTGAGTTCCTGGCTCACAAGTAAATACAGAAATGGAAGAAAGTAGCACTCAATGCTATTTGCTTTTTTGGAATATAAAATTAAAGAGTTAAACAATTGTTCCATCTAATGTTGATTTCTTCAGCTGAAGAGAAGTTGTTAGGAAAATGTGGATTGACCCATTTTATGATTATTTTGGATTGAACCTTTAAAGTCATTGACCATTTGTCTTAGAATAACTGTAGACCAAAAAGAAGAGTGTGCGGCTGACTCACGTGGTCCCTCTGGCCCGTCCAGAGGTGATGGCTTTACCCGCAGGTGGGCTGTAACATTGGTCTTTCCTCGTTTCAGGACCCTGTGGCCTTACCTTCAGGTGGGTCAACGTGCGACATGGGAAAGAAAACCAAGAGGACAGCCGACAGCTCTTCTTCAGAGGACGAGGAGGAGTATGTGGTGGAAAAGGTGTTGGACAGGCGCATGGTTAAGGGGCAAGTGGAATATCTGTTGAAGTGGAAAGGCTTTTCTGAGTAAGTACTTACTTCCTCAGGCTTTTTCTTTTCTAGTCTTTAGGACTCTGTAGAGGTAAATAACTGGTTTACTTGTCTTTTTCTTATTTACACACTTTCATGAGAATCAGGGGAGGCAGCAGAGCACATAGTCACCCTATCATGGAGCTGATTTTTTAATGTTCTTACTTTTGAAGAGTAGTTTCAGGAATTGGGAGCATAGACTGGGGAGCCAGATGTCCTGGGACCAGATTCTTGTTCCACCCCTTAAGATACAGGTGGATGACCATGTCTAATTTCTGTTGTGATTATTATTATTATTAAAACATTTTTTCTTTTTGTTTTTCAAGACAGGGTTTCTCTGTGTAGCCTTGGCTGGCTTGGAACTCCCTCAGTAGACCAGTCTGGCCTGGGAGATCCTTCTGCCCCTGCCTGCCGAGTGCTGGGACTAAAGGCATGCGCCACCACACCCAGCTAAATTTCTTCTTGTTTTATGTGTGAGTGTTTTGCCTGCACATATGTCTGTGCACTAGCAGTGTGTTGTCTGGTGCCCACAGTCCAGAAGAGGCATCACATCAGCTACAGCAGGGTTAGGGAGTTATAGATGGCTGTAAGCTGCCATTTGAGTGCTGTCAGTCAGACCACAGTTCTCTGGGAGAACAGACAGTACTCTTAAATACTGAGCCATTTCTCCAACCCACTGACCAATTGCATAACCCCCTTTCCTATTCACCTTAATAAAGTAGGAGTAATAGGTAGATGGGCGTAGCTTAGTAGTGCAGTACTTTGGCCCAGTGCCCTCAAGGTCCTTGTTTGACCCTCTGGTGTGCTGGGGAAAACAAAGAAAAAATAGTGATAAGACATAGTACTTAGAGGGCTCAGTGAGTGTAGGTAGACCACTTGCCATTGAAAGTGTGAATATGTGAATTGAGACCACCAGAACCAGTGTACACACACACACATTTCTCTCAGCAGTGAAACACTGGGCTGGGAGACAGACAAGAGAATCCCGGGGAGCCTGAGGGACAACCAGCCGGGCATGTATAGCAGACGTAGCAATGAATAAGGGCCCCTATGCAAACAAGGCAGAAGGCAGAGACCAACAGCTGAGGTGGTCTCTGACCTCCAGTTATATACACCCACACTCACATGCAACATATTAAGAGATTTAGTAAAAGAAGTCAGTGTTTTAATCTCAGTTCTCTCAGAGGCAGATGGATCTCTGTAGGTTCCAGGCCAGGGCTGAGATTAAAGGCCAGTATGGCCAGATTATAACTAACAGATCAATAAAAGTGTCTTTTTCTTTGTTAATTAATTGGGGGGGGGGGGGTTGTTTTTGTTTGTTTGTTTGGTTGGTTGGTTGTTTTGTTTCTGTATTTTGTAAAAGCCAAGGGATTGGATGTGCATGTTGTGAGGGGTAGGTGTCTGAGAGCAGGAAGTCCAGAAGGCAACTCGGACAACAGCTTTTTCCGATGGCTCTATTCCAGGCTGCTGGATCCTGACTGACCCCATAGCACCTCTGTTTTAAGGGGGGGGGGGATTTATGTATGTATATATGTATGTATACAATGTTCTGTCTGCATGTATACCTGTACACCAGAAGAGGGCACCAGATCTCATGAGGGGACCATGTGGTTGCTGGGAATTGAACTTAGGACCTCTGGAAGAGCAGCCAGTGCTCTTAACCTCTGAGCCATCTCTCCAGCCTCCCTGCCCTCAATAGCACCTCTTAATTTTTTTGGTTAGCATCCATCCCACTTACAGGTCACTCCTGGGGAGAGGCCCATTTCCAGGTGATCTTATCTAGCCTGGCATCCTCTTGCCATGGCTACTTATATTACCAAAGTGGCGGCACTTTGATCTTACGGCAAAGATGCTTTTATTTTTGTTCTGTTCATTAAACTGTTCATCTTGGTATGCAAGGTGGAAGAGCAGAGATCTTGGAATGTTGGAACATGTTTCTAGAAAAGGAGAGTGAGCTGAGCCTAATCCAGCACTTGGGAGGCTAAGTTTTAGGCTATGAGTTTCAGGCCAGCCTTGGCCATATAGTGGGACCATACCATCTCAAAAGAAGGGAGGGTATGGCCACTGTTACCATGGCTTTGAACAGGTAAACTGACACGGAGGCCCCCACCTGTTCCTTTTTTCCTGCTGTCTAATGTACTTTTCAGCTCATCATGTAGATAGAGGACTCAGTGTTGTCTCAATTTATTGTCAGTATTGCCCCTGTGATTCCAGGGTCTGGAATGCACAATCATCCACTGAAATCCTGCACAAGGGTCCTTTGCTCATCTAAACTGTCAACAGTCTCGTTCTTCTCAAGTCTTGCCCTTGCAGTATGGACTGCACAGACTTAATTGCCCAGGGCATTTATAGAGTTCCTATGAAGTACAGAAACTGAATGCATCTGAAAGTACATATGACAGAAGCAACTATATTTTATGAAAATGTAGAATTTTTTAAAGATTTTTTTTATGTGTATAAGTGTTTTGCTTGTATGTGTTTATGTGCAGCACATGTGCATGCCTGGTACTGAGTTCAGGAGAGGGCACTGGATCCCCTAGAACAGGAGTTACAGACGGATATGACTGAGCCACCATGTGAGTGTTGGGAACAAACATGGGTCTTCTGGAAGGGCAACAAGTGCTCTTAACCACTGAGCCATTGCCATTGGTCCAGCCCAACCTGGACCCTGACTTTTCTGTTTGTTTTTTAAGATGAGGTGTGTAGCCCTGGCTATCCTGGAATTCATCAAGATCTGCTTGCCTCCAGAGTTCTAGGATTAAAGGCACACTGTGTAAGCCCCTTAGCCTGGCTGGGCTGGAATTCCTTCCTTCCTTCCTTCCTTCCTTCCTTCCTTCCTTCCTTCTTTTCCCTTCCTCCCTCCCTCCCTCCCTCCCTCCTTCCCTCCCTCCTTCCTTCCTTTCTCTTTCTCTCTTTCTTTTTTGTTTTGTTTTTTTGAGACAGGGTTTCTCTGTGTAGCCCTGGCTGTCCTAGACTCACTCCGTAGACCAGGCTGGCTTCTAACTCAGAGATCTGCCTTCCTCTGTTCGGCTTGTTGTTTTTAATTGTATGGGGCAGGTCACTTTCACCTTGTATGAGTCAAGGTCTCTTGGTTTGGTTGTATTCACTGTCTTGAGGCTAATTGGCCTCTAGCCTCTAGCCAGTACTGTGATTCTGGCCTACCATATTGGTTTTTGTAGTACTTTGTGTATCTAGGCAAGAACTCTTCCCAGCTGAGCTACACCCTGAGCTCTGCTTCATCAGTGTATTTCTTTTTTTTTTTTTTTTATTTAAGATTTATTATTTATTATGTATACAATGTTGTGTTTGCATGTATGCCTGCATGCCACAAGAAGGCACCAGATTTCATTATAGATGGTTGTAAGCCACCATGTGGTTTCTGGGAATTAAACTCATGATCTCTGGAAGAGCAGCCAGTGCTCTTAACTTCTGAGCCATGTCTCCAAGCACATCATCACCGTATTTCTAAAGAGGAATGATAGCACTGCTTACCAGGTATGAAAACCATTGAAATGAGTGAGAGACAGGAAAGTCCTATGAAATAGTAATGTAAATAATACTTGAATTCCAGGTTGACCTTAGGCTTATTGAATCACCTTTTGAAAGGTGCTGAAAGCTGTTTGAATTTTTGGTACTTAATCTAGATTCAGAGGTGAAAGGCAAAGTTGAGGTAGGTAGATTAAGCATTGTCATAAATGTCTTGTATTGGGACTGGAGATATGGCTCAGCAGTTATGAGTACTTCCTGCTCTTTCATAGACTCTAGTTAGGTTCCCAGTACCCTTGTCCCACAGTTCACAATGGCCTGTGTCTCTAGTTCCAGAGAATCTGATGTCCTATTACAGCCTCCTCCATTACACATAAACATTTTTACAATATAGTAAAATAATTTTTTTTTTTTTCAAGACAGGGTCTGACTATGTAGCTCTAGCTGTCCTGGAACTCACTATATAGACCAAGCTATAGTCGAACTCACAGCGATATATCTGCCTCTACCTCCAGAGTGGTGGGATTAAAGTTGTTTGCCACGTCATCAGCAAATACAATCTTTTTAAGGAAAAAAATGCCTGGGATTTCATTAAAGGCTGGAACAATTTTTTTTTCTCTTCCCTGAGCATTGTGTGCAAGAGAGTAAGTACCTAAGTCGCTTATTCCTATGTCGTAGATAGCTTGTAGTTGAAGTACAAGGTCAACAACAGGGACTAGGAGTTTGCTTAGTTAGTAGAGTGCTTTCGTAGCATCCATAAAAATTTGGATTTAATCCCTAGCATGGCATACACTGGGTAAACCTAGCTGTCAGCAGGAAGAGTTGAGGAGGATTAGGAGGTCAAGGAATGCATGCAGGCAAAATACTTTTACACAAAATAATTTTATTTTTGTTTAAAAAACAATTGATGGACTGGGCTGAGTGGCACACGCCTTTGATCCCAGCACTTGGGAGGCAGATGCAGGTAGATCTCTGAGTTGGAGGCCAGCCTGGTCTACAAAGAGAGCACAGGACAACCGGGGCTACACAGAGAAATCCTGTCCTGAAAAAAACAATCAAATACTAAAAAATTTAAAAAATAAAAAACAACTAGAGATTAATTATAACAAATACTATTATAAAGATGGATGGTCTCAACCTATAATGTACCAACTTTTTTTTTTTTTTTTTGTCTTCAAGACAGGGTTTCTCAGTATAGCTCTGGCTGTCCTGGAACTCGCTCTGTAGATCAGGCTGGCTTCAGAGAATTTTTTGCCTTTGCTTTCAGACTGTTGGGATTAAAGGGGTGCACCACCATTGCCTGGCTTGTATCTACCTGTCTTGCTGTGATGATACAAGTTGGGTTATAGTTTGTTTTCTGTTGCTGTGACCAAAAGCATTGTGAAGGGGAAAGGGTTGATTTCCTCTTAAGTGTTACACACATTCCATGGTTGAAGGAAGTTACAGCGGAACTTGAGTAGGAAATGGAGGAGTGCTGTTTACTGGCTTGCTCCCAGGCTCACTGTCAGCTCCTTTTGAGTAACCTTTTGTTTTTGTTTGTTTTGAGACAGGGTTTTTCTGTGTAGTCTGGCTGTCCTGTAACTTTCTATGTAGACCAGGCTAGCTTTTAACTCAGATCTCCCTGCCCCAGCCTCTGGAATGCTGAGATTGAAGGCGTGTACCACTAGGCCTGGCTGTCACCTACTCGATACAGCTCACACGCACCGGCCTCTGGGAAGGTGCTGAGCATAATGGGCAGGGCCTATATGTCAGTTAACAACCAAAAGAATGTCCCACAGTCTTGCTCACAGGCCAGTCTGATAGAAGCTCTTCAACTGAAGTTACCTCTTTCCAGGTGTGTTAAGTTGACAACCAAGAGAGCTATCACAGGTCTGCTCCTTGTCAATTTGAAAAGCAAGTATATAACCTTTTGTTGTCCCCAAGATCTCGTGTTAATATCACACTATAAAAAACAGTTAAGGCCAGGTGGTGGTGGTACTGGCTTTTAGTTCCAGCACTCAGGAGGGAGAGGCAGATGGATCTCTGAGTTCTAGACCACCCTTGTCTACAGAGTGAGTTCCATTGTCTCAAAAACACACATACACGCTTGCACACGCACGCATGCACACACACACGAACACAGCCTGACTTTTAAGTCCCATATTCTTTGAAAATTAAAAATTTCAACACTTTGAAATTTCAAGGTCTATTTTTTTAAAATTGTGTATATATGGGTATTTTCATGTATGTCTGGGTACTATGTACATGCCTGGTGACCCAGTAACCACAGAGGCTGTCAGATTTTGTGTTATAGAATTACAGACAGTTGTAGGTTGCTATGTGTGTGCTGGTAATTGAACCCAGGTCCTCTGGAAGTGCAGCCAGTGCTCTTATCCATGTCTCCAGGTCTGTTCATGTTCCTTTAAAAATATCTATGCCAGGTGTGGTGGCACATAGCTCTAGTCCCAGCACGTTAGAGGCAGAGGCAAGCAAGTGTCTGACTTTCAGGCCAGCCTGTTCTGCATAGTGAGTTCCAGGACAATCGGAGACCCTATCTCAAAAAAACAAAATAATAATAATAATAATAAATAAGTTCAAGGTCTTAACTGAGGGCTTCTGTAAAATCAAAAACGAGTTAAATACTTCTGTTCCTCGATAACAACCAGGGTATAAAAACTGCTCCTACTTAAGCAAAAGCAAAGTGCAGCCGTGTAATTCCAAGTCTATCCTTCTGGACTTGTTCATGATCTTCTGAGCTCTGTGGGATTTAGGCAGTCCTGCTTTTCTGGAGCTGCCATCAGCCACAAACCCAGCTTGTCTGCTAGGTTTAGGCCAGCTGTGCTAACCACCTGCCATTGTCCCTCCATCTCCAGTATCCTGGGGTTGCCACTGCACTTGAGGTGCGCCTTCATAGATGACCTCTCCGCAGGAACTTTATCCCTGCCTCTTGGTACCAGGCCTCGCTGCTCTTCCTGAGAGGTCTCTCATACCTTCAAAACCTGTACCATATGGGAGATCTGATATTGCCCATTTCTGCCATTGATGTGCAGCCTTGGCCCGCTACTGACTGAGCCTTTGTGTGCTGACCCTGAGTAAATACTTCCCAGAAGGATGACGAGCAGGAAGTTGGCTTCCATGGATCCTTAACCCAAAATGCCATGCACTGCCCAGTGGCGTCTTTGTTCCCTCTGACATCTCACAAGCGGGCTCGCCTAGCCGTAAGACCCCAGAGTTAATTTCAGCAGTGCCCCTCAAGCTAATTGCAGATTAGGGATGATGCTTGTGTGGCTTATTGACTTTTTTTTTTTTTTCCCTTTTTCTGCTGTGAATCATTACAGGTCACAGGTGTGTTATATATATAAACACAAATCAACCCAAAACCTAGTGCTTACTACATCAGAGCTTTACCTCTGGATAGGGGAAGGGATGATAGTAAAGTTTTTTTTCTTTGTAGGTACATTTTATTGCTTTAATTCCACAAGATTGTGTATTTTTAATTTTCTAAAACCCATGGTACAAACATACAGTATCAAAATTCAGACAGACATGTTGGTTCATTCCTGTAATCTAGGCTGTAATGCAAGGCTGAGGCAAGAGGATTTCAGAGAGTTCAAAACCAGCCTGGCTACATAATAAGACTCTTGTCTTTAAACCCAGAGAGAAGCTAGGTGTGGTGGCACGACCATTAATCTTAGCATTCTGAGAGGCAGAGACACTGTTAGAGGAAATCCTGGTCTACCTAGTAAGTGCCAGTGACTTTTGGGTGAAACGAAAAAAATAAAATAAAAAATAGAAACCCAGGGAGAAGACTGGGAATGTGTTTTAGCTGGTGGAGTGCTTACATGGGATACACAGCACTGGGCTGAGTTTCCAGTACCACCGAAAGGAGGCGTGGTGGCACAAGCCTGTGATCCCAGTGTTCTGGAGGGAGAGAGGGCTGAGAATTAGAAGTTCAAAGCTATCCTTGACTACATAGAGTTTGAGGTCAGCCTGGGCTACATGAGACCCTCTTCCCCAAAAAAAGACAAAACAAAACTTACTTTATACATTATAGGGATTCCTGTTTTGAATTTTGTTAGGTCCAGTTATTTCAGATTTCACACAGAACTTGGTAACAGTAGACTTGAGTCTGTCACATTTGAGTTAATGCACTCCAGCTTCTACTTGCTAGAGTGTATAGACAGCATCCAGGATGATAGAAGTGGAAGGTGTTGCTGGGTATGGTGGCGCACGCCTTTAATCTCAGCACTCCAGAGGCAGAGGCAGGCAGATCTCTGGGAGTTCAAAGCCAGCCTTTTCTGTATAGTGAGTTTCAGGATATCTAGTGCCGCACAGAGAAATCCTGTCTCAAAAAAAAAAAAAAAAAAAAAGAAAAAGAAAAGAAAAGAAAAGGAAGATTATAGAGGTATATGACTTACTGAGTTATCCTTTTTATACAGGCAACTGATTGTATAAAATCACACTCTTGGCACTTAATTAAGCATTTAAATTTGGGGGTTTTTTTTGATAGAGAAAAGATGTGCTGGGAATTAAACCAATGGAGCCTTGCTTATATCTGGACAAGCACACTTACACTGAGCTCTATACCCAGCTTCTAGATGGGGTTTGTTTACAAAGATTTTTTTATTTTTTATTATTATTGTTATTATTTTAGTTTTTTGTTTGTTTCAGCCAAGTCCTGGCTGCCCTAGAACTGGCTCTTTAGACCATACTGGCCTCTGCTTCCCAAGTGCTGGGATTAAAGGCGTATGTCATCACTGCCTGCTAATTTTTTTTAAAGAAATTATGTATGTGTATCTGTCTTTGTGGGAGTATATGAATGCTGTGCAGGTGCCTCTGGAGGCCAGAGGGCATTGGAGTCCCTGGAACTGGAATTATAGATGTTCAGATCTTCTGCAAGTGTAACCAGTACCCTTAACCACTGAGCAATCTCCAGCCCCAAAATTGGTAGTTTAAACAGGTTTATTAAGGTATAATTTTATGTACCATAAGAGTCACCAAATGGTAGTGGTGCATGACTTTAGTCCAAGTACCAGAGAGGCAGGCAGATCTCTGAGTTCAAGGCCAGCCTAGTCCACAAAGTGAGTTTCAGGACAGCACCCCCCCCAACACACACACAGAAGTCACCCACTGGAATTGTACAATTTGATGTTTTTTGTTTTGTTCTTTGGGAGGTCTTTTTGTTTTGTTTGAGGCAGGGTTTCTCTGTGTAGCTCTGACTGTTATGGAAATCACTTTGTAGACTAGCTTGAGTTCTGTCTCTGCTTCCCCAGTGCTGGGATTAAAAGCGTGCACCACTGTGCCTGGCTCGATTTGGTTTTGGTCAATATTTATAGAGTTGTGAAACTGTTAACCACACTCCCATTTCAGAATATTTTCCCAGCCTAATCTAAAATATATCTTGACAGGGCATGCCAGAGAAATGGAATCAGAAAGAAAGTACAGCCGGGCATGTGGTGCACACCTGTGATCCCAGCACTCTGGGAGGCAGAGACAGGTGGATCATTGTGCGTTCCAGGCCAGCTTGGTCTACAAGGCGAGTCTAGGACAGCAAAGGCTACACAGAGAAACTCTGTCTCGAAAAACAAAATCAAAATAGAAGAGAAAGAAAGCATATCTTTTATTGTGACTTTTTTTTTTTAACTCAGTACTCAGTATATTCATTTTTTTTAACTCAGTGTACCATTTGAGATTTTTCTCAAGTTGTATTTTGTTTCCTTTTGTTGCTTAATACATTTTTATTTATTCATTAGTTGAACATTCAGGTTTGTTTTGGATACTAAATGTTGATACAGTGCTAAGGGTATAGCTCTGTTGTGGACAGACATAAGGCCCTGGTTTGGGGTTTGATCCCTGGCCCTACAAAGTAGTAATTCTTCACGTGACTTTGTGCGGATGTGCTTTTCCCACGAAGATCAGATTTGTTGGAGAGCTAGAGATCAAGACTGGCATTATCTGTGCTAGTACCTTACCGCTGAAGGACACCTCAGGCCTCACGGTCAGTACTTAAGTATAGAATGCCCAACCTTTGACTACATGTCCTCTTTAAAAAAACACTTTAGCATTGAAAGGGGTTGAGGATGTCGCTTCCTAGCACTTGTCAGTCTTAGGTTCTGCAGGAATGGTATAAAAATACGGAATTATCTTCATTCCTCTGTCTTTTCCTTTTGTTTTTATTGTTACTGTCCAGGGAGCACAATACTTGGGAACCTGAGAAGAACTTGGATTGTCCTGAACTAATTTCTGAGTTTATGAAAAAGTATAAGAAGATGAAGGAGGGTGAAAACAACAAGCCCAGGGAGAAGTCAGAAGGAAACAAGAGGAAATCCAGTTTCTCCAGCAGTGCCGATGATATAAAATCTAAAAAGAAGAGGGAGGTAAGCTTCTCCCTTCTCCCACTGTTCTTAAGGGTGGACTTCAAGGTTTGCTGTTGAGTAGCAGCCTCTAGGGAAGTGTATTGATTAGCTACAGCAACCCTTTCTGCTTGAGTGAGAACTTGCGTAGCACTAATTGTGTTAAAGTGTCAAAACTAATGTGAAATGCAATCCACTCTGCGTCCTCCGTGAATAGAAATATGTATGAATATGTGTCTTGTGTGTTGTTGCCTGAGGGAGGCCTGAAGGTGTTGGGTTCCCTGCAGCCAGAGTTTCAGGCTGTTGTGAGTTTCCTAAAGTGAGTGCTGGGAACCAAACTTAGGTTCTCCAGAAGAATGTCGAGCTCTTTTAGCCATTGAGCCAACACTGTAACACCAAGAAGAAGACACTTTCAAGTTTTTTTCTTTTAAAAGAAAGAAAAGTGGCTAAGGAGTTAGCTCAGGAATAAAGGTACCTGTTGTCAAGCCTGAAGTTCAAATCCTACCTCATTGTGGAAGGAGAAAACTCACTCCTAAGTTGACCTTAGACCTCTACATGCACCTGCCCATGTGAACGCCCTAATAATAATAAAAGCAATAAATAACATTCAGAAAACCTGAGATGTTTACTACTTTGCTCTTTGTTGTCTTTTCTGTATACTATTTTTGTTTGATATGATTTATATGTATAGTTTATTTACTTGTGAATATGTGTATGCTAGTGTATATACACATGTTCACATGTGTGGGGTTTCTGTCTTCAGTTGTTCCTTGATTCGCCTAGGTTTGCTGGCTTCCGAGCTTCAGGGATCTGTCTGTCTCTCTCTTAGGCTTCTGTTGTCATCTTAAGGCAGAGTCACACATGTCTGTGTCTGCTCTCAGGTTTGCTGTGTATGCTGAGATGGTGGTCCTGTGCCTGCAGGCCTTTATGTTTTATGCTGTGCTAGGGGTTGAACTCAGGACTTTCTGTATATTAGACAAGAACTTAGCTAACTGAACTATATCCCCAGCTCTCTCTGTTCTTTGGAGGTAAAGGTCATGCTTCATAATTATACTGACCTTGAACTCACATTGTATTTCTGCCTAGCCTGGGGCTTTCCCTTCTGCCTCAGGCTTCTGAGTGGTGGGATTTTAGGCATGTGTCACCATATCTGGCTATTTTCACTCATTTTTCTTCCAGCTATATACCCTGAGGAGGAAAAGAATTTTCATTTTCTTTTGTGTCTCTTTATTGTTTGGTTTGGAAACTAATTATGAAGTTTGGTTTGATTCAGTTGCTTTTTCTTAATGTAAATACCGTATTACCTTTTTCTTCTGCATCTTTGCTGTGTGTATATGTTACACAAACACCTCCAGCTTTCCCTCTTTCCATTTATTTCCAGATTACGTAGCCTATGTAGGATATATCATGTACTTAAAATTTAATAAAGAAGAAAGTATAAGTGTGTAGTATTCCTGCCTCAGTTCCCTGATTATCTGCATTATATTTAGATGTCCATTTTTCTCCACTGTTCCTCTCAGCTGTGACTACACCTCAGAACTACTCAGCAGGTATTTTAAAAAAATCTCCAGGACCCGAGATGAACCTTATACCAGTTAAATGAGAGTTTCTGTGAGCAAACTGAAGCACTGTAATTTATAAATATATAATTTATATTACATATATGTATATAATTATAATGTATATAATTCTTGGTCTCTATGGGGCTGTTCCTGTCTGACTCCTTTCTCTTGTTAATTTTATTTTTACAACCTTTTTTTTTTTTTTTTTTTTTGGTTGTTTGATGAGACAGGGTCTCTGTGTAGTCATGGCTCTGTTAGATCTTGCTGTATAGACCAGCCTGACCTCTTAACTCACAGAGATCCTCCTGTCTCTGCCTCCTGAGCACTGGGATTAAAGACATGGGCCAGCACACCTGCCTGTAACCTTATGCCACCTTTCTGAAAAGGTCTGAATATCATTATGATACACCATATTGATACAGAATTTAAGGAACACTTTCCATTTTCTGAGGACTTTTGGGTTTTGTGTATGTTTTTTGTCTGTCTGTTTTGAGATAGGGTCTCACTGTGAAGCTTTGAGTGGTCTGAAACTCATTATTAGACCATGCTGGTCTCAAACTGTCTCTGCCTCCCAATCTCCCTGCACCCTTTTAAATTTTTATTTATAAATTTTAACACATTTTATTATTTTGCATGTGTTGAAGCATGCATGTCAGTGCGCATGTGTGGAGGGTAGGAAACAACTTGGAAACAGACAGGTATCTTCCTCCACCAGGCAGGCCTGGGGAGTTTGAGTCCGACCTTGAAGCTTGGTTAGTAGGCACTTTTATTTCCCTGTTAGCTTTTTGTATTCTAAGTTTTGTCGTTTGTTTCATTTTTAGTTCAATTAAATAAAATAGCAAATAATACAACCAAAGACTTTTAACGAGGTATTTGTGAGAGAGAGTAAACATTTCTTCAATTTAGGGTCTTTGTTCTTTTAAAGGTAGTCATCTGGCTTTGGGCCCCTGGCCACTTAGAGGATTCATGTCTAGGTTTTGGAGCTGCTGACCTTGAAAACAACCTCCCGACCTCATTTACATTACGTTTGTCTGGGGGCCTGGATAGCATTCTCAGTAGTCCTGGCAGCTGTCAGGTGGACAACTGGCATGATAGGTAGCAGTCATGTGTTCTCAAGGTGTGGTGGAGATGGCATTTCTTTAGACCGCTGCAGAAGGAATTTCTTAGTTGGTTTTATGCCTGATTTAAGATTACTGCCTGTGATGATTTTAGTGTTTTTCTTGCCTCAGCTCCTTTCAGCAGCTTGAACATTCTTTCTTCATTCCCCCGTTACCCTCCCTATGTAGCAGACTGTTTCCAGCTGCCAAAAATGATGTATAACTTAGTCCCTATGCCAGAATTCCAGCTGTGAGCAGCTGTGTTTGCATCTGGGAACCTATTCCTCTTAAATGCCCCAAAGAGGCTGTCTTAAAAAAAGTCAGTATCTTCCCATTGATCCATGACTAGAATTTCTTTCCTGTTTTGAGTTCTGGTATCTTTGGGGACCACCAGGACTGTGCAAGCTTTCTTGTTTGTTTTGTTTTTTGTTTTTTTCTTAATGTAAAATATTTGTTTGTTTGTTTGTTTGTTTGGGGGGTTATAGACTTGTATAGGTCAGTCAAGGAATATGTAGGAGTTGATACTCTACCTACCATGTGAGTCCCAGGGATCAAACTTGGATTGTCAGGCTTCCCTATGAGCCCCTTTGCCCACTGAGCCATCTCAGTGGCCTGCTTTTCTATCTCAAAGGAAATCAAAATGATCAGAAAGGGTTGGGATTTGGCTCATTTGTTAAATCTTTTTTTTTTTTTTAAAGGATTTATTTATTTGTTTGTTTGTTTGTTTCTACAATATACTGCCGGCATATGTGTCTGCCTGCCAGAAGAGGGCAGCAGATCTCACTATAGATGGTTATGGGCCACTATGTGGTTGCTGGGAATTGAACTCAGGTCCTTTGGAAGAACAGACAATGCTCTTAACCGCTGATGAATGAGCTTGCTTCATCTCCTGAAATTTTTAAAAAAATTATGATGTGTATAAAATTAGACTTTTTATTCTGAACAGTGCTATCACACCTGGATCAGCCTCTGCTGTATGTGGATCACATGATTACCTGAGACCAAGTCCCAGCCCTCTCATGAGTTGTCAGCTTGAGGTCTCAGGCCCAGTCAATGTTAATAGTGTGTCTAAGCAGACCAGAGGCTCTTCACCCAAGTCATATGCAAACTAATGTTTGTGATTTGCCTTTTTTAGATTATTGGTCTTGCATCCTTCTTACCTCTGCTTTTCAAAATATAGATGACTCTGTGAAATATTAAAACTGTTGGTCATTGTGAAGATAAATTAGAAGTTCTAAAAGAGTAGGGTTGGGAAAGCGTTTCGGGAGATGAGAGTGGCTTGTAGTGTCTCAGGAACAGTAGGAAAGGGTTGGCTTGTGGTACTGCACAGATTCTAGGCGAGTAAAGTGCAAGCAGAAGGATGCCCAGATGATTCTCCAGAGACTCACAGGCTGCTACAGACTTTTAGGGGTGCTTATCATTTGCATGGAATAACAGGAAACACGGCTACATCTTCTTGGCAAAATATCTCAACATTGCTGTCCCTGGTTGATGCAGATCAGTTAGTTATATTTCTTGAGTTCTAAGGATTTTTCTAAATCGATGACAAATGGCATAGAGTAATGTTAACAAGGCTGTGATTTGTTATTCTGAGAAACCAGTTTTGTTTTTGTTTTTGGTGGTTTTTACACTAATCTCTTCTGTTCTATTTGTAGCAGAGCAGTGATATCGCCCGCGGCTTTGAGAGAGGGCTGGAGCCAGAAAAGATCATTGGGGCAACAGATTCGTGTGGCGACTTAATGTTCTTAATGAAATGGTGAGCAAGGTCATGCTTCACTTCACAGCTGTGGTTTTGCTAGGAGGAAAGAGTGTAAAACTGAGAATTCCTACATTTAACCCATAGCCAACTCCAGTGTCAGTATTAAGTGGATAGTATGGTTAAGAATGGGTTTGTGACATTTCTCAAGCTTTGGTGTTACATTATAGTAACCTGCATATCAGAAAAACAAATTTGGGGTACAAAATGTATAACTACTACCTAAACATCTGTTTGCATAGAACTGAATTATTTACTGTAAGCTCATGAGCCTGTGACTGCAGGGTAAGAGCTGAATGAAGCTTCTTGCATCACTGAGAGTCAGGGCTGCTGAATGATGTCTAAAAGGGAAAGTAATTTCAACAAGGCATCAAGCTTGATGCTAAATAAAGCACAAAATTCTTTATCCGAGATAGTGACTTCTAGAAGAAAATGAAGCACTGCCCCTCCCTCCCTCCCTCCTTTCCTGACAGGGTCTCATGTGGCTCAAGCTGAAGCAGAGAGTACAACCTGAAAACAAGTGAGGCTTTTTCCTCCCCCCAACTCCCATGACATACCACAAAAACCTCCCTAAACAGAACCACCAACTGAGGACCAAGACTGTTTGGATGCCCAAGACTGTGGGGACATTTCTCATTTAAGCCAACACAAGGATAAAATGTGTTGTACAGGGTACTGAACTCACTGTCCTGTCTCCATCTCCCTAGGACTGGAGTTAACAGGATTACAGGCATGTACTCACCATTCCTGACTGGCTTTTTTCCTCTCCCCTATTTTCTTCCCTTCCCCCTTCCCCTTTTCTTTTAAGATTTATTTTTTATTCTATGTGTATGTGTTTTGCCTTGCATATATGCCTACAGAGGCTAGAAGAGGGTATTGGATCCCCTGGAACTGACATTCCAGGCAGTGTGTGGTGCCATATATTTGCTGGGGACTGAGCCTGGGTCCTCTGTAAGAACAGCCACTCTTCTGCTCTTTCTTTGTTGTTGTTGGTTTTTTTGTTGTTGGTTTTATTTTTTTATGCTAAAGATCAGATACAGAGGCTCCACTACTGAATTATACCTCCAGCCCTGTAAAGATTCTTTTTACCTTGAGATCAAAGTGTACGGAGAAGATCAAGCCAGCTAAATTCAAATACTGACACTCAGACAGATTTCTCTCACTCTCACTTCTCCTTCTAAGTCTTACATCCTTTCTTTTCAGGAAAGACACAGATGAAGCTGACCTGGTTCTTGCAAAAGAAGCTAATGTGAAATGTCCACAAATTGTGATAGCATTTTATGAAGAGAGACTGACGTGGCATGCATATCCAGAGGATGCGGAAAACAAAGAGAAAGAAAGTGCAAAGAGCTAAAGGAGGGGTGGTCTCCGTCAGTTCTCTTTGTATATAATACCTTCACCTTCCTGCTTCCTCTCCCTTCTCCCACCCTTTCCATCCTAAACACATCCATAAAAAAATGTGCTTATCACTGTGCTCCATGGGAGAGATGTTGGTATTGGTTCTCTTGTAATATAACTGATGATCTGATTCATAAGTGTAACTGTGGAAATCAGGCATTTACATGCTTTGTGTTAGTCTCACAGTTTCTTCTTTTTCCCTGATTTGTTTCTTCTGCTCCCCTGTAACTTTTTAATCACCTCAGAGTCATGATCTTTTAGGGTCACTTGCTTGTTTTTTTACACTGGGGAATTTTTATTATGATGGTGACTTCAGTTTCTTGATTGTTATTAGAATATATTGATGACCAGCTGGCCTTCGTCTTGGACATACTGGCATAGAAAGGATGTTGTCCATCTTTTAGGAAGCCAATAGTGGCAGTCCACCTGTTGTGTCTTTTCCAGTCTCCTTTAGCTCTGCCAGGAGAATATATGGTCCCTGGTGTGGTCTTCTGGGCCACCCCTGTCTGTCCTTGGTTTCCCTCCCAGAACAACTCTGTCCTATTGGGGGCTTGGCACTTTACATTTAAATTTGACAAGGCACTCTGGTTGGCCCTCAGGCTTCTTTGGCCTTGTTAATGTCAGTCCCTGATTCTGTTTCTGTAGGGTGGTTTCAGTTTGTCATAAAAGGACAAGATTAACTGTGAGTCTGTAAGCTATACTGCAGGCAGATAACAGGATGGGGCTGATAACAGTTGTCTGGTGTCACATGGTATGTATGAATTATTTCCTTCACCATATTTAGGCTGTATTTATGTAGGTGTGGTTGATTGCCTGGAGCTTGTGTGTGCCAAGGTGCTGGGCACCCTCTAACCCTGCCAACCTCCCAAAGCATTCCTGTAACCAAAGAGGCATCATAGCAGATTCACATCTCAGAGGACTCACAGGCCCTTCTGCGCCATCATTCTCAGTTGAGATTCTTGGAGAGGCGCCACTAGCCACAGTATCAGTTTCTAAGTACTCGCAGCAGTGACAACTTGTTGATTTTACTGTCTCATGACTTGTGGATTTGCCACCGAGTCTTCAAAGTATTAATGTTCCTCCCTGTCTCCACTCTCAGACTTTTAGTTGTAGCTTATTTTTATGGAAGAATATCACCTCAGAAAGTGACAGGTCTTTTTGACAAAACCTTTTCTCAGAACAAACTACTTACTTTTTGGTTTACTTTTGGTTTTGCTAGTATATTGAGAAAGTTTTCTGACCCTATTCTGTTTTTTTGTCTCCTGAGAAATGCCCATCTTTTCTTCTCTTTTTTTCTTATATAGTTGAGGATGGAGAATCAGGACTAAAGGAAACAACAGGGTTTGGAGCTGAGCATTCTTGTCTCAGCTCCAAAGTTGAGGAAAAAGAAAATGCTGAGGTAGCCTTAATTCTAGATTTCATCAGCTACTGAGGCTGTTTTTGTTGTTGCCTTTGATTTTTAAAACATAGCTGTGTGGTGGGAGCATCCAGCCATTTCTAGATTATTCATAGTAATGAGAGGAATCTATGGAGTGCTCCAGTACTCAGATGAGCCAAATAATATGCAAATTATGTACCCATTCATAGCACTTGTTAACGATGCTTTCCTGCCCAGCTGCTGATTGAATTCTGTATAAATTATGTCAACAATTATACTGCACAGTTGAGAAGACAGCTGTTGCTGCAGTGACATGGCAGATAGACAATGAAGCTTTGCTGTAAGTCAGCCAGGAAGATACTGTGAATGGTAATGTGGGGAAGAGCGCCTCACCCATACCTCATTGGGGTGTTTTCTCCATAGTCCACTGGTCTCTGGAGGAGTTAGATCAAGTGCTGGGTAAGTGACCATTGTCTGTATGTAACAGAGAAGTGAAGGAGGGTTAGAAAGCAGATTTGTTGTACAGGCAGCCAAGGATAGTAGTAATTAGGGTAGATGAAAGTAGGACAGATGTAAGCCAGAGCTCCTGAGGTGATCTGAGCCTCTTGATTGGCAGTTGGAGGAAAAGGCAGCCTGTCTGAGTAGTCAGTGATCGTGAGCTTGTAAATTGCAGTGTCTGCATTTTTTTAAACAAAATCTTAGCCTGTGGGCAAATATAACAATGATGGTTGGTATTAAGATTGGTCCTAAAAAGCCAGGCCTGGTGGCATAAGCATACAGTCCCAGACTGATTCAGGGCTGTTGTATATTCAAGGTGTATTGGGGAACTTAGTGAGACCCGATCTCAAGATGAAAAGTAAAAAGGACTGAGGATGTACTTTGAGAGCTTAATCCTTTGTAATGCAACAAATCAAGGGAAGCTTAAGGCACATAATTGCTGTGATGACTGACAGGTGATGTCTAACAAGGTCTTGTACTGTTTACCATGGTTCTAATATTCTCTGTGTAGCTCAGGTCCGCCTGCCTCTGCCTTCTAAGTGCTGAGATTAAAGGTGTGTGCCACTGCTCCCTGACTGATTTTAATACTCTTTACACCGTCTTTTCTGTCCTCAGTTCATGTATTGGTTTTCTGCAAAGTATTACCAAAACACCCTTCTTTTCTTCTTAGTACTTTTGCTGGTTATATGTAGAAATAAGGAACTGGATCCCAGTATTATCTTTAGTCCTCAGTGTGAAGACGCCAGACACTCCCTTGTGCTTCCTACATGGGTGGGTGCCAAGTAGCTTGTTTCTGTGGAGAACTGCAGCCTCAGACAGAAGTGTTTCCTAGAGCTTTCTTCCCATTAAAGTTAGCGGCCAAAGGTAAAACACTCCTAAATACTGGAGTATATTCTCTTGTGTTAATTCTCTTTTAGAACTAATTTTGTGCTACTTGGAATTGAACTTAGGGCTAGCTTTGACATGCCAGGCAAGTGCTCTGCCACTGGACTGATGTTTTCATATGCCCCTTCATCCCCATACATCATTTTGTTGTTGTTTTACAGACAAGTCTGAATTTACTTTGAAGCTAAGGATGGCCTTGAATTTTTGATCTCTTGCCTCTCTCTCCCAGTCTTTAGGATTATAAGTATATGCCATCATACCTGCCTCTCTGCCCCTTTTAAAAGTTTGTATAATGAAACTTGGCCTTCAAAGTCTACTTCTGGCTAAGTTTGGTGGTCCCACACCTTTAATTCCAACATTTAGGAGGCAGAAGTAGGTGAATCCCTGAATTGGAGGCTAGCCTGGTCTATACAGTGAGTTTTAGGCCAGCCAGAGCTACATAGACCCTGTTGAAAGAGGAAAATAAGAAAAGGCTACCGAGACTAGCCTTGAACTCAGGCTCTTTTTTTGTATCAGTGTGTGCCACCATGTCAGGCTCTTCTTGAAAGTTATTTATCTTATGTACATGGGATTTCTTCCTGCATGTATGTCTGTGCACCATGCGCATGCCTGGCTCCCTAGGCAACCAGAAGAGGGCATCATATCCCCTGGGATAGAAGTGAGCTCTAT
Organism: Meriones unguiculatus; assembly: GCF_030254825.1. NCBI lineage: Eukaryota > Metazoa > Chordata > Mammalia > Rodentia > Muridae > Meriones > Meriones unguiculatus. Next base: position 469,881 of record NC_083356.1, read on the forward strand.
GCGGGTGTTAAGAATCACATCCTGGTCCTCTGGAAGAGTTGTCAGTGGTCTCAACTGCTGAGCCTTTTCCCCACCCCTTGAAATAGCTTTTTAATGCGGAACTAATTTCTGTCTTTTTTTTTCCTGTGTCGTGCTAGCTGTTTCTTGGCTTCACCCTCCAATGCTCAGGTCTTGCCAGCTTTACGCAGAAGCAGAAGTGACCTGGGTGACCACCAACTTCATACATTGCTGCTCACATTCCCACAGCATTAGCATATGTCAGTCTTGTCAGTCAACGAGCATTTTCGGCTCAGGACACAAGCTTTAAACACCCTTGCCCCCTAGAGAGCTTTGATAATGGTGTGGGATGAACTGATCATAGTTTTGTATAACAAACACTACACATGCATATACATTTCTGGTTTGGGGACAGAATCAAGCAGTCAAGAGTACGGAAGGATGGGTCTTGAGTGGGCAGTTTAGTGGCAGAGTGCTGGGGATGCATCCACAAAGCCCTGGGTTCCCACAGGGACCGGAGGACCTACAGAGGAGGGTGCCGTTAATTGGTTCATCTGTGGTAAAGACCTGTGGTCTTGGATAAGCTGAGTTAGCTGGCCATTGGAAGCATTGCCGAAAATAAAGGAACACATTAGAAATGCTGTTATTGCCAGAGAGTACAGAGTAAGTGAGCACGGAGACCCGTTGTTTGGCCTCCACAAACCACGGACGACTGTAGTAGCTGCGCTCGTAGAGAGCGCTGCCTGGGGTGCAGAAGCCATTGTATGTGGTGGTGTCGCAGGGCCTTTGTATATTTCCTCTTGGTGGGCATTTTAGCAAGTTGCTCACAGTCTTCAATTTCTCACCCTTCTGGAGAAAGGTGAGGAGAAAGAAAGGAGAAATGTTAGGTTGGCTTTAAAGCCCCAAGCATACTAATGACAGACTTTGTTAAAAGAAAGCTTAGGGAATGTCTGCTAATATCTGAGCATCTGCCTCTGGGTCACATGTAGCTCTGTCCAAGCAGCGCCAGAGGGTTCCAAGCAATACCTGTGTTGCTTAGGTAAAATCTTCCCCAGAAAGAACATCACCTGGCTCTTGAGACTTTTATCTGTCCGGGAATGTGTGTCATAAAGCCTTCCCAGTTGATAAACAGTCGTTTTCAGGTTCTCAGTCTCACTCTTGAGAGCACAAGAAAAAGGTCTTAGCTCTACCTGGATAATTGACTGACTTAGGAAGTCAGAATTTCCAGGAATTCAAATTAACTGCTCTAGAAAGTTAAAATGTGAAGTTTCTTGTTTCTTTTTTGCTTGTACTGAGTTTTTTGAATTTTAATCTACCTCGTCTTGTTTTTGTTACTTCTGTCATTGCCACTTGAACATCAAGCTTGACTTTGGTTCTCTAACCGACAGTGACAGTTCATTACCTTGCGTTTCTTCTTGGCCCTCGTTTCACCTAACATCATCTCCTATTGCTCCTGTCAGAAATATGTTTTAAAGTCTTGTTTTATGGGAAGAAGTAATCCACCAATGCTGTTGTCTTTGAGGTCAGTGAGAGAAGGCGTTAAACATGGTGGTGGAGGAGGGGCAGACCCTGCACTGGAGGCAGAAGCTGGCAAGGAAGGAGCTATTAATTAAAGAAAAATTCAAAGTCAACGATTGTGATCGTTAATGTCACAATAGATCAAAACCTAATTATCGCAGCCTAGGCAAGAGCCATCAGTATTAATCGGAAAATCTAATAGGAAACTATTATCAAGAAATTATGCCAAATTGAATGCAATGAACTTTTTATCATCCTCTTGTTTTGGTAATGGTCTTTGGCAAGTATGACCCTAACAGTTGGTTGAAGCCCAAACGGGTAGTTTCACTTGTAAAGAGCTTTTTTGTTTTGTTTTAGTATCCCAGGCTGGCCCCAGTGCCTACAGTCCTCCTGCCTCAGCCTTGAGCACTGGTATCGTGAGGGGTACGTGCATTCATGGTAGTGTGGGTGGGTGAGAGAGAATTGAAGTCAGGGCCTTGTACACTAGACAAGCGCTCTACTACTGAGCTACATATTCTTAGCTCAGCGTGTTTCGTTAGGGAGGGTCCCAGACACACTGAATCTGAGCTGTCATTGCTGAAGCACCAACCTTGAATTTTATCATCATCTGCGTTTGTCTAGTCTAATCAGATAAGTGGAGCATGTACATAGAAAAGTCTTAGGCTGTTCCTGGTGAGCTTTGTGCTGGTGTGTTCCTGTTGTCATCCTTTGAGTTCCTGGTTTGTGGAGAGTTCTGTGCTGGCTGCCGTGAAGGCTGTGGGAAGAGGGGCGTGTCCTGCTCTGAAAGTCTTTGAGAACTAAGAAGATAGTTTCCTCTATGTTACAGCATTTTCAGAATGCAGGTCAGCGTTTTCCAGGTTCCAGTAGCCTGAGGGTTTGATTCTCAACCAGCTTGGCAGTGCCCCCCACCCCAGTAGTTTTAAGATAGCAACATAATTCCAAGGGTGGGAAGGGTGGCAGCTGCTTTGTTTGGTGGTTTGTCTCTGCTTTCCTTTCTGTGTTATGAGTTGTATCTGGCAGCAGGAGAAGCCATCACTCTGTCCTTAAGCGCTTGGGTTGGGTGAGGCCGGCTATGGCAGAGCTGCTGCCTTTAGGTGTCAGGAGGAATGCCAGGCAGCCCTTCACTGTGCCCTGCAGCCCTGCCGAGCCTCAGGTGCCCAGAGCTGCTTGCTGACCTGGGAAGACCCTGCTGTTCTCTGCATTTGGGAAGCCTGGGTTACGCAGTAGAAGACTGAGAAATCAATGTCTTTTTCTCTTTCTCTCTCTCTCTCTCTCTCTCTAAGACAGCGTTTCTTGGTGTAGCAGTGGCTGTCTTGGAACTTGCTCTGTAGACCAGGCTGGCCTCGAATTCAGAGATCTGCCTGCCTCAGCCTCCTGAACACTGGGACTAAAGGTGTGGTGTCCACCACCACCTAGCTAACCCTATTTCTTTGTTTTGTTATTTTGGTTTTTTCAAGACAGGGTTTCTCTGTGTAGCCTTGGCTGTCCTGAACTAACTCAATAGATCAGGCTGACCTCGAACTCACAGAGATCCACCTGCCTCTGCCTCTGTGGGCGCTGAGATCACAGGCGTGCACCACCATGCCCAGCAACCCTTCCTAAGTGAATTTTACTGTTTAAAATGCAACTTAATTTTCAAAATGGCACTAGGGCAGTCTTCAGAGGCAGGTGGTATGTGCAGGCTCTTCAGGTTACTCCAGGTGAGCGACGGTGCTCATCTGGTTGCACCAACGTGACTGAAAAGTGAGATGTTGTAATGGGCACTTGTGTGCCAGCCTCCCCATTGGTCTTAATGGCCGGCCTTGGGCAAGTCTTTCCTTTCAATGCCTCAGTGCCCCATCTGTTAAATGGGGTGATAATACTGACCTACCTCATGGGGTGTTGAGAGGGTTACAGATCAGAGCTGATGACTCCTTTGGGGTTGCCTGTGGAGAATGCCTTGAGTCCAAGTTTTTTAGCCCTCACTGAGTTGTTTCTGAGTGTGGAAATACTTAGTGACATTGGTGAATTTCCACCCCACCCCCAGCCCTCATCAAAGCTGCTAGTTCAGATTTTGACAGTGTTTGTGAATGTTGGAGTCTTGATCATCCAGACTAACTTGGGATGCCATGGGGAAAGGCAGGCACTTGTGGGTTTTCTGTCTTGCATCACAAAGAGGCCATTTGAAACCCAAGAGTCTTAGGTGAGGGAGGATGATGGAATGCTCTCTGCAGGTTGGGAGTTGAGGTCCTATTCCTGTGGACTTACAGCCACTTCTGACTGTCTTGGTTGCAAATCAACTCGTGGTAGTTTGGATTTATAGTTTTTATTTTCCAGGCTGATCCTAGAACAGTTAGTTTGTTGATCCCTTCATGCTCCTAAGCCTCTGCCCTTTCATACAAACCACATGTTCAAGCAACATAACCCTACCATCTCCCACCAAAAAGCTACATTGGATTTTTTTTTTTTCCAGAAATAGGTGTAACATTGAATTGAGCATTAGGTTCTCAAGGCTTCATCCTGTGTGGATTCTGTGGCCTCTTTCTTGGTGTCCACAGTCTGACCCTGACTGAGGACATCTTGGACACATGTTTGCCCAAGAGCCTTACCCTTTCTGTCTCACTTTAGGGGCCAAGGCAGCCCCCAGCTCTTTCAGACAGGGCTCTTTTCCCTTTCCCCTATTGACCCTAGATTGGTAACCCATGAAAAGCACAAGGGCCTGGCTCTGTAGCACAGGCTCCCGCTGTTGGATGGGCTCTGCTCCTAACAGGTGTCCTGGGCCTTCCCTGGAGGGTGGGAAGGAGCAGTCTCATGTCCTGCCAAGCAGCTAGCAGCTGCCTTACCTCTGCCTGCTGTGTTGCACCTTGTCACAGAAGGGGTTTGCGGAGACCCTAGAGGTGGGCTTCCTCAGCACTTGGCCATTCTGCGCAGGAAGCAGGTCACCTTGTAGCCAGGCGTCTGGACGGAGGAAGACATTGAATTCTCTGTGGGCTTCTTTGGTTGTGGGGGAGTTTTGGTTACGTTTCTTGGTTTTGTTTCAGCTAAACTTGTCTGCTTTTGATTTCTTTAAAGAATAAGTGATATATATATGTTTGCATTTTAAGTGTACATGTTTTTAAAAATAGACATGTCTTTCTACAACTGACATCCAATTCAAACATCATTCTCTCCCCCTTCCACCCTCTTTTGCCCCTTTTCATACTCTTGTATTGGTTCTAATAAACGGTTGCTTTTCAAATATGGATCTTGAGTGGTGGTTTGAAGATCTGGGCTTTTAAATCTTAAATTTGGGTCCTGGAGTGTTAGCCAATCGTCGTACATTTCTGCCCTGCCCCCCCCCCCGCTTTGTTTTGTTTTGTTTTGGTGAGCATCAAGCCTTGTGCATGCTAAGCAGGCACTCCCCAACTCAGCTTAGCCCCAACCTATCATCCGACCCAACAGACTTCAGGGAGGCTTCCTTGAGTATCTATTGGTTCTGACTTTCTACAGATAGCCACAGGGTGGCGCCAACACTGGGGAATAAGCCCGTGCCCCTTGCCTGCTGTGGTCCCAGATGAGTCATTTTATCTGCCTTATTGGTTTCCCTGCACAGTGGGTGAAAACACAGCAAGTCTCATGTGGTTACCTTGTCACTGTCTTCTTTTTGATTTTGATTCATTCACAAATGCCAAGGAAACCTGTGTTCTAAGGACTGAACCTGTGGGCCAGAGTTGGGGTGGCAGTAGGAAATTGGGTCAGGAGGTGAAAGCAAGGTGATGTAGGATTTATCAGGCAACATAAGTCTGATGTGGCCCTGAACCTGGTGCAGCAGGGCAGAAGCTTGCAGGGTGAGAAGTAAAGACAGACCCTGGAGCCGAGTTCTGGTTTCTACCAGCTTGTCTCTGTCATTCCCCCTGTTGTTTTCCTTTCTGGCTGCTGAGTTATAGGGTCTCTGCCGGCTAATCTCGTAAAAGTCTTATGAAGACATCTGTAGGTTGGCTGACTTAATGGTCCATGACCCCATAAACATGGGACAGGAGAGCCATTTGGTCCACTTCAGAGATAGGCCTTTCTGGACATTATTTATTTCCTACCTCTGAGGTCTGGGTCTGCTTTCTTCTTCCCTTTCTAGTTCTCACCCCAGTGGTGGTCTGTCTGACTAACTCCAGGTTTGAATAGGGTTTGACCCCATACTCCCACCCCTAGACAACTCTCTTGGTTTGTTCTCCTCAGTGAGGACAGGGCTCTGTGTGGCACTGATTCAGGGGAGCTCTTTATTGCTATAACTTCCATTCAGAATCTTTCAGTTTTCTGGAGAAGTCCAGAACCGGGCAGTTTTGCTTGTTCCCTCTCTGCATTAAAGGTGAGCAAGCTAGTGAAATGATGCAGTGCTGGCATCTGGGGCAAGCGGAGGGTCACTGGGGGTATTGCTCTGGAGGTCTGTGACCTTCTGGCTCACTGAGCACATAGATCTGAACTTCGCTGTTGGAGTCAGCAGCCCCGGGCTTTCTGCTTTTTGGAAGGAGGTATAAGCTGGAGTCACTTGTGAAGTGAGAACAGACCCTGATTGAATATGGGAGGCCACGACAGCAGCTGCTGCCCAAGCCTGGAGAGGACCTGTGTGTGCTTACAACAAGGAAGACGAGGGGCCCAAGAACTCAGCGGGTAAAGCCGTTTAATGTGCAAAGCTGCCAACCTGCATCCAGTCCCTGAAAGAGATCTGGAGAAAACCAACTCCACAAAGCTGGCTTCCTCATGAATGCTGGCTTTGGGCATGGTGTCATGCCTTTAACTCTGACACTTGGCAGGCAGAGGCAGATCTCTGTGAGTTCCAGGCCAGCCTGCACAGTGAAGAGGGGAAAGGAGACAAGGTAAAGGCTGGGGTCAGTTGGAGTGTGGGCATCTGGCATAGGCACTGTGTGGCTCTGCGCAGGCCCTGAGCCCACCTGTTCAGTATCGGCATGGTCTAGGTCTGAGGTGCCAGCCTTCTCCCCTCTACAGCTGCAACATCCTGTTTTCCAGGTGCAGGCTCTCTCTACTTAGCCTGTGCCACCCCCTTTTTATAGTTATTTACCCTTTGTCTGCTATATTGTGTATACTTGTCTGTTGTCTTTTCCCCCATTTCTGGTTTCTCTACCCCTCCCAGTTCCATAAGTGACCTTAATTTGGATATTTCATTTCAACCCATCAAATTGCCATCTTTCTTGCAACAATCTGGGACCCTTTATGAGCTCATTCTACCCCATGCTGCCTCTGGAAGCAGGTGCATGTCTTTCTGTGTGAAATATGGACCCCCTCCAGACTGGGAGAAGATGCTGGCCCACAAGCCTCCAGCTCTCTCAGCCAAACCTTGTCTGACAATTTGGTTTTGAGCCAAGGAGGGAGAGATGCTGGTGATTTTAAACGGGTTGTGACTGCACCCTTTCTCCTCCCTCCTACCGTTGCTGCCTTTGGAGAAGGAAGGGCATAGGGAGCCACAGCATTGGTCACAGCTGCTGCAGCTTGTGAAATTCTGTGGAATCTGCAAGGAGGCAGGGGAGCAGGTGAACAGGAGCTCTTGCCTTTGTGGTGTAGGAGCAGAATGGACTTCCAGATATTTTCACACCTGCAGCACCTCCCAAAGCAACCTCCCTTCCCCATAATTGTCAGCCTTCTTGTGTGTTTCTGTTCATGATGGGAGCCAGGGGGCTCAGCTCCTACAGCCCTGGCTGTCCCTATCCTGTCCACCGCCCGACGGTCTGGCTTCTGCCTCATGGCTTCGTTCAGGCCATGCCTGCATGTAGACCACACATTATACCTGTAGATGGTTGTGAGCCACCGTGTGGGTGGTGATGGGAACCAAACCTGGGATCTCTGTAAGAAAAGCAGCTGCTTTTAAGCTATGGAAGCATTTCTCCATAAGTAAGACTGGAAGTTGTTGATATAAAACCGTTGGACTCTGAAGAACAAAACATTTTTGAGACGGGGGTCTTACTTACAGCCATGGGTGTCCTTGAACGCTTTATTCTTTGGCCTTAGCTTCCTGAATGCTGAGATTTCAGGCATGTATCACCATGCCTAGTTTCTGTCTGAAATATTTGTTCCTTTTATCATATTTATTAAAATGCCCCATTTATCAGCCTTGGGGAGCATGTAGGCAGCTGGAAACTTGATACATGGGGTGTATCAAACTCACTGTGTACCCCAAGAGTGGGCTTGAATGTATTATCTTTCTGTTTCTACCTCCCAAATGTTGAGGCTCTAGGCATGCATCACCATGCCTGCTTTTATGCTAGAGCCTTGTGCGAGCTAGGCAAAGGCAAGTATTCTACCAGCCGAGTTATGCCCGCTTTCCCCACCCTATCCTCACCCTTCGCTTCCAGATCTGGAGGAGGGAGTCTGGAGCATGGATTAAAGAGATGGGTCAGTGTAGTTTGGGAATCAAAGTATAAGCTCGGGGAGGAGGTGAGAGAGAAAGAGACTTGTCACTGTGAAAATTAGCAGGTGAATGAAATTTGGGAAAAGCAGAGGTGAGAAACTTAGTGAAATCAGATGTGTCGTGTGTGTCCATTCAAGGACTAAGGAAGCCTTAGTGAAAGGTGCATGCCTGGGTTCTGTGGCTCCAGAAACAGTTCCAAAGACTTCTGGGCAATGAGTCAACTCAGCATCTGCCCTCCCATGTTCTGAGAGGAAAAGGCTTTCCTCTGAACTCCATGACCTCCCTTAAGAATATGTGGATAGTTTTAGGGCATCTTTTATAATTTATGTGCATCTTTTTCTTTTTTGGGGGGGAGGGCAGGAGTAAGGTGTTTTGAGACAGGGTTTCTCTGTGAAGCCTTGGCTGTCCTGGAACTTGCTCTGTAGACCAAGCTGGCCTCAGACTCAGAGATCTGCCTGCTTCTGTCTCCCAGGTGCTGGGATTAAAGAAAGGTATGTGCCACTACTGCCTGGCAGCCCTGTGCATCTTTAATGGTTTTAGATTGTACCTAGGTGTGGCGTGATGGGTGTGCCTGGATCTCCTCAACCTTCAGGCTTGCTTTAGGCATCCCAGAAAGGGGATGAGGACCTGGCCGTTCAAGTGGCCAAGGTAAGGATACCTAGTCCCTATTAGAGATCTTGAGGGCCAAGTGACATTTTGAGTTTTCCCCAACATCTCTGGATCCCTCACACGGGAATAGTGCATCTGGGTGCAGATGAACTAGAGGGAAGGATTCATTTGAATGTGTTAGTGCTCATTTGATGACATTGAGTCTAAAAGTTCAGTCACTTAGTGTGCACATGGGCAGGAAACAGCTGCCTGGAAAACTCCTAGCACATAATCTGCAGGTCCTTTATGAAAAGGAGCAAATGATACTTGGGAAGGGTTTGTCCGAGCTTAGAGGAAGAAGCCATTACAGAGAAAGGACGGTTGCTCTCCCTCCTACCTCCAAGCCTGCACGCTAGTTCCTAAGCTATGCCCACCCCAGCTCTTTAGCAGGCCCTCGAGTCTTCTGAGACCCGGGAGAAGTAGCATGTGGGGGAAAGAGGGCACTGGGGCTACGACGCAGCTGGCCAACAAGGGCAAGGCCCAGTGTTTGGTCCCCAGCACCACATAAAACTAGCTATGGCACCCAGAAGCAGGAAGCTGCTTTTGGGAGTTCAGGGCGCTTGAGAGGCCGCACAGTCAGGAAGGAGGCCAGGGCACACAGCATGTCAGGATAAGTAATATAAGCCCAGAGCTGACCTGTCCACCCGACCTCCTGAGCACCCTAGGTTCTGGGCAGGGTCATTTAAGTGTTGAAGTCAGGCTGGGTGGTTGACAAGAGCATAAGCGAGTTTGTGCATGCCCAGCACCACCTCTGTTTCCTGAGGACACCAGGCACACGGGTGATACACAGACATTCACACAGACAAACACTCATACACACATTTTTTTCTGTAGTAATTATTTTCATTTTATGTGCATTGGTGTTTTTACTGCATGTGTGTCTGTGTGAGGGTGTTGGATCCCCTGGAATGTGAGTTACAGACAGTTGTGACCTGCCATGTGGTTGCTGAGAATTGAACCAGGTCCTCTGGAAGAGCAGTAAGTGCTCTTAATCATTGAGCCATCTCTGCAGCTCCCCCAACACACACCTTTTTCCTTTTTCTTTGTTTCTGTTTTTTTCAAGGCAGCTTCTCTGTGTAAGAGAGTCCTGCTGTCCTGGATCTCACTCTGTAGATCAGGCTGCCCTTGAACTCACAGAGATCTGCCTGCCTCTGCCTCCTGAGTGCTAGGACATGTTGCTAGCACACTTGGCTTTCAAAAAGTTTTCTAGTGGGACTGAAGAGATGGCTTAGCAGTTAAAGGCACTGACTGCTCTTCCAGAGGACTGAGATTCAGTTTGCATCTACATGGCCGCTTTGTCTGCAACTCACACAAATGTACATGTAGGCAAGACCAATGTGCATAAAATGAAAGCAAACAATGCATGATTTAAAAAAAAAAAGTTGGTTTTTCAAGACAAGGTTTCTCTGTGTAGCCATGGTTGTCCTGGACTCCCTTTGTAGACCCGGCTGGCCTCAAACTCACAGGGATACGCCTGCCTCTGCCTCTCTTGTGCTGTGATCACAGGCGTGTGCCACCACCGCCCGGCTTAGTTCTTTAGCTTTATGAATCATTTTAAACAGCGTTAGTAGGCTGGGGATATGGCTTGTGTGCTTGAAGCGCAAGACCTGACCCTGGAGCCCACGTGGAGGTGAGAGAACTGACTCACAAAGCTGACTCTACACATGTGCTGTGGCGTGTCGCACACACGTTAACTCATTCATTAATCTCAAAATGTTTACAGATTATGCTCTTATGAAAGTTTGTGTAAATGCGCTGTGAAACGCTTCTACCTGGACGTTTTCACCCTTACACCATCACCTATAGGTGCTTCCAAGCACTTAACCTGCTTGAAGGAAACTGAACTACTCTGCTCCAGGTGCCTGGGTCCCCTGTAACAGAGCCCCCTTCCCCCCCGGCAGGACTCCCCAGGAGCTCCTTTTCTAGAGTCATCCCCAGCCTTCTGCGACCACTACGAGGGGCTGAGCAGCTAAGACAGCAGCAGGGCTGAACGCCGGGTCAGGCTGCTGGAGGTGATTTGGGTGTTCGTGCTGCCCCCTGGCAGCCACGGTGGGAACCGCATCTGGGTCCTCCGGACCACCTGGGCCAGCGGAGTCCCACCCTGCTGGGTGCTGGCAGGACCAATGCCAGGGTTCCGCCCCCCCCCCCCCACGGGAATGGGGCAAGGGATGCCCCCTCACCCACCCGAAGCCCGGGAACCTGCACTTTATTATTATTTATACAGTATTCTCAATGCATGTATGCCTATACACCAGAAGAAGGCATTAAATCTTTTAGATGGTGTTGAGCCACCACGTGGTTGCTGGTAATTGAACTCGGGACCTTTGGAAGAACAGCCCGTGCTCTTAACCGCTGAGCCGTCTCTCCAGCCCCTGAACCTGAGCTTTTCTTTCCTCACCTGGTGGGGTCTATCGGGGTCACTCCCTTCTTTAGCTCAGGGTCAGCTTCCGAGGAGGACCCTGCCTCCACACTCTCCGGAGTCGGGGCCAGCGACCTCCTGGCTCCGTCTGAGCTCTCTGTGCGGCCTGCACTGCCAAGCCCCACGTTTCTCACCTCGGATCCTTGCGCGGAGTGGGGTGGGGTGGGCGGCTTGAAGAGCAGCGCTGGGACGGGGTTCACAGGAGGGAGGGTCTTCCGCGGGGTGACCTTGCAGTGTCTGTGTGCTGCCTGAAAGCATCAGGCTTCGCGCGCTACTTCACCAACCAGCGTTCCCGAGGACACAGCAAAGAGCTGACATGGCCCCTATCTTGTGAGCGCTCAATCTGAGTGCAAGTGACCAAATGTCCCTAGGCAAAGGCCTTGGTGCCAAGGGTCCTGTGGAGGATGCGGGTGTGTGTGGAAGGAGCCCAGCGCCTCTCATACTGTAGGCAGGTGCTCTCACTGCTCTCCAGCAGTGAGAGATAAGCTTTATCAATAACTATTATTGTGCCAGCTCTGGCTGGCCTGGAATTCATGCAGCCCAGACCGAACTCAAGACAATCCTCCTGCCTCAGCATTCAGGTGTCAGCTAACATCTGAGATAGGTTTTTAAAGTTAATTTCTCTTTAGTAGTGTCTTTCTACGCTGCCCAGGGTTGCCTGGAATTTGTTTCAACCTGCCAGCGGATGGGATTACAGGCCTATACCAACTCCGCTCAGAGACAAGAGGGCAGAAGGGCAGTCTGGGCAGACAGCTCGTGAGCTGAGGAAGCCCGCAAAGTGAGAGCAATCCAAGGAATGCAGGGAGGCCAGTGGGCGCAAGCCTGGCCCAGATGCAAGAGACCAATCTACACACACAGAAGGCTGGTAGAAGGCGAAGGATGTCCTCAGCCAGAGCAGACATCGTCTTTGTTGGAAATTCTAGGGAGTCCCTGGAGTTTTGGGGTACCCCAATCACACCCACCCCATTTCAGCAGGGTAACCATCCAAGGGACTGCACCAGTCCTTCAGGAAGGTCGGACTAAGAGAGCGCCCAGGCTGTCCTGGCCTGCGTCTGTTCTCGGGTGTGGGCCTTCACAGGAGAGGCAGAGGGATGCCCAGATGGTAGCGTGAGCCTAAGGCTCCAGTGGAGTTCACTCTCCCGCCTCCTACCACAAACTGGTGGCACAGCGGCAGCTGAAGGCAGCTGTGCGCAGCTGGATACACAAATCGTACAGAAGACAGGGCTGAGCCAAAGGGTGGAGGAGGCGGCACGGCTGTCACAGCCTGCTTCGGAGAGTTGGAGCGGGATGTGAGTGGTCCTGGTCCTGTTTGTTGGGTGACCATCTCCAGTAACTTGGGCTCAGCCCTCACACTACCTAAGGTACAGGCAAAGAGCAGGCCCCCAGCATGGAGAAACGTCCCCACCCTCCTGTCAGCTGAGCGGGGTTCCTTAGTGGACAGGCAGGCGAGGACAGCAGGCCAGGCCTGAACAACGCCACGACAACCCCACGCTCACACTGGCCTCAGAATCCGCCCTTCCGGGGACCAGGCGGTGACCGGATCTGGAAGTTTACCCTCCTGCATCAACCCCTTCATTGAGATCTGTCTTCCTGCCTGCCATCTGAAGTCCTTCCAGAAGTCCTTCCAGAAGTCTAACCACAATCACACTTGCTGCTGTTTGTACTTTTCTTTTCCTTGTGGTTTGGCGAAACCGTTCTGCAGGTCCAGGTTGCTGTGCTTTGAATGTGCGTGCACAGGCCACAGGATTCTGGTTCGCCTCTGAGGACATCGGGGAATGAGTCCCTACCCCCGGCTTCTGAGAACCCGGGACCCGCCCGGCGCCTGGTCGCGCTCCTTCTCCTGCGCCTCCCACAACGGCCACACGGGGTCTTCCTTGCGCTAAGAATGGGAACTGCGCCCGGCGCGGGTGCGGGACTCCGAGCAACCCGGCCTGCCCCGCAGGCCTCCCGCCAAGCGCCCTTCTCCGCGCTGCGCCAGCGGCCCACGCCCCCAGCCCCGACCCGCACGGTGCCAGCTGTTGCTCCCTGAGCCGGGAGGCCGGGAGAGAGCCGAAGGCGCAGTCCGGTCCCCTCCCCGGGAAACTGAGGCTAACCACGGGTCCAGCTTCGTGGGGCCTGGGTGTTGACGAGGTGGAAGAGATAGGGGGTTAGATGGACGGGGGCGGTCAGAAGCAGCTTGGGGTGGCCTGGATGACAAAAGGCGAAGGGAATGCAAGGTGGGGAGCTCGGGGTGGGGTGGGGTAGCTTCTCCTGAAGAAGGGACTTGGCAACGTGGAAAAGGGAAGAAACCTAGGGCGCTCTTTCTCCAGTGAGGCCATAAAATGTAAGATTTGGCTGCAGCTGCAGTAGGAGAAACGGTGGTCAGACACCTGGAAGGACTTCTCCAAAGGGGTCAAATTCTGGACGGCCCGGGAAAAAGGCCGAAGAGGAGGGTTCCGAGGGTTGAAACCTGAAACCCCCTCATATTGGACTGGGGCGGGAAACACTGCCAAGGGTGAGGCGGTCGGGGAGCTCAGGTGGCGTGGGTCGCCCTTCCCCCACGGAAGCACGGCGGGCAGACCAGGTGCTGGGTGGCCGCCGCTGGGACGCCCGGTGACCCCTCGCGGGCCCGCCCCCGCTCCGGGCTGGTTCCCGCCAGCGCCCGAGTCCTTCTGGCTGGACTCCACTCTGGAAGCCCAGAGTAGGGAGTGCAGGCTCGGCGTGGGGTGCGGTGGGGCGCAAGTGCCCCGCGGGGGCGGTGTGAGGCCGAGCTCTCGGCGGCGCGTCTCCGGCGCCCTCTGCTGGCCGCGAACGCACCCTCAGGCGACCCGACCCTGCGGCAGGTTTGGCTCCTCTGCATCCTTCAGAGGTGTGGGAAGATTTAAGAAAAGCGCCCCCACCCAGTTTTGCAGCCACTCAAATCCAGGAGAGTGGTGAACCCTTGCAACCTGACATCCACTGTGGAGGCCAGGAATCCAGCCTGCTCCCAGCTGCCCCACTGCAGCCAGCCCCACTGCAGCCAGCCCCTCGCTGCCTTCCTAACACACGTCAGCGTGGGCCCCTCTCCTTCCTCCACACTGCCCACAGGGAAAGACACCCCTCCGGCCACCATGGCCTTGCCTGCATCTACCCGGTTGCCTCCCACGCACACTTTAACACTCGACCTGCTCATCAACAGCCTTGGCCATGCCTTAGAGTCTTCACTAGTGGATTCCTGCTCATTCCTTACAGCCCATTTCAAGTGTCCACTCAGGAATGTCTTCTTCCCACGGAGCCCAGCTTGGCCTCTGGCTTGTCCTGTCTCCAGCAGCCTGGTGCTAGGATGACAGGCATACGCCACCACCCTAAGCTACACGACACAGCTCTCTTTAGGAGGCTTTTACCCTAGGCATGTTCTGTTTATTATTCTGTTCTTCATGCTTCCATCTAGAACAAGGTGGAGTTCTTAGCCACGCTTAGCGATGCTGGAAGCTCACCTAAGCCCTCGGTGAAGTATCCAAGGGGACTGCATGGCTCTTGTGTGGCCTAGACTGACCTCTGCTTGCCTACCAGACAAACCACTGCTGAAGTAGGCTCGGCCTCCAACCCCACCTCTCAAGAGATAAGCTGTGCTGTTTTTCTGGTTTTACTGGGAACCCAAATCTAAGGTGACTGCAAAGCCTAGATACAGGCGGAGGGGCCTTTGCTCCCCTCAGAGTCCTGAGGACTCCCTGGCACTTCTTGGGTCCCATCTAGTTCTTGCTCATCTAAACTGGGGCTTGGGGGCAAAGTCATAAATTTGGGAGACAAGAAGAGAGATAAAGATCATTTGTTGAAAATGGTGTCATCAATCATGTGCTGAAAAGAATGCATACAAGAATTCCCCAAACCTAGGTGTTCAGAGGCAGGGCTCCAGTCCATCTTGAAGGTCTCAGCCTCTAGTCAGTCTCTCCCTGGGCTTGAGGCTGCTGTGGGTTCATCGGTTTCCTCTCTTCCCCCAGTCCTTTCCTCTCCCTCCAGGGAAGGAAGGGTCTTGGGGATGGAGAGAGATACCCCCATTCACCCTATTAAAGATTATTCTTTTTGAAAGAGCCTGGAGGGTCCCAAACTCCTAGTTTCCAAATTTCAAGTTGAGGACAGCCAGATAAATAATAGCTTGCCAAATTAATTAATTATTTTATTAGCCTGAGTAATTATTAATCAGGCCATTAATCACCCAGCTGTGTCCTATGAATAGCAATTAGTTGGGGGTGAGGGCAGTGAAGAATCCGGTCATGGTTGTGAGGTCTGCCAGCCTTTATACCTTCTCCAGTCCTGGGAGACTTGGGGAGATTCGCCAGGCTCTCCCTTCACCCTCACACCCGTGGATCCTTTGCCCTCTCTCTTGGCTGTCTGAGGTCATGTAGCATAGGACCACATCCATAGGTGGAAGGAAGTGAAGGCAGGGGATAGAGATGGACCGGGACGCTGTGGCATGTGCCAGATGTCTCCACAGCAGCAGTCCTTGGGCATCCACATAAATGAATAATTGCACTGGCTCCAAGTTTTGCCCTTGATACATTGTATCTAGGGCATGGAGAGATGGCTCAGTGATTAACAACACTTGCTGTTTCTAGAGGATCCAGGTTCAATTCCCAGCACATAGACACTCACAACTGTCTTCTGTAACTCCGATTCCAGGGAATCTGATGCCCTCTTCTGGCGTCTGAGAGCACCAGGTGTGAATGTGGAGGCAAAACACTCATACACATAAAGTAAAATAACAAGTTTAAAGATACAGTGTGTTGGAAACATGGAGATAGGGCCGGCAGAGAGCAAAGGAGAGTAGTTCAGGTGGGGTGCAGCAAAGGGGGGGCTGGAGGGGAAGGGTGTGCTAGAGACAGACAGGTTTCGACCTTGGAGTTGAGAACCTGCCCTCCAGAGCTGATGCCGGGGACTCCCTGCTCGCCCAGCTTCCCACTCTCTGCTCCCAGAACCTACATCCCACCTTCAGCAACGGACCCAGCCCTTGATTCACAGTCCCTTGGTACTTTCTGGCACTCCATCACTGCGCCATTGGGCAGGACCGGTGAGATGAGAGCTGCTGACCCGATGGCCTGGACACAGCCACTGTACTCTCACCTCTCCTGCACTTCAGGTCCCCATGGAGCCTCCTTCCCAGGGCCAGAGCACTGTCCCCCTGCTGGACCCTCACCCTCTGCCTACGGAGTGCCCTGCTTTGTTTACAGCAGACCTGTTTGGTTTACAACCCACTCGGGGCAGCTGTACTTACGAGTCTCAGGCTCTGTTCCTTGCTTGCACTGTGTTTACTTGTGAGTGGAGGAGACAGTCCTGACAGGGCGGACTCCGAAGCACGGGGGGGGGGGAATGGGTTAAAGCGGGGGTGGCTAGAACACAGGCACCTTGGGAAAAAGGATAGCCCTAACCCACTTGCTCCCGTGTCAGCTGGAAAGGGGGCTTCTCATGCCAGGCCAACCTGTTTGGGGCCCAGGCTAAGGATGGAGGAACAGTTTTCCTCCAGCCTCCAGGGAGGGCCGGTCCACCCATCCCTGCTCAGTGTATCTTCCAGCAGAGCTCTGGGGGGTAGGGCTGGGGGTCAGAGGTGGGCAGCTTCTGGCCAGACAGAGCTTGCCATGACATAAACAGGGCCTGGATCCCAGCCGCTTGTTTGGAATTCTTGGCAGCAGGAGTGGTGGTGTGGGAGGGGATGGTTGGGCAGTTGGTGGGAAAGGGGTGGAAAGGGCAGGGGAGACGGCAGGGAGGGTGGGATGGGCTTGAGCAGCACAGCATGTGGACTGCGGCTTTCAAGAAGCATCTGTCACCCTAAGTACCACCTAATGGTGCATGACACCCCCTCTCTTGCACATGGCGAACAAGAAGCAGGCAGGAAGAAGGGCTGCAAGACTTCGGGCCTGGGGCCACAGCCCACTGTCCAACATATTTGAAATGCTTCCTGCTCATAGCTCCTTCCCAGCAGGTGGGCAGGAAGGTACAGAGTGGACAGTGTAGAAGGCCAGGTTGACTGCTCTGGCACTCACTTCCGGCTGGGAGTTACTGTCTTCAGCAGACACTGAGTTGTACCTCAAGGACTCTGGGTGGTGGCTGCTCCCAGGAGTCCTGCCCTTGTCAGTAGGCAGATTGGCTGTTTCTTCCCATCCCTAACTACTGTGTGTGCCCATGAGGGTGGGGGTGTGGGGTAGGGTGGGTGTAGGACTTGCTTCACATCTCTGGTGACCCTGTCCTCTGTTACTCTACCCCAGTGCGGTCACAGACCTTCCCCTAGCTCCATGGTCCACCCTTGCAGGCTCTTCCTCGGGCTGTGGGCATCTCAGACAAAGGCCATGTAGTTTTTTTCTTGCCCCCTCTGCGGAACTAAGGAGCAACTTCGTGCCCTTGCAGCTCTTCCACGAGGGTTCCGCTCCACGTGCTCAAGATTTTCAACAGCCTGGTTCCTACACCCAAACCTCCGCAGTCTGCATGTCTGTGACTCTTTTGCAGGTTCCAGGGGACCTGGGAACGTGGAGAGGAGCCTCTTCCAGCCCCAGGTTCCCAGACGGTCCGTGGCAGAGTGCAGCTCTCCGCACTGCCAGCAGAGGGCAACACGCACGCAAGTGCGGGAGAAGGGTGCAGAGCGGGGCTGGAGGTCCATCTTAGAGGACTACAGCTGGGGCAGGGTCAGCGGAACGTTTGTAGGACTGCTGGACACTGGAGCATCCTCCAGTTCTTTGCCCTATTTACAGACTCCATAAAGCTAATCATATCAGCTATAATTTGAGGCAGGAAGTTTGGACCTGACATGTCACATTCTCAAAAAGAACCGTGCGGAGCTATGATTTCCATTCGCCGAAGAACTAAAGCTGGGGAAGGTTAAACCGAGAACCCAAGGTCACACAACGGGAGCAAGCAGGGCCACTTAGGTGGTGCTAGGTGGCCCTGCCTGGGGGGTCCTGCCCCTCCCGCTCAGAATGCCCCCTGCAGGCCCCAAGTCCCAGCCTCTTCCTTCCGGCTCACAGCAGGGTTCAAAGGAGGGCTGGGCGGAGAACCGCCCTCCTCCCCCAGCCTCCCGGCCCAGCCAGATGCCTTTGGGGCTTTGAGACGAGGGCTGGAGAATGGGGCAGCCATAAACGGCGTCCGGGCTAGGGAGGCTGTAAAACTATCGGCCGAGGCTGGAATGCGCAGGGATCCGGGAAGGATTTTCCGCAGGGTCTGGCTGATAACATCTTTGGGGCCCTAGGGTCAAAGGGGAACCCGCCTCCCTTCCCTCCCCCATCCAGCGGTCGGGCAGCCCGGGTACTGTCTGGAGATGTTGGTCACGTGTCTGTCTCCCAGACTCTTCCTGCTCTTTCCCAGGGGTTAGGCCCCCATTGGAGGGCACTGGCTGTGTAGCTTTGCTCCCTTACTTTGTGAAACGGTAACCACTGAGACCCCATACCTCAGATCTGCAAATCACGCAGCACAGGGCCTAGCTCACATTTCAATTGTTTATTCATTTTCAAGTACCACCGTGTTCCCGATTCCTTTTCCGTAGAGGGATCAGGGTCAGCGGAGCGTCTTTCTTGTTCCAGGACGGAGGCAGTCGGATAGGGGGAGCCTAAGGACAGGGTGAAGTTGGTCGGCCTACCAGCACCAGGCCAGACCCCCAAAGCTCTGGCAGGAGAGGCTGCCACGCCACACTTGGCCAGCAGGGGGCAGAAGACGCCCGGCCTGCGGCACCCGGAAGTGGTGTGCCAGCTGACCAGGCACTGGGTGGCAAGGCTGAGGAGAGCAAAGGGAAGACCAGGGCGTGCAAACCGCAAGGTCAGGTCAATGTCTGAATCTCTGTGTGTTCGAGAGTGAGGTAGGAAAGAGTCTCCTCGTTCCACTACGATCCCAGTGACATGCATAGAGGCCATCTGTGTCTTAGAATGTACCCACCCACCAAGTCATTATCTTATTATGGTCAGAGGGGACTCGGCTTGTCTGACGTCCGATCTCTTAATCTTGAGATGAGGTTGCTGAGGCTGGGGGAGGTCAGGCTGCTCACCCAGGCTTGAAGCAGTTTTTGCGTCCATCTCCCCTGGCATTGCTGGTGTGGTTGGCCCTTAGCCCTGGGGCTCGGGGCTCCTGCTCCAGGGTGCTCCTGCTTCTCCTGCCACTGCCCTGGCTTCTCAGGTGGCTCAGGTGAGCTGCTTCTGCTTGAAGCCATAGCTCTTCCTCCCCTCGACTCCAGTGTTTCCAGCAGGGCAAGACAGCTGGTAATAACTTAACTCTTGCCAGGCCTAGTGGTGCACACTTTTAATCCCAGCACTCAGGAGGCAGAGGCAGGTGGATCTCTGTGAGTTCCAGGTCAGCCTGGTCTACATGGTGAGTTCCAGGATAGCCAGGGTGACATAGTGAGACAAAAAAAAAAAAAAAAAAAAATCTCTGTCTGTCTGTCTGTCTTGAATCAGGAGCTAATGATCCAGACAGGATCAAATCCACTATATATGTGAAGATGACCTTGAATTTCTGGTCCTTCTGCTTCCCTGACTCTTGCTTCCACATTCTGAGTGCTGGTGTTACCTGTGTGTCCCTGTATGCCTAGGATGGAATTTATGTCTAGAATAGAACCTCGGAATTCATGTGTGCTAGGCAAGCACTGTACCAGCTGAGCTCTGCCCTCAGCCTAAAGCCACTATCATCCCTAGCACTGTTACAGCTGACGTCTGTACGGAGATTATTGCCACACACATCAGATCATTTAATTACTCTATCCCTCAACAGCCCCACAAGGGAGGCATTCTGACCACTCGTCCTTTATACAGCAGACATCGAGGTTCCGAAGGGTCAAGGGTCTGGCCTGAAATCACACAGCCAGCCAGTAACCGGGCTGCTGTCACTGAGCACCAGGTTCCAACCACGGTGTGCCCGTGCTCTGATGCCAGCCGCTTGACAACCTGCCTAGGTAGTCTCCAGGGAGCTCACCAAATGCCAGTCACTTCTCACTCTTGCCCTGACCTGCCAGCCAAACTCTGTGAAGGCCTTTGCAAAGGAGGGAACTGAAAGTTCAGCCAGTAAGTAGTGGGGGGGAGGGGCAGGGAGAGTGCCAAGCCTCAGGCCAGAAGTTTGGCTCCAAGCTGCTTCACAGCCAAAGCACAGTAAAGTAGGAACAAAACCTCGACTTCTAGGGCCTCTCTTCCAGGGGACCCAGGTTCAATTCTCAGCACCACACGGCTGCTGAGAACCACCTGTAGCTCCAGTTCTGAGGGATTTGACGCCCTTTTCTGGCCTCACAGGTATGCAGGTGGTACAGAGCTACATGCAGGCAACCCACAGGCAGGCAGGCAGGCCTGCAGACAGACAGACAGACAGACAGTCAGACACACACACACACACACACACACACACACACACACACTGGATTCCTGGATCTTTGATGCTCTTGGGAGGGCCCTGGTGTTCTGAGAAGGCAGGCTCCTGGGTGAGGCTGGACAGCAAGGTACATTAGAAGCAGACTGTCCTCCTTTCATCTTCTTGGGTCTTGCTTTCTCCCTCTGCTCATCCCACCTTTTCTGCTGCTTGTCTGTCCTCTCAGCCTGGGCATCTCCTCTCATCACTCAGCTTCCCAGCTGGGTTCTAGGCTTCTTGTTCCAGTCTGGACTGGCTTGTGGGTATGTCTTTGAATGGCAGTGGCCAGTCTGCAGGGCAACATGGGTAGGCTTTCCTGCTCACCCTGGCCAGGATGCACCAGCTTCCTGCAAGAGAGCTTTGGGGATGCTAGGCTGAGGAGGTAGCTCTTGGGGTGGGGGATCATCACACCAGGCTGGGAAGGAAATGAGTTCCCATGGGGTGCCAGAGCCCCATCCCCAGAGCTTTCCCTGTCCTGTCCCCAGTGTAGCTTCAGGACCTCTGATGCCCTGGCCAGGAGTATAGCTGGCCAGCCCAGCTGAAGGAGAACTGGGACCCAGGCCTTTTCCAGATCTTTTCCAGATCCTGGTGAGATTCCACTCCACAGTGTCTGGGAGCCCTTCCTGTGGCTAGTGCTGAGCTGGGCTTAGATTGGCTAAGCCTCTGGTTCTGGGGACTGAAAGGGTTTCTGGACAGGGGCCACCACAATCAGAACCGGGGGCGAAAGCAGGGTCTCTGGAGCTGGGCACTGAGGGCAGTGAGTTGTGGGACAGTGTGTGTCCCCTCCCCCCAGGCAGGTGGAGGCTGGCTTGGTGGCTTGGCCTTGTTTCCCTTCCTGAGTCAAGGTATTAGGACCCCAATTCCTGGGTTTTGAGGGGTAGCACACAGAGGCAGATGCCTCTGTTCTCAGCAAGCCTGAGAAAGCCCACTCCCCCAGCACAGGCCAGCGCACAGTGGGAACCAGTGTGTGTGACCTCAGGTGAGGCCTCAGGCAGGGGCCCTCCCTAGCCATTTCCAGCTAGGCCTAGTCATGACTTGTCTATGCCCTCTCTCTGATGTGTATTTGTTTCTCCTCTTCCTTTCCTGTCTCCTGTCCTCTTTCTTACTGTCATGCTCAGTTTTTAATTAGCTAATGTATTTTCAGAGAATGCCATCATGAGCTGTTTTCTGGGAAGTCCTCCCTGTGGTCTCTCTCAAGTCTCTCCTCTGAAGCACCCCCATCCGAATTCATCCCTCAAAGGAGGACGATAGGTCCTCCCATGGATGTCTCCCTGACTCACAGCTCTGGTGCCATCCTGTCTCCCTCCCTCTCCTTGCACTAACCCCCCTTTCCTACTCAGAGTTCCAAAATAGTTTCTATGGTTTAAAACAGGTAAAAAGCTAACCTAATCCCCCCAGTCAAACCCTCTAGGTTAGATACCTGGAAGAACTTCCAAAATGACCCAGGAGAGTACCTAAAGACTGTAGGTCCAGGAGGAGACTGGTCTCTGTGTCAAAGCCCCCCTCACCCCAGTTCCATTTTGCCACACATTTCCCATGCTTGGCCTCCATCATAAGGGCTAACAAGGGCACAAAGCTCCTGGTCTCCTCAGGGCCCCACTAATGCTGCAGGCACCCTGCCCTTACCCTTGGTCTAGGGCTTTCATTCAGCCATCAACTCAGAGCCAGCCTGCAGAGCCTCTGGGAGTCCTGTGTGTGGGGTGTGCCTGTGGACTCAGTGTGGGAGGCTGAGTGCTTCTGAGTGCTTCTCACCCATGTCAGCCTCTAGGCTCAGTTTCACCTTGACCTTAGCCAGGCTCTGGGTGTGGGGAGAGGGTCACATGGCCCAAGCATGTAATGACGTGGCAAGGGGGATGCTAGCTCTCCAGGAGCCCTGGCCTCCTGCTGGGCTCTTGTGGTCTCAGGACAGCCTAACTGAGACAGCCAAGACTTGGGGACCACCAGCCTTGAAGGCATTGCAGAAGGGCTGAGTCTTCAGGGTCTCTCTGTGATTCCCTTTAAGGGATCCTGGGACCCCTAAAGATCTCAGTGAGGGGGGGATAGAGCCCTTTGCACCACCCCTCTGTTCAGTACCTGAGTCCTCACCCTCATGCTGAAGCCTTTTTTGTGTTTGCTAGCTTTAGTTTTTGTTTTTGTTTTTGTTTTTGTTTTTTTTCAAGACAGGGTTCTCTGTGTAGCCTTGGCTGTCCTGGAACTCACTCTGTAGACCAGGCTGGCCTTGAACTCAGAGATTATCCTGCCTCGGCCTCCCGATTATTGGTTGCTGGGGCTAAAGGGATGTGCTGCTCTGCACTTTCCCATGCTGGGCCTTTAGAAAGGTTCACAGCAGACCATATACGGTAGTTTCAGCTTGTAATCTCAGCACTTGTAAGACAGGAGGGTTGCCGAAGTCTGAGGCCGGCCAGCAACAGGGGACGGGGACTGGGACAGGGACAGGGATTGAGGCCACGTGAGTGCAGGAATCATCCAAAACCAATTTCAGCTATTTGGATGGATGAGGAAACGTCCCCGATGGGGACGTGCCAAGGACCGGCGACTACGAGAAGCCAAGGCTTTAAGGCCTGTCCTTCCCTCACTCTGGGCTGTCCAGCCAGGCCTCCCAGCGAAGAGTTTCCTGGCCGCTGCCCAGGCCTCACAGCCTAGCTGGTGTGAGCTCCCCTGCCAGTCCTGTACGGAGAGGCCACAAGGGGGCTCTGTGACCAGGCTTTTTCCTCCTGGTGGTTGGTGAGGACGCTGCCAGCACCAGAGCTTCCTTGCACCCCGGTTTACCTCAGGTCCAGCCAGGGTCCTGCACCGACCCGGTGGCTGCCAGACCTATGCAGCCTTTGACTTCATCTTCCTATCCCAGAATCCCTCCCTTGTCTCAGTCAGCTAGTCCTTCCAGTTGTCTACCCTCCATTTCAAAGGCAACTGGCGGAGCGAGGAGGTGGGGGACGCTGCCTCCTCCTCACAGCTCTCCTGGTGCTCCCCCCCTTGTCCTCGGCCTGCGCTCCTCTTCCTCCCACTCCCTCATCCAAGACTGACAGCTACTCTTCTCTTGCTCACCATCCCTTGGAGCACTAGAACCCGGGCTCTGCTGTGTGGTTGCTGGGCTTCGAAAATGGAGTATTAGGAAAGGTGTAAGCTCTGAACCAGGAAGGTCGGGGCCCTGCGCTACAGGGTTTGGGAACTGAAGGAGGCTGAACGCAGGGAAGCGCTCCTCTGGAGCTAGGCTCTGGCTCCATGGGGTGACCCGCTGGCCCCCACCTGCATTCTCTGGAGAAGCAGAGGGGCAGTGGCAGTCCAGTTACCTGCACTGCGTATCCTTGCGCCACAAGTGCCTGCGCCTTCTGCCAGGGTCAGCTGAAGGAAGCAGCTTGTGCACTCTGTGTGCCCGGGAGGCTCAGATGGCCAGATAGAGGCCGGCAGCCTCCCACGCAGGGATGAGCAGGCCTGCCCGCTCCCGGGAGCTACACAGCACCCGAGTCTCAGCGGGCAGGTGACGCCCTGCCGCCCTTTCTTCCTCCCAAGGTCGGGGAGAGGGCGGGATGGAGATGCATCCATTTCGCGCACAGAAGAACTGGTAGGTGTGTGGTGGCTTACACCTCTAGTTCCAGCCTCTAGAGCTGAGGCTGGGGGATCACTGCAAGTTCCGGGACAGCTGAGACCATACTGGGAGACCCTATCAAACAAACAAAGCCAAACCAAACCAGACCTAAAATCCAAGGCAGGCGTGACCAGGTCCAGCCGGATCTGCGTCAGTCGGGGTCAAGGCTGGCTCCTCCCGGACCGCTCTTTAGCCCCCAGGGCTCCACTCTGCTGCCCGGCCCCGCCTCCTTCCCTCCACCTGGCCCTGCCCTTCCATGCTCCCTCGTACACCCGGGACCCCAGCCTGGTCCTGGCTCCTTCCTGACCTCCTCTAGGGTGCTTCCCTGCTTGGTGCTTGGAATGCTAAGGAGATCTGAGATCTAAGTGCTCTGTCCCAGGGAGGATGGACAGGATGAGTGGTCCCTGCCTGGTACTGACTGGGATAGTGGTGTTGAGGAGGAACGTTAGAGAGGGCTGGGTGTGTGTGTGTGTGTGTGTGTGTGTGTGTGAGTGTGTGTTAATTGGGTTTCGAGGAATGCGCTGGAGTTTACCTGGTTCACAGGGGGATCGAGGGAGAAGGTAGTCCTACCTGAGAGGCTATCATGAGTTGGTCTGTAAGTGTGAAAGACCCGTGCTATCCTCTGGTAACAGGTCATGCAGTTTTAGAGGCCTTTCAGCACGGAGAGGTCGTGCTGAGGCTTGTGTAGCTAGAGAAAGCTTCGTGGAAGAGGCTGCCTGCAGCTGGGCTAAACAGTTTGGGTGGGGGGCAGGAGTGGTCAGAGGCGACCCGGGACCCTGGGGTTGGCAGGGGCTCCGGGGTCTGGGTGGCTTTTATCTGCGCAGGGGTGACTCCCCTAGGCTCCACTGGGCGTCTTCCTCACGCTTGTCCTTCCTCGCCTCTTCAGGGCCGCTGGGGCCCAGCTGAAGTCCAAGTGGGGGTGGACCGCAGAGTCCGAGGGGAGGAATGGGAACTCGGGTATGCAAATGAGATGCAAACGACGCGCCGGCCACACCCACCCTCCGGGCCTCCAGCCACACCCGCGCACCCTAGCCGCTGCGCGGGGCGACCCTCCGCCTGCTGCAGCCCGGGATGTGCTTCTCGCCCCCCTGCACTGGCGGAGCCCGGGGAGGTGCCCACGCTCACAGATCTGTCTGTTTTCCTGGGCCGGGGCGAAGGGCAGGCCACGAGGTGCGGTGACTAGGCCCGGGTCACCGGTGGGGGAGGTCGGAGGGCGGGCGCGGAGAGCTCGGAGGAACAGGCCCGCAGGAAAGTGAGAGAGACCAGACAAGCACCCCCAGACCCCGGCAACGTCCCTGCAGAGCCTTGAGTGACGTGGACAGGCGGGAGGGCTCGCTCACGCGCCAGCGGACGGCAGCTGTCTCTGCCTGGGGGCCGTCCGCCTGTCCCTGGCCACAGTCCCTTTGTCTGTCCAGAGCTTTGTGCGTTTCTCTCTTTGTCTGCCCGCTTCTCTCCCATCCCCCTTTCTTTCTCCTCTGCCCGCTGTCTGTTGGACCGCTGTCTGTCTGTCCCTGCTCTCTGCCTGGGGCCCTGGGTCCTGGCCTTGTTTCCTGATGAGTTCGGGTCTCCATTTTCTTCTTTCTAGGGTGGCCCAGCTGCTTGCTTCCTGCCATGTTTGTAAAACTCAAGAGTGTGGGCAGGTGGATATACTTGAACTGCTCGGCATTGCAACAAAGGCCTTAAAGCGTGTGAAAGGCGACACGGCTCTTATCTTCCCAGACAAAACAAGAAGAGAAGGCAGCACGAGGCACAGTGGTTAGCTATTTAGAAGGACTTCCCCCAAAGAGAGGTGCAGCAAATAGCAGAAGAGGTCCCCAGAAGGAGGTTAAACGACCACCACCCTACTCTCCATCAGGAGGACGGGCAGCTAGCCGTCCCAAGGCAGCAGGGACCACCGGCACGGGGCACAGCCCCTGCTAGGCGGCTCAGGTGGGGAAGGGGCGTGCGAGGGCGGCTCCCACCTCCACCCCGCTTCGTTGCACCCCCGCCCCCCGCTCGCTGAGAGATGGCTGCTGGGGACGGAGTGATGTATGGAACGCAGATAAAATGTCAGCAGTTCTAAATGGGTCCGGGGATGCAGCCGTGGGGGGGCGCGCAGGGTCCTACCCCCTCCCCGCGCGCCCCGCGGCCGAAGCCCAAATGAGGTTTTGAAGAGGAGCCGGCGGGCGGGGCGGCGGCCGGGCGGGGCGGCGGGCGCTGATGTATGGCGGTTTCATAACTTCCTCGGTATTAAAGGCGGGTTCACGCGGAGGGCAGCGCCATCAATCAGCGGCCTCAATGGGCTGGGATCCTCCGCGAGGCGCGGCTGCGCGGCCCGGCCGGCGCGGGGGCACCCAGGCCGCGCGGCGGGACGTGCGCGGTGGCCCTCCCGCACGGGGTGAGGGGCGGGCTTCGGGCGAGGGGTTGATCGCATGCAAATCGCATGCAAATGCATGCACGCCTGTTTGTGCTGCGGGCCCGCTGCTCCGCGTCCTCCCTCCCGGGCGAGGGCTAGTGCGGGTTTGCATGCGGTTCGCCTTGTGCCCCAGTGCCGGGCACCCTGGCTGTGAGGGGGGGAGGGGGGCAGTTCGGGACCCCGAGAGGAAGGGCCAGAGCGACAGGGAGGTTTTGAGGGTTGGGGGAGGCCGCTGACATCCTGGGCAAGGAGCAGAAGGTTCCTGTGGCCTGTGCCTGGCCTGGTGTCCTCTCTGACAGGTGGGGTGTCGGCCCAGGATTCCGATGGCCCGTCCCTCCCGCCAGCACAGACCGCAGGCAGGTATTCAGGCCTGCTCTGATAGTTTGTTTCTTCACATTTCTCATTAGTAACAAGCTGGATTCAGACTGTGTAGCTGAGGATGACTGTGACCTTGAGCCCCTGATGCTCCTGTCTTCACCTCTCTAGCTGGACTGCAGGTGTGTGCCAGCATGCCCGCCCTGCTATTTTCTTCCTTCGTTGTCGGGGTAGACCTGCTAAGCCGGGTGGGGGTCTCTCCTCTGAGCTCCACCCCAGCCCAGCACAGGGGTTCACTAGACGCAAGGCCTGGTTACACCCTGCAGAGAAGCAGGAGCCAGCCTCCAGGAGCACACAGGCCGGCAGGGCCAAGAGCCCGAAAGCACCAGCAGGCACACTGGTTCCCAGGGTCGCCAGCCTGGTACAGGCAAAGGGGAACCCTTCCCATAGGGAGGCTTGGGAAAGGGAAGAATTCCAGGCCCTGAGGATGAAAAAGGCAAAGTTCTGGATGGGGAGGGCTTGGAGGGAGGTGAATCCGCTTGAAGCACTTGTGTGGTGCCGGGTGTGGGAGGAGACGCAGCAAAGATCGGCGGCGCTATTGCTGGCTTCCTTAACACCGTTCTGTGAGCTGTGGAATGGAGTATGGAGGTGAGGAGACGGTCATCTCTGTGTGTGTGTGTGGGGGGGGTAGGAGGACACCACATGGGCCTGGGCAGTGGGAGAAGGCTGGTGACAGACAGGGTTAAGTGTGGCCTTCTTCCTTTGTGTCTGGCTGGCTGTGGACACGGGGACATGGTGATGGCGAGGTGGCTAGTTGGGTCTCAGAGCACCTTCC
Organism: Meriones unguiculatus; assembly: GCF_030254825.1. Lineage (NCBI taxonomy): Eukaryota > Metazoa > Chordata > Mammalia > Rodentia > Muridae > Meriones > Meriones unguiculatus. The sequence continues at coordinate 497,294 of NC_083356.1, forward strand.
CACTTTGGGGCCTTGCTCCCAGGCTGACCTCCCTTCCTCTCCTAGAGGCTCAGCTCAGCTGTGGGAGATGTTCTGTGAAATCTAAACCTAACATCCGTTTTTCTCACTCCAGGACCTGGGAACCAGTCCCCCCACCCCAGACGCTGTCTGTCTGATGTGTGTGGTCAGGATAGCTGGGCTGGACAGACCTCACACCACTTAGTCAGGTGACATGGCCTCCTCACTCCACAGCTCTCACCGCTGCACCAAGCCAAATTACTCAGCACCCCTCCCCCCAGCCCGGGGCTCTGATGAAATCCGATTAGTGAGAAGTGAGCCTCCCTGAGCTGAGCTTCCTCCGATAATTGCTTCCCAAGTAAGCAAAGCATATCAGCTCTGGAGCTGCCCACCCTCTCCCGGGTGCCCAGGCATCCAGACCCAGGAGACAGGGAACACCTGCCTCCCATTTAAACCCAAGCCGTTGGCTTCTGAGGTCTTGGGACTGAGGGTGGAATAAAGCCCATGGGCCCCCACCTTTTTACCTTCTCACCCCACTGGGGAAGTCCACATCCCCATTTCTCTCCATGATAGAGGAAGGCAAACCTAGAGAACAGAGCAAGGAAATGGCTTGATATGAACTCATCTTCCCTGCCCCCCCCCCCATTCTGGGAGGGAGGTGGGAGTTGGGGCTTTGGGAACCTGCAGGCAGCATCCTTTTCTACAGTCTCCTCCGGTCAGGCAAGCCAGGGAAGGCTAAGTCCTGGAGGAACTGGACAGGCCTATAACAGATGCCTTTGCAGCATGATCTGCCTTTGAGGTGTCTGAGCCAAAGTCCAGTGGCCCTGGGTTTTCCCCACACTGGTGCCCTCCTCTTCCCCAAAGCAGGACATTGTGTGGGTTTGATGTCTGTTGGACATTTATTTATTTATGAGTGTGTGATCATGTACCACCACGCACATAAAGGCCAAAGGACAGCCTGCAGGAACTAGGTCTGTCCTTCTACCGTGTGGATTTTGGGGACTGAATTAGGGTCATTAGGCTTGGTGGCACCTTTATTTGTCAAGCCACCCGCTGCCAGCTCCCCTTTCTTTTCTTTTCTTCTTTAGACAGGGTCTGGCTGTATAGCTCAGACTAGTGCCAAGTTTGTGACCTTCTGGCCTCAGTCTGCTGACATTACAGGTGCATGGAACTACACCCAGCAAAAATGGCGTTTTTTTATGCCTGCTAATTCTCCCTTAGTACCATTTAGTGCATGTGTGTGTGCACACCGGCATGGGATCCAGGGCTTTGTGCCTGTACTTCACCACTGAGCTATACCCTGCCCTCCTTCCTTCAGCTTTACCTCAAACCCTTCCTTTTTCTGATCTTTTCCTTTCGTTTAATCTCCTCTCGACCTTTGGAGACTGAAAGGCGCTTTGAAAATCTGAACTCCCAGTCCCAAACCTAGCTTGGGTAAGCTGTGGTCTCCGATGGACTCTGCAGGGATGAGTTGGCTAGTATTGTGCCTTTGTGTCTGGCCAGGAGGTTGAGGGCTCAGCCCAGCATCCCGCCTGCCCGCCTGCCTGTAGCCATAGCAACAAGGACTAACACAGCCCCTTCTGGGCCGGGCCTTAAAACACTTTGCCAGTTAATTTATTATGAAAGACAGAGATTTCAACGATTGTCCCATTTTACGGCCAGGATAACCGAGGCACAGAGAAGTGAAGTAACCTGTCTGAGGTCCCCATTAGTAAGCTGAGAGCATGACTGCAGATCTAGGCCTGGTTCCAGACTATCAGTTTTCATTCTAATGTTCGCTCATGTTTGCTGACCTGGCTGAGAAACAGAGGCTCGGAGCTCCAAAAAGTCTTTTGGCGTTCCCCAGGGAAGTGGCCAGGTGACACCTGGTTCCCGGAGAGGGGAAAGCATGGCTTGCATTCATCCAACAGGCAACTTTAGCTTTGTGCAGCCAAGGCCCCTTACAGGGAAAGGGCTGCCTGGTCTAGAAATCTTAGCGAGGCAAAGCTAGCCCCCCTCAACGGTCGATAGATGGCGCTCGTGGCCCAACACAGCTCCTGCAGCTTTGGGAAACCGGAGGGAAACAAGAAAGCAAGTTAACCCTTCCGCACCCAGGCAGGCCCAGTAGCGGCTGCTGGGCCTAGGGCCGCTCCGCAGCCCAGGGCGCACCTGGCGCACCTGCGAGCTCTTCCTTGACCATGGGCAGGATCTACTGTGGCCCCAGGCTCTCAAGGCCATCAAGAACTGTCAGCCTGTCGCTTGGAGGCTTCCGAGGGCTAGGAGACTAGGGAAGGGCTATGCCCACCTCTCAGCTCTGGGGAGTCTCTGCTTCTCATTTCTCAGCATCTTTCCTGCAGCAGAGCTCTAAGCCCACAGATTCTGAAAGGCTTCCTGAGCAGACTGTTCTAGGAGAATTTAGAAAGATGGGATGCATGATGGCTCATAGAGGTCAGCCTTAGCCAGCCTTAGCTGGCTGCCTGTGCTCTGTCTCTCTCAGGGACTTGCTCTGAGCTTCCAGTGGACTCTTAGGACAGAAAAGCCACTCAGGTGGTGGGCATATTTTTTTTTTTTTAATTTTTGTTTTTGAGATAGGGTCTCCGTATGTATTCCGGAGGTCTGTCTTCCCCAGCTTCCTGAATGCTGGTGTTAAAGGCAAGAGCCACCATGCCAGGCAGGTGGAAGCGTTTTGTGGGGTCTCTGCTTTCTAGTTCCTCACTTTGCTCATGGTTGTTCTGCTGGAGGCCAGCTCAGGTGCTGGGGGGTTGTAAAGACCAAGAATTGGACTGGGTGTCGTGGCCCACATGGGCCTTTAATCCTAGCACTGGGGAGACAGAGTCAGGCCAGCCTGGTCTGCATAGTTCTAGGACAGCCAAGATGAGACGCTGTTACAAAACAACTACCCCACCCCTGAAACAGGAACAAAAACCCAACTGGAAGAGATGGGCAAACCAAAAAGTTGTGGGGGACAGGGTTATCTGAAAGGATGGTGGATCCTATGATTAATTTCTTTCATTCCTTCATCAACCTCTTTTCTCTCCCTTTCTGGACAAGATTTCACTTAGCTCAGGGTGGCTTCAGGTGTGACAGGTAGCAGAGGAACTTCTTGAACTTATGGTACTCCTGCCTCCCTCCCAGAGCTGTGGGATTACGGTGCTCTACCTCACTAGGTGCTTAGGATTCTTAAATGATAAGACCCTTCTCCCTTCTCCCTTCCTTTTGTTTGGAGAAAGGATAGTGGAGATTGAAGGTCTTGCTCTAGAAGCTTACTTTCATTCATTTCAGAGGAAGGAGAGACATTGAAATACACGGGGGGGGGGGGGGGAGACAGAAAGGAAGTCATGGGAGAGGTAAGTAACACACCTGGACTTGCACAGAAAGAAAGCAGCAAGATGCTGCTGCACGGACGGGTGGGCAGCCGGGCAGCCTGGCAGCCTGTGGTCTCACCTCTACACTGGCGGTCAGAACAGCTGCCCCACTGCTTATTTGTCATGGGGCACTAAAACAGGCTGGGTTCCCTGGTTTTCTTCCCTAGCCCACTGGGGGACCTTGCTTTGATGCTGAGAACCCTGGCTTTTCAGGCATATATGTTGGGGGAGGTGGAGGGACCCCAGAGGGTAATTATCCACAGAAGATTCTGTTTGGGTAAAACACTCATAGTGAGCACACAGAAACTTCCAGGTAGACAGGAACAAAGCAGGACTTGAACAGCTTTGGAAGTCGGTGCAGAGGAGACAGACAGTTAGCTGCATTTGAGGATTAGGATTTGTCGGGGAAGGCTTCCTGGGTAGGCTGTTTAAGAGAATTTGGAAAGATGGAATATGTAAGGGTTATTTTTATATGTCCACTTATGTGGGTGAGGGGACACCCAGAGAGTTGGTGAACAAGCAAGCAAGCAAAGAAATAAACAAAAATCTGAGGTTTGAATTGGTACTCCGAGTCAGAAAGATTCTCCTTACCAACCTGGGGGGCAGCACCCAGCCTCTTCAGAGACCAGGGGAACAAACGACTGAGGAAGGACTCACTCTCCAGTGTGCCTTCAACTGAAGGTCCTGCTTCAGCTACTCAAGTCATTAGGTTGCAGGTGTGTGCAAGCCCGCCAACCATCCTAGCTTCCGGTTCTGCTCGTGCAGACTGGGCCATCCACCCTCTGCCTTCAGACATGGGAGGCCTGTCTGAGGGCTTGGTTCTCAGGTCTTTCCATCTCTGAGGCGCCTATCAGGAGTTTCTCCGCAGACCCACTCCATGTGCAGACAACTGCAGAGGGCTTTCCTGGCACTCTAGCTTACAGAGGGCAGGTCCCATAGGACTGTGAGCGTATTTCCACAGTACAACTCCTCACATGTTTGGGCTCTGCTTCTCTAGAGAGCCCGGATCAGCATGCAGGCAGATGTAAGACAACAGGGAAACTTTAAAGAGAGGCGAGGCTGTGGAGGACGCTAACGGCAGTGGGGGTGTTCACTGTCAGAGATGGGTGATGAAAGAGATGCCTTGGATATTTTGTTTGGTTTGTTTTGTTTTTTCCGGACAGGGTTTCTCTGTGTAGCCCTGGCTGTCCTGGACTCATTCTGTAGACCTGCCACTACCACCCGGCTGCCTCCTTGGATGTTATGCACACAGTAATGGGTCATGGAGGGCTGCAAAGGTCATAGAGGGCTCACACCTCGGGGAAGCATCGGGGCTAGAAAGGGTCTCTGATGGGTGCGGTATTGGAGATGGCTGGAGAGTGCAGATTATTGTGAGGTCTTGAGTTAAATCATCTTATTAAACTACAATCCCCAGCGACCCGTGGCGCTCTTTCAGGGAGCTTTTCGGGGATTTGGCATTTCCGGCGGAAGCAGACGCTGTTAGCCACTCGCCTTATTTAAAGACCGCTGACTACGACTCCCAGTGTCCCTCGCACCGGAACGAAGGAAGGAAGCGGAAGCTGCATGGGGAGCTGGTGCAGGTGAGGGAGTAGGGGGCTGGATATCTGCGCGGGACCGATGGGCCTCGCGGGGTTCGGGAGGGGTCGTGCCGCTGTGATTTCCAGGCCTACAAGGGCCACGGTGAGCCCCGCAGCGCTGTTTTGATTTAAAGCCCGCGCATTCCTGGAGTGCCTACAACGGGCAGGGGCTGACCCGGGGCTTGCTTGGATCCTTTTATTTTAGGTTTATTTGTTTATGTATTTTATACATACGGGTGTTTTGTCTGCACACCAGAAGAAGGCATTGAATCCTATAGGACTACAGTTAGATTGCTGTGAGCTGGGGATTGAACTCAGGACCTTTGGAAGGCCAGCCAGAGCTCCTACCTGCTGAACCATCTATCCCAGTATGGTCTGGATTCTATTAGCCTGGAGTTAATTTCACAAAGGTCGGATGCAAGTATGAAGTCTAGCCTTGACCACATGTATCTTAGGGTCGCCCTTTGCTTTTAAATGTAATTTGGAGTGTGTGACACATTGTTTTTTGCTTTTTAAGAAAAAAAATGCACCTAGTCCAAGTTGTTTTAAGTGTTGCACTGGGAGAATGCTCTCGATGTTCTCATCTTTCTGCCTCCACCTCCTGAGTGCTGGGTTTATAGGCATGCACCTCCACACCTGGTTTATGATGCTAGGGTCGATCCCGAGGCTTCATACATCCTTGTACATGAATGTCCACTGAGCTGCAGCGTCAGCCCAGTAAGGTTATGGCTGTTGGTGACTGTAGGTAGATCTGCCAGGCTTCCCCTTACTGTCCCTTTAATGTTTTGTCGTGGATAGTGAAGCTCATATTATATTGTATTTCAGCATGTTTATCTGTCCCTTTAGTTCATGGCTTACTGAAAGCCTGTCTTACATTTTATTCATTTTGGAGTTATTCCCTCAGCAAGAGACTGATATGGAAGGGACTTATAAATGTTTTAAGAATAAACAACGGCCGGTGGTAGGTTAGTGGACAATGTTGTTCTTCCTATGGAGAAGAACCTTAAAATGACGTTTGCAAGAGAATCTTCTTAGATGTGTAGGCTGGTAGGGTGCTGCTGCCAGACCTGATGACTGACCTGAGATCGATCCTCGGAGCCTTGACAGAAGAGGAAGAAGAAGAGGAAGGAGAAGAAAAAGAGGAAGAAGGAGAACAACAATAACCACCAGCTCTCACATGTGTACTGTGGCTGCTCTCCCCAATAAGTAAATAAATATTAAGAGAGAAAACCTTTTAAGAGATAAACGAGGGCTAGAATTCAAGTTAGCTGACTTTTAGCCGGTGGTACATGCTATGAGACCCTGCTTTGAAAATAAGTAAAACAGTGAAAATAAGGTCTTGTCATTTTGTGTATGCCCATCCTTGCTGTGCTCAGCAAACCCATCTTAGACCTGAGATGCAGCTGTCTTGGCTTCACAGCTAACCCTGTGTGTGATGTGCCAGACAGTTTGTTTCAGTGAGAGAGGAAAGGTCGATTCGGGCTCACAATTTCAGAGGTTCCAGTCCCAGATGGCTTGTGCTGAGGCAAAGCTGCTCATATCATATGTTAGCCAAGAAGCAGAGAAGGCGGTGGAGGGGAGGGACCAGGGCTGAGATACACCCTTCAGAGACACCCCTCACACACAGGATTTCCAATAGCCTATGAAGTTAGTGCCCTCTGTTATTTGGCCATCTCTCAATAGCGCCACCAGCTGGAGGCCAAGCCCTCAGCATTTTATAATCCTAGTGTGTGGGGTAGGGGCTGGGCTCTGAGGATGTTCTGGTATACCGAAGAGGCAAAGACCAAGGAGATGGTTGGAGCTGCCTCTTGAAGAGAGAGTATGAACTGGATGTGTTGGGCCACCTGCTTGGTTGGCTACTGGTTGATATCCTGATTAACTCAAGAGTCATATAAGGTTGAGTATGTAGAAATGACCTCTGCAAAGTTTTGGGAGTTGGGGTAGGAGAGACATTTTGAGAGTGAGTGGAATGGCTAGGGACCAGCACTGGGTGTGCATAGGAGTGTGAGAAAGAGCATCTGTTGTAGTTCAGGAGACTTGCTGCTGAGTTCCTTCCCCTCTTCCCATTCGTAGCCAGCTTTATGAAGTGGGTATTATTATCCTTAGTGTTCAGATGTGAAAACCCGCGGCTCTTGGCCATGGTTGCATAGCTTGTAAGAGTCTATTCAGAGCCTAGTAATCATCCTGCTGATCTCTGAGGAGTCTTGAGTGTGGGAAATAAGCTGGGCTGGGCTGGGGTTAGGGGCTTGTAGAATTAGGAGGGTGGCTCATAAAACCATCTAAGGCAAGATGATGTGGGTGGTTAAGAGCATAGTGTGAGTCAGATAGTGTGAGTTCAAATCCCAGCTTCATTACTTGAGAACTGCACGACCCTAGGCAACTTGCTTGATCTCGTTAAGCCTCAGTCTCCTGGCTTGTAACACGGGAGCAATAATACCCACCTCATGGGGTTGTTATGAAGATCAATGAGGTATACCTGGCGTGGAGCAATTGCCTGCCACCTGGAAGCTGCTGTAATTAGCCCTCCCAAGCCTCTGGGCTGCACACCTGCATCTCATTCGTCAGCTTGGGGTTTTCAGGACATGCTCATCCTGGCTGGCCTGGTTTATTAACGATGACATTGGGGAGAAAGGATGGCAGCAGGGGTGTCCTGACAGTGTGGCCTGGTGCAGGCTGTAATCCCAGCGCTTTAGAAGTGGAGGCAGGAGAATCAGGAGTTCATGACCATCATTAGCTACATAGCAAGCCTGAGGCTAGAGCTACCTGTGACCCTGTAACAATAAATACATAAGGAAGGGGAAGAGATATGACCCAGGGGTTAGGAGTACATACTGCTTTTGCAGAGAACCCGAGTTCAGTTCCCAGCACCCACCTAAGTTCCCAGCTTTCTGTAACTCCACCTCCAAGGCATCCAGTGCCACCTTCTGGCCTCATTGATCACCACACATATGTCACACACACACACACACACACACACACACACGAACGCACGCACGCACACGCACATACACAAGCAAATATTTTTCTTTGGGGGGGGTTTGTTTTTTTTGAGACAGGGTCTCTCCGTATAGCCGCAGCTGTTCTGGAACTCAATCTATAGACAAGGCTGGCCTCAGAATTCACTGCCTACCTCTGCTTCCTGAGTGCTAGTGTTAAAGGCCTGTGCCACTACCTTCTGGTGGTGTGAGGTGTTTTTTGAGATAGTTTCCTACATAGCCTTGGCTGTTCTGGACTTTACTATATCTAGACCAGGCTGGCCTCAAACTCAGACATCCACCTGCCTCTGAAGTGCTGGGATTACAGGCATTATTAAAATGCCTGGCACATTTTTCTTAAAATAAATGAAATGTACCCCCCCCAAAAAAAAGAGAAAAAATATTAAGTACGCATGTTTGCTTGTGTAGGTTGTAATCCCACTTATTTCAGAGGTTTGAGGCAGCAGGATCACAAGTTCAGGGCCAGCCTCCTAGGCTACAGCGTAAATTCAAGGCCAGCTTGAGTAACTTAGTGAGACCACCACCTCCATCAACATGTGAAAAGGGTTAGGAGTGTTGAACACTGGCCTAGCAAGGTCAAGAACGTGATGGAGGGGAGAGAAAGAGAGGCAGACAAGGAATGAAGAAAGACATGTGCTGTGTGTTCAGTGAGGCCTAAGAACCTGTGGCTCGGCCTCACCTGATGGAAGGTTTGGGATGCTATCTAGACCAACTTGACAGGGTCTGGCATCACTTTGAAGATGAATCTCTGGGTGTGTCTGCGAAAGGGTTTCTAAGTTAGGTTGATTGAGGTGGGAAAAGCTAAACTAGATTTGCATGGCAGCGTCCACAGGCTGGGGGCTAGGCTGTCTTAGGGTTTCTGTTGCTAGGATAAAACACCATGGGCAAAAGCAAGTGAGGGAGGAAAGGGTTTGTTTTAGCTGTTTTGTACCACAGTCCATCATCAAGGAAGTCAGAAGTCCAAGCAGAAGCCATGGAGGACTGCTGCTGACTGGCTCGCTCCCCATGGCCTGCTCAGCTGCTTTCTCATAGCACCTAGGACCCCCAGCTCAGGAGTGACAGAGCCGACAGTGGCCTGGGCTCTTCCATGTTAATCACCAATCAGGAGAACAGGGCAGTCTTGTGGGCATTTTCTCAATTGAGGATACATCTCCAACATGACTTTAACTTGTGTCAAGTCCACGTAAAAAATATCCAGCACAGCATAAAAGGGAGACCTTTAGCTAGGTGTGGTAACACACACTTTATCTCAAGTAGAGACAGGAGGATCTTCATGAGTTCAAGGCCAGCCTGGTCAGTATATCATTGAGCCCTAGGCTATCCTAGGTTACATAGTAGAACCAAGGGTGGTGGTGGTGTTCAGATAGATCTAGTTGAATATAGGTGTCTATTGCTTTCTGAGTTGACTATGGCCCCTGCAGCCATGACCCACCATGGTGAACTATACTCTCTGAGAGATGAAATAAATCCTTCCTTCATTTGCCTTTGTAGATGTTTTGTTGCAACAAGACAAGCAACTATGTCGGATGCTTGATGTATCAGAAAGAGGGAGGTTGTGGAAGTGGGGAGCAAAGGCCTCTTCCTTAGCAGGAACTTGAGTGAACTTGTAACTGACAGGGTTTCCTCGTCTTTCTTCTGAGCCCAGGAAATGATAGGAAGGCCCCAGGCTGGTGCAGATCCTAACATTAGGTTGAGGTTAAAGGAAACGCTGTCCGCTTCTTTTCTAGGTGACCGTGTCATGGCTGTGTCCCAGACATTTCCACCAGGGCCTACCCATGAGCCTGCAGGTGGCTTGATGGAGCCTCTGCCTTGCACTCGAAGCTTGGCTGATGGCTTCCTGGAGGAGGAGCTCCGGCTCAATGCAGAGCTGAGCCAGCTGCAGTTTCCAGAGCCTGTGGGTGTCATTTACAACCCAGTGGACTATGCGTGGGAGCCACACCGGAACTATGTCACTCGCTACTGCCAAGGCCCCAAGGAAGTGCTCTTCTTGGGCATGAACCCAGGACCCTTTGGCATGGCCCAGACCGGGGTAAAGACCTGGCTTCCTCTGGTGGGGGGTTCTGAGGTGGAGGAGGAGCCTGTAAATGGCTGGCACATGGGTGGAACACCCACCCCATCCCCTGCAGGACACACGCTGGCTCCTGTGGTCTCCAGCACTCTCTCTGCCTCTCTGTTTGTAGTTAACCAAGCACATTAATGCTAGTTCCGTTTCCCGTGAGCTCTCCACTAATTGCCTCGGAGAGGCCTTCCTTCCGCCATTCTGCCCTGTACCTTACCTTGCCGGATCTCCCTGGTCCCTCGAGTGCGGTTGGAGCCAGGAGAGGCTAGAAGTGCTGGGACTGCCGGAGCCTCCAGGAAGATTGGCTGGGGGTGGGAGGAGGGTGTAGGAGTTGCAGGGCATTCTGGTGGCAAGTCCCCCTGTCTCCAAAAGGTGCAGAACAGAGCCAAGCTCGGGGCTGCCGGCCTTCCCTTAGGGAGCAGGATGAGTGTTGTTTATTAGGGGTGCATTGCATGTGGGGGAGGTGAAGAGGCCTCAGGGCATGAGGCTCAATCGCTTTTATTGACCCCAACTGAGTGCTGAAAGGCGGTCAGTGATGATCGATGGAAATGACAGCCTGAGGCCTGGGGCTCCAAGGGTACCCAGCGATCAGCCGTCAGCCTGTCCTGTCTCCTTTAACCACAATGATCTGTCTGTCCCCAGTATTAGAATCATGACCTCTGTAGGGCCAAAGGTGTTCTGCCAGTATTTGGTCCCAGTGCCTGGAGAAAGTAGAGGCACACAGTTTCTGCTGGTCACTGTCCACAGTGGGAAAAACCGAAGGAAAACAGACAGAAGCCACCACGGGGCTGAGAGTCCTTAACACAGACCTGTGGGCAAAGGTAGAGGTGGGCGAGGTCATCATGGTCGGTGAAAAAGGGTCAGATCTTCAGTCTGAAGCCCCCTGTGTCTCTCTGCTTCGCTCACAGGTTCCTTTTGGGGAAGTGAATGTGGTCCGGGACTGGTTGGGCGTTGGGGGCCCCGTGCTGACCCCTCCCCAGGAGCACCCTAAGCGGCCAGTGTTGGGACTGGAGTGCCCACAGTCAGAGGTGAGCGGAGCCCGATTCTGGGGCTTCTTCCGGACCCTCTGTGGACAGCCCCAGGTCTTCTTCCGGCACTGCTTTGTCCACAACCTGTGTCCTCTGCTCTTCTTGGCTCCCAGCGGACGAAACGTTACCCCAGCAGAGCTACCGGCCAAGCAGCGGGAGCAGCTCCTGGCAGTCTGCGAGGCGGCCCTCTCTCGGCAGGTGCAGCTGCTAGGCGTGCGGCTGGTAGTGGGCGTGGGCCGGCTGGCCGAGCAGCGGGCGCGGAGAGCCCTGGCAGGGCTGGCCCCAGAGGTGCAGGTGGAGGGGCTCCTGCACCCCTCCCCTCGGAGCGCACAGGCCAACAAGGGTTGGGAGGCAGCAGCCAGGGAAAAACTCCAAGAGTTGGGGCTGCTGCCTCTGCTAACGGATGAACGCCAGGGCCAAGCCTAGCCGTAGTGTAGACCCCAGTCAGTCTGGCACAGCAGATGGCTGCACACAGGGTTTGCTAGCCCCGATGCAGGGCTCTCAGCCTCTGGACTGTCCTCTAATGGCCAGGCAGACTGATCCCTGGGTGGGCAGCTCTCCTGCTGTCTTCCTCCTTCCGAAGTGCCTCCGCAGAGGGTGGGCCTGTGTGCTCCCCTGCTGTGTCATTTCTTGGGAGCCTCTGTGTTCGGGTCCTAGGTAGGGCTGTCTGAGGTCATATTTGCAGTTTTGGAGGAAAGATCATTTAATTTTAATCTTTCCATTTTTTGGGCATTGTTTTTGGCACTGCTCTCTAACACTGATCTACCTCAGCCTTTTTTACACTAATTGTACATATTAGTGGGGTTCAGCATGACGTTTTCACACACGTAGTGTTCGCTGATCCACACTTCCCTCCCCCAGCCAGAGAGCACTCTTTCCAGGGTCCCTCCTCGCCCTGACAGAACACCTCATCTGGCAGAATCCTGTCCTCTCAGGGACCAGAACAGACATCATGCTGAGAATGAACTCCTTAGCTAGGTGTCCTGCATGTCCTTGTAATCTGAGCACTAAGAGGCAGGAGGATGAGGAGTTCAAGGCCATCTTTAGCTACACATTGAGGCTAGCCTGGAATACATTATGCTCTGTCTCAAAAATAAGTAAGTAAATAAGTAATAAAAAGATCCGAAGCTGGATCTCAGGAGACTTCTCTGTGGTAGACTAGGAAAGATCTAGATTTTCATCCTTTGTGGTTTTTTTTTTTTTAATCCTATAAGGCCTATGAGTTTTTAATTTATTTTATTTTATTTTATTTTATTTTATTTTATTTTATTTTATTGTTTTTTAATAGGGTTTCTCTGTATAGCCGTCATTGTCCTGGAACTCACTCTGCAGACCAGGTTGGCCTCAAACTCAGAACTTTTGTGTATAACACCTCACTCTATTTTGTTTTTGTTATTGTTTTTAAATTTTGAAATAAGGTCTCATTGTGTTGGCCTGGAACTCATCGTGTAGACAGGATCTACTTTGAGCTCTGCCTGCTGAGTGCTGGGATCAGAAGTGCACCTGGGCTGGCCTGCTTATGAACGCCCTCTCTAAGCCTCAAGACCCTCTGTAAAGGGTGGGGGTGCTGCCTCCAGGCTCTGTGTGAGGTGGGGGTTGCTTGAGGCGGCTTTGCAGAGTGCTTTGCAAATGGCTGGCGCCTGGTGCTTACTGCACACTCTTTCCGCTTGCCTCTCTCTGAGCTGGGCCATCAGTGCACTACGTGGGAATCCTCCACCTGCTTTGAAGACCTTTGCTTATAACCCTGATGGGGAGGACCAATGTATGAAAAACTCAGTTTGTGACTTTTCAGACAAAGCATTAAACACTCCCAAGCCTTCTTGTGTTGGCTCCTCCTCTGTCCTTCATCAGAGGGGAGATGCTGCTTTTAGGATACTTTCTCCCTTCTCTTCCCTATTCACAGTTTGCAAAAACTTCTCTCAGTAGCTTGGGGAGGGGTATGTGAGGCCTCTCATTGCCCTCGCCAAGCTGCAGGGCTTCTGGAGGGACCTGTCCTGAGGGTCATCAGGTACTTGGGCACCGCTGGGACCAATGGGGAGGCTGCTGTGGCGTGGGCTCTTGAATGGCCGGTTGGGTGATCTGAACCACAGTGAGAGCAGGTCTCAGGACCCCTTAATGAGAGCATGTGGTCTCCTGGGACACAGGTCATCTCCAGCATTCTAAACAGTAGTAAGATTTTCATCAGCCATCTTCTCCTAAGTGGGAGACTAAATCTTTGAGGTTTCCTTGCGATAGAAGTGTCATTATTATTCAGAGCATACCAGAATTTGTTGAGATTTGACTCAAGGATGGAGGTAAACCCTTCAGAAAGGCCAGCCATATGCTTTGAGGCCAAGATGGGATAAGAATAGAGACTGAGCTCAGCCGTGTGGCCCATGAACTCAACGAATTATACCTACACAGTGACCCTGGCCAGAGCTTCTGCCAAGCATACCAGTTGGTGAATCTATGCATCTATTCTCTTTTTAGGCAAATGGCACTGGGTTGTATATTCATTCTTTGGTTCATTGATCCATTCATTGATTCATTCATTCATATGCTCTGTGAGTCATTTTGGAGTTCCAGGGATCGAGCCCAGGATTTTGTGGATGTGAAGTGTGTGCTGCTCTATCACTGAGCTGCATCCCTTGGTTTGTTTTTGTGATAAATTGTAATAAATAAACACTGTTTTCTCCCTGAGTTTTGTTTTGTAAATTACTGAAGCTGAAGGGTTTCTGGGAATGCTTGAGTTTATAGATAGCTGGTCAGAAGCACCACTGGCATCTGAAGTGACGGTAGCCATGCTGGGGACCCTTTCGCAGCTGGTGGAGCCTGTGCAGGCCCCAGGGAGCCATTGTCAGAACCACCTCACAGCAGCCCACCAGCACATGCTGTGGTCTTCCAGCCTCTCTGCAGCTCCTGCTAAGGATGGATCACTGTGGTAGCATCGTGAAAGCTGCGAGGTGAAGCTCTCTTACATGTTTAGCGGGGGTGGCCTTGAGGACCGGCAAAGTCAGAGCTTAGAAGAGGGCGGCATCATGTCCAAGAGGGAAAAGACTAGTGAAGACTTGGCCAAGTGGGGGAGAAGGTGTGGAATAAGCTTGTGCAGGTTCTTGACCACGAGGCTGATGTTTGAGAATTCAGAGCCAAGTAAGCAGTCAGATGCATGGACTGCACATAAAGACACACCTGATAAACGCCTACGGGTGAAGGAGCCCAACCAGGCAAACAGCATAGAGCTACGTCTGGAAAAAGTTTATTTTGGCTCACAGTTTGAGCATTTCCAATCCACGGCCACCTGGCCAGCTGCTTCTGCCCCGGTTGCACGGTCCATCCGTGTTACCTGTGTGGCAGAGGAATCCTGCTTGCCTCATGGCAGAGGTAGGGGCTGGAGTCCCAGCATGTCCTCTGAGGATGCAGCAGGTCACTTCACTTCCTCCACTAGGATCTACCTCTTAAAGGCACTACACCTCCCTGGAGGACAAGAAGCTGGTGGCCAGCCTAAAAGCATGGTTTCTGGGGAACGCTGAAGACCCAAAGTTAAGCAAACAAAGTGAAGGCCGTAGTGAAGACAAGGCTGCAGGGGAGGAACGGGCAGTGAGGGGTGGATATGTGGTGGGAACACGCAACCTGTGCACCCGGCTGTAGGGACCAATATGGTGCCTCACAGGCCTGCCTTTGGCAGTCACTTCCTGTCCTGACTACAGCGGGGCTCTCACCTTCCATTACTCCCGTGTGACTCCTCAGAGATGGGTTAGGGTCCCGAGCCTGCTGGGGTTGCCATACCCAGGCTGGATGGCTTCAGCAATGGAGTTTATTTTCTCATAATTCTGGCCACTGAAGGTCCAAGACGACAGCGTTAGCAGCTCGGGCCTCCGGAGGCCTGTCTTCATTGCAGCAGCTGGCGTCTGTACCCTTGCATAGCCTTTTTGCCTTGTGTGGCTCTGTGGTGTCCCCCCTTCTTTCCTAGAAGGGAACCAATCATCGGATTATTGCTTCACCCTCAGGATTTCATTTAACCTTTCTTTAATGTGTCTTCATTTATTTAAAGGATCTATCTTCAAATATTAGGGCTTTAGCATATGAATTCAGTTCATAGCAGCAAAGTCATTTCATTCCTTACCAAGGTTAACTTCAAATAAGATAGTGTGCTCAGGAGAGCTCCCCCTCCCTCCATGCTTGGAGCCTGGTCTGGGTGCTTGTCTAGCTGTCCAGACCTAGTTCCACAGCTGCTACCAGTTAAGTCAGAGGAGGTTTCCTCAGTGCAGGGGAGTAGGCCTCACTGCTGTCCCAGAGTGGGATGGGATGCCTAGGGCCTGGTCCGTCCACCTGGAGGTCAAGCTCTTTTCACTGAGAGACCCTGTCTCAAAATTAAGGACAGCAGTAGATGAAGATACTTGACCTTGACCTCTGGTCTACACAGGCCTGACACACACACATGCACTTGCATGTATGCACATAAACACACACACACTGAAAGCAGCTGATGAAGAACCTGATATGCACATAAACACACACACACTGAAAGCAGCTGAAGAAGAACCTGATGTCAACCTCTGGCCTCTAAAGGCACATACATATATATAGAGACACAGTCATGCTTTCACATGCACAAACACATATTCAAAATCTATTCCCAGATGGAAAGACCTGGAGAACACAGGAGCTCCCCAAGGAGAGCAACAGAACAAAAAAATTTGGGGCACAGGGATCTTTTCTGAGACTGATACTCCAACCAAGGACCATGCATGGAGATAGCCTAGAACCCCTGTACAGATGTAGCCCATGGTACCTCAGTCTCCAAGTGGGTACCCTAGTAAGGAGAATAGGGGCTGTCTCTTTGATCACCTCCCCCTGAGGGGGGGCAGCCTTACCAGGCCACAGAAGAAGACACTGCAGCCAGTCCTGATGAGCCCTGATAGGCTAGGGTCAGATGGAAGGGGAAGAGGACCTCCCCCATCAGTGGACTGGGGGAGAGGCATGGGAGGAGAAGAGGAAGGGAGGGTGGGGTTGGGAGGGGGCTACAACTGCGATACAAAGTGAATAAACTAATTAATAAAAAAATAAATAAAATTTAAAAAACCTGTTCCCATGAGAAGTGAAGTCTGAAATCAAACTGAGGGTTGCACAGATGGCTCTTTGGGTACAGGCATTTGCCGTACAGCCCTGGCAATCTGGGTTAGAGCCCAGAACCTATGTAAAATTGGAAGAAGAGAATCAGCTTCAAAAAGTTGCCTAATCATACACTCATTACTCACACACAATAATAATTTTTTTGAGACAGGTTTCTCTGTGTAGCCTTGGCTGTCCTGGACTCACTCTGTAGACCAGGCTGGCCTTGAACTCAGAGACCCGCCTGCCTCTGCTTCCTTTGTGCTGGGATTAAAGGTGTGTGCCACTGTGCCTGGCCTTAAAATTTTAAAAAGAAATGAACTGGAAGTCTGGATTCACGGCTCAACAGCTAAGAGCATTTGTTCTTGCAGAAGACCTGGGTTCAGTTCCCAGGAAGCCCAGCAACGCCCATAACCACAGATGCAGGGAATTCAAAACCTCTGTGTCTGTGGGCACCAGACATACATGTGGTACACAAACATACAAACACTCAAACACATAAGATACATGAATCTAAAAAGAAAATAAAGGGGCTAGAGAGATGGCTCAGGGGTTAAGAGCATTGGTTGCTCTTCCAGAGGACCCAGGTTCAATTCCCAGCACCCACATGGTGGCTCACAACCATCTATAATAGAATTTGATTCCCTCTTCTGGCGTGCATGAAAACAGAGAACTCTCATATACATTTAATAAACAAATGTGTGTGTGTGTGTGTTTTAAGAAAATAAGGATAGAATTTAGGGATACGTAGGTAATAGAATTTAGGGACAACTAGAATTTTGTGATTCCACACAACAATCACTAGCCATGCACAGCCTGTTTATGGATAAATACATCTCCTGTGGCCCAGGACAGCCTTGAACTCGCTTTGTTGCTGAGGGTCCACTTTCTGAAAGCTGGGGTAGCAAGCATGCACTTCCACACCTGGTTTTAGATCGTGCTGGGAACTGGGTTTCTGTGTGCTAAGCAGGTGAGTTACCAAATGGACTGCAAACCCTGCCCTGCATGTAAACTATTCTAAATTGATAAGAATTAGGTAAAATTTCCTTCTTCAGTTCACTAGCCATATTTCAAGTGCTCACACACACATGGCTGGTGGCGCTGATAGATAAAGAACAGAAAGGACGTCTCTGCTACTGCAGAAGTATGGTCCGCCAGCCTCGAAGCAGGGGTCAGTGGCTGGCCACCCTGCCGTGAATCAGAATTAACTGTGGAGGCTCAGAAAAATTCAGGTCCTTCTGCTTTACTTCAGGAGATTTTGATTTGAGAGGCCCGTGGAGCCTCCTGCTGGGGCTTTCACAGGGTCTGGAGCTCTCAGGTTAATTCTCCAGCTTACTCCTGGGGCCTTGAGGCCAGGAGAAGGGCTCTTCTCCCCTTCTCCCCTACGCCCGGCACTACTACGTAGGTGCTCACATGCTAGTAAGCAGGAATCTGGCGGGGGGGGGGATGTGCCAATTCATGACCACGAGTTCATCTAATGCCATTGCTTTTGCCCTGTGTTTAGGTTCTAATTTAGAGGCCTAGTAGAGGCTTAGAAGGTTTCCCTCTAAGACATTCTCTTTCTCTCCTTCCTCCCTCTCTCTACCCTCTCCATAGAGACCAAAGCTGTATTTGGTTGGTGGCAATGCCCCTGAGATTGAGCTGAGAGTGGGCTGAGGAAGAAAGGACCCTCTTTTCTCTCCTTAGAGGGAGGCTGGGATGAAGCCCAGTGTGTGAGCTGTCACTTTTTCTCGCTTCAGCCGAGGTCCATTATGTGTGCTGTGAGTCATGCTCGGCCCTGCAGGGAGTGACAGAGGGGATGGGATGCTCTCTTATCCCCACAGTGTTCCTTGTCCACTGCTAGAGATGCAAGCACAGACTACACGGGGCAGCTGGGGCTGAAAGCGTGCTGTGAGCAGGTTGTTCTCACAGCACAGGGTCTGGACACCCTGGGATGGAAGGGCGTGTGTCCTGGTGAGACTTGCGAACTTCCCTTCTCCACAGCCAGGTGCTTTCAGGCCCACCTGCCACGGGACGGGAAACAGGGTGAGAGGAGGACTCAGAAGGAATCAGACAGGAGCCAAAAGTTGGGCGTGTCTCCAGGGAAGATGGAAGTAGACCTTGCTCTCTTGTTCTCGAAGCGTCTGGGGCGGAGATCTGCAGGCTCTGCGTGGGGAGTGCTATGGTAGCGGAGCTGGGCTGGCGCAGACTGTACTCACGCCACTCAGCATGCATAACGCTGAGTGCTTTGCTCAACTCCCACCCAACATGTTATATAAAAGCAGGACTGGAAATGCAGCCTGGCCCTAGCCGAGGCCAAGAGCTAGTGGTAGGATAGGTGTGTGTGTGTGTGTGTGTGTGTGTGTGCATGTGTGAGGATTAGAGCTTGTGGCCTATCCCAGACCAACTCCCTACTCTTCTAATATTCCTGCTTTGGCATATTAGTCTTTTCCCCAGTTGACCCAGAGACAACTTCTACTGGAGCATGAGACATTGAAGTTAAACACGGGTAAACTGCCCAGCTTCGGCCTGCAGAAATAAATTGCTCAGCAGGAAGCCGGTCGCTTTCTTTCTCAGAAACCTGTGTCAGCCTGGCCGGGGAGTGTGCTTAGCAGTAAGGGTGAATTATCGCGCCTGTGGGGACACTCTCCTTTTTGGTCGGGCCCTGGAGCTGACATAGAATTTCTCCACACATTTTGCCCAGCTTCTCCTCCCACAGTTCAGATCCTCGGGCTGACGTCAGTCTCTGGGCCCTGCTTGCAGAAGGGGTGGCTGAGAGCCCAGAATGGGCCTTTATGGGGACCTGTGCCAAGCCAGGTTGCCATTTCCATTTTCGTTAATTGAAGTAGTGTGACCCAGATCATCTCAGGCCGGCAGTTTCTTGTTGCCGGTTGGGAGTGTGCGGAGGGCAGGCCTCTGCAGGACATGCCGTCCTTCAGTCTACCTCACTGACGGCTCAGCTAGCTCCCCAGGTCCAGAGAGGAGAGAGACACACCTCACACACACCACCCTCCCCTCCCCCAGGAAGGCCCTCCTGGTGTTCAGCCTCCATCCTGCCTTTTGTAATTTGGACTCAATTTTGTTTCTTTGTTCAGCTTGAAGAACTTCCTTACGGATGCAGGCGCCTTTCGAGGCCTCGGGCGTTGTGGTCTGGGAGGACAGGTGTCACTGAACAGGTACAGCAAATGGCGGTGGCCCAGCTGAGTGTGAACACAGGCGTCCCTCCTTGCCCGGCTTTGGGAGGTCACTGCTGTGGCGCCTCCTGTGTGCTCGGACTTGGCAGTCACTTTGTGAGCGCTATCATCCCGGGAGAGGTCAGGCGATGTCCTGCCTTGCGGGGTTAGCTTCCAGCTGCTCACACACATTTGTGTACTCCGTGGTCCTGGGGACCTTTTGTGTCTGCCTTTCTCAATCTTCCGGATGGACACTCGTGTAAATGACTGTAGCCCATTTTTGCTGTGTCTTTGTGTGTCTGCAGGTCTCGGTGTGTGTGTGTATGTGTGCGCGTAGCCTCTGAGTGTTCAGTCTCCGAAGGCTGGTGTCTTTCCGAGTGTCCTCTGGCCGGCTGCAGGAGGGAGGGAGAGGAGCAGCGGAGGCGGGGGATTGGGCGGGAGGGGGTGCGCGGCAATCTGTGACTCGGAAAACAGACGTGCGGCGCGTGCGGGGCGGAGGGGGGGCGCCCTGGCCCCCAGCTCCTCTGCAATCCAATTAAATAACATTTAAATGCATAACCAGCCCGCGCGCCGATGAGGCTGGAGATTGGAGCGGGCGCGGCGGCGGGCCGCGCGGGCGGCGTTTTGTGGAGCTCAGCGATTCTGGCGGCAATTTCCCCGCGCGGCGCGGCTTTTACGAGCCCGCTCCCGGCGCCCGCCGCTCGGCTGGGCCCGCCGCCTCCGCCCGCGCCGCCCGCGCCGCCCGCGTGTGCTCCCGCTGCCCGGAGCGAGTGCTCCGCCGCCCGCGCCGCCCGCGCCCCCCGCGCCCCCTTCCACGCGTGCTCTGTCCCGGGACGCCCAGCCCGCGGTTCATCGCCTCTGCCTCTGACACGGACCCCTTTGGGCCTGCGCTGTCCAGGCCTCTCTCTGGGTCACCGCTCCGCGCCGCTTGTGCCTCTCTCTGCCTCAGTTTCCCCCTCTCAGGCCTCCTGCGCCTCGGTCCTGAGCCCTTCCCTTTCCTCTTGAAGCTGCCTCCCAGCACCGGAGTAAGAGACCTCAAGGAGAGGCTGGAGGTGGTGGGAAGAGGTGGCGTCTCTGCGTCCTTTAGGCGCAAAAAGGCCTGGCCTGCCGGTTCAGGGCGGTCACAGGACTCCTGTGTGAGGTCCTGAGGGGGCTAGAGAGAGGCAGGCCCACCAGCCCCGCGAGGAGCACGGAAAGGGGCCAAGAGCAGCCCACTCTGAGATCCCTGATCATACCAAGACAGACCCGGGGACACAGAAAGCAAGACAAGCCGTGTCGGGCTCCGTGGGGGACCCGACTCCCCGCTTGCTTCCCTCCCTTGCATGTCTGTGCTCTGGCCCCAACATCTGGAGTCTGGCATTCAGCAGATGTCGCAGGGCCCAGGCAGACACGGGGACAGCACGGGAAGCCTCCCGAGAGCGAGTCTGGTGAGCAGCAGTGAGGACTACTCGGCTGGAGCAGGGAAAGCAGGGAAGGGAGTGAGCAGGGGCTTCTCAGGGGTCGCCCGGTCATGACCATGGGGGGACTAATGAGTCACAGCAAAGTTGCGCTTCCACTCAGCGGACTGGAGCCCCTGGGGAGTCAGGGCCTGAGGGTGACGTGTGGATTCCCTGGAGTACTCGGTGTCGGGAGCGCAGTGGATGCCAAGTGTGCACGGTGGCAGCGGGCAGAGGCGGTGGGGCCTGGCGGAGAGGAGAGCGGGCAGAGGCGGTGGGGCCTGGCGGAGAGGAGAGCGGGCAGAAGCGGTGGGGCCTGGCGGAGAGGAGAGTGGGCAGAGGCGGTGGGGCCTGGCCCTGCATGCGGCGCAGCGTCCGCAGGGCTGAAGCGCTGTCTGGATGAATTGTGCAGTCAGCTGTGCAGTCAGCTGTGTGAGGGGCATTGGGGTGGGCCAGACAGGAGGTGCGAAAGCAGCGCAGTCAGGGATGAACTAAGAGGTTTTGTGTTGTGTTGCTTTGTTTTGCCGTCAGTGACCAGAACACGGACCTCGCCATTACCTGATGTCCTGGATACCAAGGAGCTGGCTTCAAGGGGCATGCTCTGGACACATTAGATGTGAGACGCCCGTTAAACATCCAAGGAGAGGAGGCTCGTGGGTCTCAGTTTCCTGTGAAGACCAGACTGGCATTGTTAGGAGTCCTCAGTGATGTGGGTAGGATCCTTCAGGGGTCCAATGACAAGAGCATAGGCGCTTCAGTATTGCAAGAGTGAAAACAAAATGCTGAGGAGGACTTGGGGAAGAGATGAGGGCCTGGGACTCACCTTCACTATCCTTCCTCCTCAGCAGCCCTTGCTGCCGCTTATCTAGAGGTCCTGTTACTTGCTGTCTGTCTGTCACTTCCTGGAAACCCCACACAACTGCCACACTAGCCACCCAGCACCCCTCATCGTGACCAGGGCCTGCAAGATTTCAGATGCTCCGCATTCTGGCTCAGGAAAAACGGTGGAGATCAACAGGGCCTGAAATCCTGCCTCATCTTTACTGCTTTGTCAATGGGGAAACTGAGGCCTTGAGAAACAGCTTGCCCCGCCAGCTAGTGACAGGGCTCCTGGGGCAGAACTGAGAGTTCTTCATGTACCTGCACTGCCACAGGCAGCAGAGGGCTGAGCACTTTGTCCACGCACAAGAGGGAGGCTTGAAGGGGACAGTGGAGGCAGAAGAAATTCTCCCTCTTCAGAAACTTTCACAAAGATGTCACCGGCTCCCCCTCTCCACTTCTTTGCTTTCATTCTTGGTGACTTCCTAATATGGACTATCCCCTCCACTCTAGGTAGTTTCTGTCCTCGAAACCTTTCTCTGACCTGGTAAACCAGCCCCTAGATGCTCTTGGATTGCTGAGCCTGTCAGGTGGCTCAGACCCTGAGCCAACACTCAGCCATCTTCTTCCAGTTTCCAAGTTCTTCAGCCCTGTTGTCAAAATGTCACTAAGCGAGCTGAGTGCGCCAGCATCTTCTCTTGAAGAATTCCAGTCATCTGTATTGTTGGCTGCTGCAGACCCCTAACTGATCACCCTCGCTGGTTCTATTCCCCACTGGTCCCTGTCCTGTGCTCACCCTGCTGGCTGGCCTGTCTTCAGTGCCTCAGCTTCTGGAAGAAACTGATGCGACTTTATCTACAGGAGGTATCTGTCAGCACCGCCCCCCCCCACGCTGTGGGAGGCCAGCGTGGCATCCTGGAGGGGGTTGGGTAGCTCAGTGATGATTACTTGTCTAGCAGGCCTAAGTTCCCGGCTTGTATCTTAGCACTGGGGGAGGGGAGGACAGCTTGAGTATGGCTCTAGAGGGTGGCACACATTCAGGAGTTTCCTTCTCCATTTCCTTGTGTTCAGTGCACGCCTCCCCCATGTCACTGCTCCTATCCTGTCTGCTTTTTGATCCAAAGGATGGATCTCCTCCGCCTCAGGGTTGAGTCTTCAGTTACACAAGCCCCCATGCTGTGGAGCCAGGAGCTGGGACAACTAGTGAGAACAGACCTGTTCTCCCAGCCGGCCACCCGGACCTCCCACAGGTATCTGTGTTTACTTAATGTGTATGTCTGGTCCCATGCAGGCTGGAAGAAGAAAGTAGGCTCCTCAGACGAAGTGACAGATGGTCGTGAGCTACCATGTGGGTACTGAGAGTCAACACAGGTTCTCTGGAAGAGCAGCCAGTTCTCCAGCCCCCAGGTCGTTCCATTTTATCCCCAGTGCCTGCCATTTTCACCCAGCAGGTCCTTATCCCTTATTTATCAAATAGGGACTTTAATGAAGGAGTGGCTTGGGTTGGGCGTTCTGCTGCTGTGAGGCCCCTGGTCTGCCTTTCTGGAAGTGTAGGCCTTCAATTCCAATGTGTTCCAAATCACCATAGGGCTGAATGGGCCAAGAGTTTGCATTTCCAGCATTTTCCTGGACATGCATGTATGGATGCTTCTCAGGTTACGCTTTGAGGAACCATCTCTCAGGTACAAGATGCCCTCGGCCTAAGCATAAGAGATTGAATACTGAGGAGAGAGATGGAGAGAGAAGAGGCAAACAAAGAAGCCCCAAGGCTCCCAAAGCCCCTAGAAGTTCCTAGCTGCACAGTGTCAGGGAGGCTGGAAGAGCTAAAGCACCCACCACATCAAAGTCTCTTTCTCAAAGGTCCCACCATGATGGGACAGGATCTTGGAGTGGCTGCAGCCCCTCAGTCCCGAGGTGTCTCCTTCCTCTGGGGACCCTGAGTCACAAAGAGACTGAGCTGGGACCAGTTTTTATTCCCAGTTCTCAAGCACAGCCCAAACTGCCCCCCAGCACCAGGCACACAGGTGAACTCAGGACAGAGGCCCGTCCAGGGGGAAGGAGAAACAGCGACAAAGTGGGGGCTGCAGACCTAGCTCATTTGTAGAGTGCCTATCTCCCATGCGTGAGGTCTTGGCTTTCGTCCCCAGCGCTGCACACAAGGGCTTGGTGGTACACACCTGTAACCCCAGCAATTGAGAGGTAGAGGCAGGAGGGTCAGAAGTTCAAGGGTATCTTAGCTGCAGAGTGAGTTCTAGGGCACTCTGGGATATGTGAGACACTGCCTTAAAAAAATGTAAGAGAACTGGAGAGGTGGGATTTAAATCTGGCCTCAGAGGAGGATGGAGAGAACCCTGATGAGGGTGTAGGGCCCTGGAGGGTGTGCAGGGACAGTGAGTGGGAGCCAGGCTGCTCAAGGTGCTGTCCTGTGGAAGGCATGGACTATTATTTTCTTTCATTTCTTTTGTTTGCCGCTGATCAGAAGCAGCAGCTATCGAGTTTAGCAGAAGGCAGAGAAGCTGGCTGGCAGGGGCTTTGTGTGCAGGGGCTGGGCAGTGGGAAACCCTCCGAAGGCCTGGCACCTTGCTCCTGGTTTGGCTTCTCTGCTCCGGGAGGGCTTTTCTGATATTGTGGGCACCATGGCCCCTGTCTTTTCTATTTCTCTCAGATCTTGGCTCTTTCAGCCCAGCTGGCTTCCAGTTCCATAACAAATGTTCTCTGCCTCATATCTCAAGAAAAAATCTAGAACTTATATAGTGATCAAAATAGGCTAAATCCTTGCTGTTGGTCTATTTTTTTTCTCTTTCATTTTATTTTTTTTTAATTTTGAGAAAGGTTCTCTCTGTGGAGCCTTGCTGGCTTGGATCTCACAGAAATCCTCCTGCCTCCACTTTTCCAATGCTGGTGTTAAAAGTGTGCAGCACTACATTGAGAATTCTTTAAAATAAAAGATTTTTATTTTGAATTATGTGTATGCATGTGTCTGTAAGGAGGTGTGTGTATGTGAATGAAGGCACCCACAGAGGACAGGAAGCACAGGTGTCTTGAGCTGCCCCTCACACTGGGAACAGAATGCATGTCCTCGGCACGAGCAATGCCATCCATAGCTGATGAGCCGTCTTGCCAGCCCCTCCTTTCATTGTTCTTTACATTTTTAAAATATTTACTTATTCTATTTTATATGTATGAGTTATTTTTCCTGAATGTATGTATGTGCACCACATGTGTGCCTGGTGCCCTTAGAGGCCAGAAGAGGGTGTCAGACACCCGGAAACTGGAGTTACAGAAGGTTGTGAGCCTCCATGTTGACGCTGGGGATTGAGCCCACAGGCTCTTTGAAAAAGCAGTAAGTACTCTAAACCATGGAACAATCTCTCCAGCACAAGAGTGTGCATGAACACACACACACACACACACACACACACGTGTGTGCACACACGTGTTTTCTTTATTTATACATTGGAGAGAGGTGTACATGGTTACAAGCACTTGCTACTCTCATAGAAGACCGATTTTGGTCCCCAGGACTGATAAGATGGTTCATCCCTGTCTGTAATTCCAGTTCTAGGAGATCAGACACCCTCTTAAGACCTTCATAGGTGCCACATATGTACATGGTATACATACGTACATACATACACACATGCATACATACACACATATGTACAATCATACACATGAAAGTAGGTAAAGCTTTAAAAATTATTTATTTATCATTGTATGTGTGTGCACACACATGTATGTGCAAAGAAAGCTCATTTGAAGGTCAGAGGACAACTTTGTGGAGTCCATCGTCTTCTTGCAGCTTTACCTGGGTTCCAGGGGTCTAACCGGGGTCACTAGTACCTTTTCCCACCGAGCCATCCTACTGGCCCTGCCTGATCACACTTTTGATGCAAGGCAAGGAATAGTTGCTGGGAACAGGATTGGTGACGCTTCTGTGTGGGGGACACTTATTTATTATTTGAAACAGTCTCATGTAGCCTAGGCTATCCTGGAACTCATGTATCCCGGGGTGACTTTTAATCCTTGGTCCTCTAGGTTCCGTCTCCGAAATGCTGAGATTGCTGGTGAGCACCACATGTCTGACGACGGAGAGGTGTGAAGCCGCTCTCCGCTCCCTCTGTGTTTATGTTTATGTTTGAGTTCCTCTTCAGTAGCTGCACGTTCTTGGCTTTTCTTCTCACGCTGCTTTATTTGTTCTGGTTCTTTCCTGGGTGGGTCTGTTTTAGATGGTCCTTTGGGGTGGAAACTGGGGAGATGGAGGTTCTGAAGATACAGCATGTCATCTGTCACATTGTGCTGCAGCTGCTGCATAACTTTTTTTTGTGGGGGGTTGTCACCTTCCAGCTTATTCCCAAGTGAAGGGGCTCCAAGTTGTATGCAGCCAGACCAGATTCCATGGGGAGTGCCTGGAAAGCAAACAGAAAGCCAGCTTGAGATTTGTGAGGTGGTGTGATAGGAAGAGACAATAAAGAGGGTTGAAGAAAGAGGAACAGTGGGGAGGGTGGTGCAATCTCGAGCTCATTGCACAGGCCGCGGCCTGCACCTGTGGGAGGGTCTGGTGACAGCGGTTTCAGGAATCAGTCACTACCCAGGATGCTCTGGAATGTGTGGTGGCCATTCCAGCGCAGGCCGTCTGCTTCACAAGAGCTGACGGTGCGAAGCCCTTCTCTTTTCTCAGCTGTTGTAACGGCTGCCTTCCTGGAGGTCAGCATGCTAAGGAAGGGGCTCTGCCAGGAGGACACTGACTGTCTGGGCTCTGCTCTACCTTGGGGCTCTTCTTTCCCTGTCATCTGGTGACCAGAGCCCAGGTACCCCATTCTCCTCCTCCAGCAGGCTCGGCCCATGAAGGTGGGGGTGGTGGGAAAGAGGCTGTGGGAAGCCAGGCTGAAAATGAGAGCTGGGGGAAGGCTGTGGCACCAGCTTGAAATCGTGCTCTGGCAGTAGCCTTGAAGCTCTGCCTTACTGGCTCCCTGCTTTGTCTTCAGCCTCTTCTCCAGTATCTTGCTTCTCTGCTGTCCTGGTTTCCTTTGCTCTCAGTGCACCTACAACCTCCATCTCCTCCCTCTGCCTGATTCCAGCTCCAGGCTCCTCTCCTCTGCTGACTGCCGTTCTCGCTTCCCATCCCATCTGCATTCTCTACCTCGCCATCCATTTCTTTCTCTTTCTTTCTTTCTTTCTTTCTTTCTTTCTTTCTTTCTTTCTTTCTTTCTTTCTTTCTTTCTTTCTTTCTTTCTTTCTTTCTTTCTTTTTTTCTCTCTCTCTCTCTCCCTCCCTCCCTCTCTCTCTTTCTTTCTCTTTCTCTCTCCCCCTACCTCCCCCTCTTCCTTCCTTCCTTCCTTCCTTCCTTTCTTTCTCTCTCTCTTTCTCTTTCTCCCTCTTTCTCTTTCTTTCTTTCTTTCTTTCTTTCTTTCTTTCTTTCTTTCTTTCTTTCTTTCTTTCTTTCTTTGGGACAGGGTTTCTCTGTGTAGCCTTGGCTGTCTTGAACTCACTTTGTAGACCAGGCTGTCCTCGAACTCACAGAGCTCCACCTGCCTCTGCCTCCCTGAGTGCTAGGATCACAGGCATGTGCCACCGTGCACAGTTGCAATCATTTTCTATAAAGGGGATTCCCCTTTATCTCCTCCTGGGCTTCCTGTTCTATACCTCTGGCCCATCCCTTTCTCTCTCTGCTGTAAATTTACCATCTTTTCTATTTCTGTGTACACCTGTTTTCCTGTTATGTTTCTGTCTCCTTATTGCGTCTTCTTTACCTATCCACATAGCCTTCTCCATGCACCCCTCTCTTTCTTTTGCCTTTGGTATTATCACCCCATTACTGGCCACACCGTTGAATTCAGGGAGCTGTTGGCTAGACCCAGGGTCCATGCTTAACCTTCACTTGCTCTGCTGATGAAATAATAGTAACAGCATAATAGTATAGAGCACTCACTATAAACTATGTATCATCTCATGTGATTCTCTCAGTAACTCTGGAAAAGGAATATTATTGTGTACATTTTGTAGATGAGGAGAGCAGGTCTAGAGAAGCTAAAGAGCTTGCTGAAGTCACAGTGGACAGGTAGAGGCAGGCTGTCCCCCTAAAGGACTCTCAGCCACAGTCCTGGGAAAAGTTGGCTTCACTCTCCCAGTGAGACTGAGAATCTCCACCTCAGTCAGTCAGAGTCTGTGTTAGTCTGTCTCCCTGTCTGGGCGTGTGTGCATGCGTGTGTGTGTATGTGTGTGTGTGTGTGCGTGTGCGTGTGTGTGTGTGTGTGTGTGTGTGTGCGCAAAAGTGTGTGTGCATGTGTGTGTGTGTGTGGGCGCGCGCGCGTGTGCGGCGTGTACATGTATACGTGCATAGGCGTGCCTGTGTGGAGGCTAGAGGTTGGCTTCAGGTATCGTCCCACCTTGCTCTTCACCTTAGTGTTTGAGAGTCTTTCACTGAACCCTGAGCTTTTCAGCTAGACTGGTCAGGGACCCGGATCTACCTGTCTCCATCTTCTGGCCATGCCTGCGCTCTATATGCTTCTCATGCTTGCACAATAAGCATTTCACTCCGTGAACTGTCTTCCCAGCCCCCCTCTTTCTGTGAACATCTTCGTGGTACCCCTAGAGTCTTCCAAGAGTCTGATGGTACCCCTCCCTTTGCATGGTCCTAGCTTGGCCCTAAGAGTTTGTCCCACAATGTCTAGGCACTTTCTGCTGTGTCTCTTTTAGTCATAGAAATGCTGAGAGGTGTCTGCTGCTCTCGTCACCTCAGGCGATGAAACAATGACACAGGGAACATGCCTGGGGGGTCACAGATTGAGCATCTGAGCCCCTGTCATTAGAGGCTTCACACAGCCCTCAAAGCAGGGGAGTGGTAACCACCGAGTGCTTGATACTTTCAGCTCTTCTTGTAGTCGACCCAGCCCTTGGCCACAGCCTGCTTCCTCAAGCACTGCCCACTGTACTGTCCTCTGAGCCACAAGCAATGAAGTCTGTTCAGACTGCCAGCCCTAATGGGTGCCTGAGGGGATTTATAGACAGTTGTTCCCGGGGAGCAGGGACAAGTGTTTTCCTCTCTAGCCCACTGTGCAGCCTCCCAGACCAGCATCTCCTCGTTCCAGCCCATCGCAGCAGCTGATTTAACTTGGTGGCTGGGGATTTAGCTGCTGTCCTGGTTCCTACTATAAATCCCTGGGCAAATAACCAAGTTGTGCATCAAAGCTGCCCAGGCGCGAGTGGGAGCAGATGGTCATATGGCCATGCGGCAGGGAGGTGGGGAAGGCTCCAGGCCTCACCATCCATCCCTGGCCACACAACCAGGCCATGCTTGCTCAGGCCCAGCGTCCAGTCAGTCAGTCTTCCCAGCCTTCTGTGTCCATCCCTCAGGGGCAGGCTCTGGCTGATGGCAGAGTCTGCTCTTTACCATCCCATTTGGGGTTTGTTCACCTGATGTCCCCCCCACCCTCATAAAAGGACAAAGCTGACCACGGCCCTAGGGTCTGGTCCTGCTTCTCAGTTGGGCTTTGTGTGGTCTCTCCCTGGCTGACCAACCTAGAATCAGTGGGAAGGGATGGGATGCTTAGAATGTGGGGACCAGGGTTGGGGCTGAGGCGAATCTGCAAACCAGAAGAGGGTGGCAGCATCTTCTAACAGTGAAGAAGAGAGGGATGGGCAGGCATAATTGGGATTCCCAAAGTTGCTGTACTTTTGCCCATACTCAGGAAGGCACTGTGGCCTGTGGGTCTGCATGGGTCTGAGGTGTCCTTGGGCAGGATTGCATTCTGTCATGTCCGCTAGCTTTTCTGAGGCTTCTGATGCCTCTCTTGACTTTCAATGGCCCCTCGTTGTGCCCTCTTCTTTCCCCCTGCTCCTGTGTTTTCTTGTTCTTTGCCACAGCTTTCTCCCTCCATACCTTGAAAGCACCCTTCCCTGGGATGACCAGCTAGTAGTGATAGGGTCATGTTGGAGCCCTGGTTCTGGTTTTGTTCCCTAGAAGCCCCATCATCCAGAGCCTGTCTCTGGTGTCCATGCTATTTTCCTCCTCATCCATCTTCCCTGTCGCCCTTCCTGCCCCCACCACCCGCCTCAGCCTGGGAGATTACAGACACTGAATCAGCAGCCCTCACCACTGTTCTGCTGACAGGGAAGTTTCTGCCTCTGAGGGCTCCTGGGTGGGATCAGCATCCCTCCATGGGCCTGCAGACATGGACTGGGAGGAAAGAAGGAAGAAAAAAAGAAAGGAAGGAAGGAAACAGGTGGCTAAGAGGGAGGGATGAAGAGCAGAAGGGAGAGGGCAGAGGTATTTGTGAAGATAAAAGGAGAATTGCAGATGGGAGAATATGATGTGGGTATGGTGGTGTGGGCCCTAAATCCCAGCAGAGGAGGCTGAGGCAGGAGGAGCTCTGTGAGTTTGAGGCCAGCCTGGTCTACAGAGGGAGTTCCAGAACAGCTAGACCTACTTAATGAGACCTTATCTTGAAATATATATATATATATATATATATTATATACATATATATATATGCAGGGCTGGAGAGATGGCTCAGTAGTTAAGAGCACTGGCTGCTCTTCCATAGTATCAGGTTCAGTTCCCAGCACACATGTAGCAGCTCACACTGTCTGTAACTCCAGTTCCAGGGCTTCTGACACCCTCATAGACATACATGCAGGAAATACATGTACCAATGAACATAAAATAAAAATAAGTTGAAGAAGAAGAAGAAGAAGAAGAAGAAGAAGAAGAAGAAGAAGAAGAAGAAGAAGAAGAACCAGGAACGGTGGTGGCACACACGTTTAATCCCAGCACTTGGGAGTCAGAGGCAGGTAGATCTCTGAGTTTGAGGCCAGCTGGAGTACAAAATGAGTCCAGGACAGCCAGGGCTACACAGAGAAACCCTGTCTCAAAAAACCAAAAACAAAAGAGGGAAAGAAGAGAGAGAGAGAGAGAGAGAGAGAGAGAGAGAGAGAGAGAGAGAGAAAGGAAGAAAGAAAGAAAGAAAGAAGAAGAGGTACCTCAAAGGTGGGAGAATACTGCAGGAGGTAGAAGGCAGAGGGGCAAGAGGAAGGCTGGAGGATGTGGTAAGCTTGTCTCACCACTGTGTGAGCCCCTGTGCTTACCCAACCACCCCTGGGCCCAGCAGGTATCAGGAGGTCCAGGTTCTCAGGGCCTAGGTTGGGGGGTGCAGGCTGGGGCTGATGGCCCTGGGGCGCTCCCTTGTACCTCCCTCTCTCCCTCTCACGTGGTGGTTTGCACTTCATCTTGTTTGCAGGGCGGCCGGGCCTGCTCTCGGGGTTTAATGATCTGTGCCATTATTTATAGCTTTGCGCGCTGAGAAACACACTGAATTTATCGCTTGCTTCTATAAATAACCCTGGCAAACGGGTGCCCAGGGATGAGGGAGGGAGAGGGAGGAAGCAGCAAAGAATGGAGAGGTAGGGGGTAGGGCAGGGGAGGTCTCTGTGGACTCTGTCCCTACGATGGGTGACGTGCACAAGGACAGCAGGAGCTGGAGAGAGCGTGGGTGTGTGTTTAGAACAGGCGAGCAGGGTGGCTTGTGCCTCTGTGAGGGGCATGAGCAGATGGTTGTGTGCTTGTGAGGACGCTCACGGGTTGACTGTTTCTGGTTGTGTTTGTTTCTGGTGCCATGTTGGTGACAGGGAGATTGAAACAACACAAGCCCCAAGAAATGGCTCATTTACACGGCTGCGTGCAAGAGCAGGGTAGGGAACGGGAGTCTGACTCCTTTCTTTACTTCAGACTGTGCAACTACTTTTTTCTTCTTCTGGATGTTCAGGACAGTAGGTGGGAGGAAATGAGGCCTGAGGATGCAGGTTAAGCCAGTAAGAGGGAGAGGGCTCCCAGAGTCCTGTGGGGCAGGAGCCAGGGTCATCCTTCAAGGAGCCAGGGGTCCACAGCTTTTGGGCTTGGGGGATGGAGAGGTGGGCGTGGGGCAAGGAGGACAGTTCTGGCAGGAGCAGTGCAGTGCTCTGTCCACTCTGCACAGCACAGCCACATGCCCTGTGCAGACTTCCCCTGGCAGAAGCCTTCTGGTTGCCTGCCACAGCTGCCCTTTGTCCCTGCCATAGGCTCCTCCCCACTCCCCCGCTCCCCTCTGAAGTCTGCCTCAGATCAGACTTGGGGATGGAGAGCCCTGGCACACCTCTTCTGGGAGGCAACACTCACACATCTTCACAGCACTGCAGCCATTAGCTCAGGAAGTGCTCTGCATTGCTAATGAGCACATTTGCATATGCAATGAGGACCCCTCACAGGTGTTGCCCCTCCTCTTCTCTCTTTTTTCTCTCCTGCCAGCTGCTGCTTTGACCTGTGGCTCTGGGGGCTGAGGAGGGTGTTCCCCATCTGGTTTGGAGCTGTGCCAAGGGGTTACAGAGGCAAGACATTAGCAGGGTTCCCTTACTTGGATCAGAGACAGTCAAGGTGAAGTCCACTGTGCTAGTGTGCAGGAGCAGGTCCAGGGACACGTGGCTGTGCACACTCATAGAAATAACATACAAGGTCATCATGTTCAACTCTGCCTTGTGCACTGTGGCACGTTAGGTAGTGTGTCCCATCAGTGCAAATACTCAAAACACACTCTGGGCTGCACCCATGCCATGTGCACAGCCTCCAGCACAGCTTCTCTCTCTCTCTCTCTCTCTCTCTCTCTCTCACACACACACACACACACACACACACACACACAGAGCCTGGCAAGCTTGGCCTGACCTGGCACACACGTGGGATTACATGTGCATTGACATTTCCTCTGGCTAGCTTCTCCCCTTTCCTTTCTCCCTCACAGAGTCATCAGTACCTACTCAGGCCAGAGAGCTGTCTCCATCTCCCTGGGACTAGGCAAGCATGGAAGACACCATTGTCCTTTAGAAAGAGAGCACTTGGACCTGTGTCAGTGATGTGGAAGGGCAGGAGAGAATGCTAGAGCCAGGGCAGAGGGCCTCGGATGAGGAGCCAGAGGCAGACAGAAGGATGCCTCGGGAGCCAGGGCAGAGCCAGGGGCACTAAAGTCCCCGCAAGGTCATTTTCAGGTTAGCTGCCACAACTCCAACTCTCCTGTTTCAGTCCAGCCAATCTCTAGCTCAGAGGCCTCCCTTCGCCCTCCTGTTGGTTCCGCCTTGCCACGTGACCCTTCCCATCTCTGGCAGCTGCTCCTGATGATGGATGCTGCTGCTTAGCTGTACCTGTTGGGGGACAAGGACTGCACAGCTCCTAATTACCTCCTTCTCCAGCGCAGGCTGGGGGCTGGGCTGTGTGAGGCAGCCTGCTCTCTGGGGCCAGGGCTGCTGGAAGCAGGTGTTCCCCCAGTGCCCTGGTGATGAGGTTATGGGGGGGGGGCGTTGGCCAGGGGCGTAAAATGAGGGGAGCTATTCTGGAAGGCTGGTAGAATGAAAGCCTGTGAAGACCACAATGCCTGTGACCTGGTGTACTGGCACAAGACTTAAAATAAATGACCTTTCCCGCATATCCTTCCCACAGAGGGCAAGATCAAGGACAAGTATCATAGAGAAATGCCTGGTAGTCAGGGATGAGACACATTTGGACAAAAGGCAGAAGTGAGGGATTAGAAGGATGAGGTGGATCTCCTTGTTTTACCCAGTGGGCTGCCCACAGGCCTCAGCTGTGGAAGTAGTCTGGAGTTAGAGCAGGAGGGCCTGAGGGAAGGCTGGGCTTGCTGCTGGAGGGGAGGGATAGGTGACACTGGCTGTTTGAGAAGGGTGTCTCGCGGTGCAGGAGGCTCTGGCTTGGGGAGGAGGAAAGGCCTCAGGATTGAAAGGATGGCAAAGCTCCTTCGGACTTTTTCCCAGGGGCACCAAGGTCCTAAGAGTCAGAAGCATGCATTCAACAGCTCTCCAAGCCCAGGACTTGAGAATCAAGCAGCTTCTGAGGTCCTCTGAGAGCCCAGGGGAGAGTTCTCCACAGGTGTGAAGAAGAGAGACTGGGGAAGGGTGAGCAGAGAGCTAGTGAGCATCACACACTGTCTTTGTTCTCTGGGATGTGTGTGTGGGGGTCTAGGAGGAGCTAGACATGGTGGTTGCTAGCCACTGTTAATTGATACATCTCAGTGATGACTACCCTGCCCTGATTTATTATTTTATCATTGGGGGTGTTGGGGAAGGAGGAAGGGTAAGGCACGGCCTAAGCACCTTGGCACCCAGGGTCCCAAAAAAGGACGAACAAAAACAGCTGTCTGGCCTGTGATATGATGGTGTTCTTGTGACCACAGTACCTGACAATCAGCTGGAAGAAAGTTATTTCGCCTCCCAGTTCTAATCCGTCAAGATGAGGAAAACATGGAGAATCTGTTGTAGCAGTTCTGGCAGATGCCATTCACATCACAGCAGAGAAGGAAGCAAAGAGGAACCAGTAGCTGGGTATAAACATCAAAGAGCCTCCCACTGTGACCTTCTTCAGCCAGCTAGGTCCACTTGCTGCGTGTATTTGCATTCATGCATGTGCATACCTGTTTGTGCATGTGCACAGGAGTGTACATGGAGGTGAGAGGTCAGTCCCAGCCATTACTCTCAGGATCTCTCCACCTTGTCTTCTGAGATAGGATCTCATTGGTCAGAGCTCCCCAGGTAGCCTCCGGTGGCTGTCCTAGCTACAGCACCCTCCTCTCTCCATGTCCCCGTCGCTGAAATGGCAAGTGTGCACCATCACACCTGGCTTTTTACTTAGCTTCTGTGTTGGTGTAAATAATTAATGTTAGAAGTGTTGGGTTATAAAATGTTTATTATCAGCGCTAAGATTATCATGGCAGCATTATTTAAGCCGCTTTCACAAATAAGAAGACACAGACACCTGTTAGATTGATAATTGCCTTATTTACCTTGGCTAGACAGATAGTTCACTTACGCCGGTTCAATAAACTCACCATCCATATCCCAGCCCCATCCAGTGCCATCTGCCTTAACCCTCCTCATCTGGTCCACCTTCCAAACATGGCACTTGCTTGTGTTCTTCATCTGGACTTTTTACACTGTTACTGGAATCCTTCCTCCAGGCCCATGTGATTTCTTCTTCAGGCTAATCCATCCTGGCATGCTCCTTCTTTCTCTACTCCTGTCCATCTCTTTTCCATGATCCTCTCTGTCCTCCTAAACCCAAGAACCTTAGCCATGCCTACCCCATTCTGCCCTGCCCAGGTATTGACTGTTTAATCAACTGATCAGATATATCTTAGGCAGTTTACAAAACAAAGATAGGTGTAACCCGATCTTGAGGGCCAGTAGCAGCATCAGACCAACCTCCCACACTTCTGGGGATTGGTTGTAAGTCCTTGCACATGTGTGGTGAGCACTTCACCAACCAGCATCGTGGCATCCCTGGCTAGGCTCACTTTGTTTTCCAAGACAGGTCTCTCTGCATAGCCTCAGCTGTCCTGGAACTCACTCTGTAAACCAGGCTGGCCTTGAACTCACAGAGATCTGGCTGCCTCTGCCTCCGAGTGCTGGGATTAGGGCCATGCACCACCTCCACCTGGCTGGACTCACCTTCTAAAGCCTCCCAAGAGAACACCACTACCTGAGCGACAAGCCTCTGAAATGGGCCCGCGAGGGCCTTTTCAGATTTAAACAATGCAGGTGGGTCTCCCTGACCCTGAGGAGTTGTAGAGAGCAGGAGGAAATGGCCAGTGTCCCTAGTGCCACCCACTGACTCCTTTCTGGGAAGTTCCCCAACTCTACTTACATCTTTCCAAGGGCTTGTTTTTCAGTTGTGTCTCCACCTCGGAGTTCACACGGGTCCCTCAGTTGGCTTGCTTCCCAGCACCTTCCTCCTCACTACCCTTTGGAGCCCTCATCAGGCTGCAGAACGGTCAGTGCCCATCCCATGCCATGGGGTCAGCCACGACTGGCACTAGACTTGGGGGCGTTGCCAGGTGGGGGAGATGCTCACCCTGTTCCTGGCTGTGTGCACGTCTGCAGGGCAACTGCAGTCAGACTGGAGTTAGAGCAGGAGGTTGATGGAGAGCCCCGGGACACAGGGTGCCTGGGACACAGGGTGCCTGGGGGAGGTGGCTGCATTCTCATCCAGCCAGGTGGTTGGGAAGGAGGCAAAAAGCGGAGGGAGGGAACGGCCCATCATCGCCCCACTGCAGCGGGCTGGGGCAGTTTGGTGAAAGCAGGCTCTCCCAGACAGCACCAGGCTTGTGTATGCATGTGTCTCTGTGTGTGAGCACACACTCAGCTCCAGAGACAGTGTCACACCAACATTCTTGTTGCTTCAAGATTTCTTACTGATTTGCGAGCTGCTTCCGGGCACATTCTGTAAGCCTGTTGTATGAGACCCCCTCACTGGAGATAGGAGCCTCCTGTAACTCCTCAGTGCTGCGGAGGAAGAGTTAGGACTTCTAGCAGGGACTCCCAGCTTTCTCTGATGCAGACCCAACTTGCCTCTGGCCTTATCTCATAAGCCTCACACGAAGACTCATTTACGTTTGCATTGCCGCTCCCTGAGTGACCAAGCTGCTGGAGCCCCACAGTGCCTCTCAAGAGCAGCTGCATTGTGCCTGGCTCCTCCAGGAGGCCAGGGGCCAGGGCAGAGGCCAACCTTTGCTGTCATTTCTCAGGCCACCCCCACTTAAAAATATTTCTTTTTATTTTATGTGGTTTTTTGGGGAGAGGGGGGCTTTCTGTGTACCATGTAGTACCTACAGAGGCCAGAAGAGGGCGAAAGATCCTTTGAAACTGGAATTACAAATAGATGTGAGCTGCTATGAGGTTCTGGGAATGGAACGTGGGTCCTCTGGAAGAACAGCAGGTGCTCTTAACTGCTGAGCCATCTCTCTGGCCCCTCTCGAACTTGGTTTTTGTTTGTTTAATTTTAATGTAGTTATTTGAGGCAGAGTCTCACTGGGGCTCTGGCTGTCCTGGAACTCACGTAGAGATCATGCTGACTTCAAGTGCACAGAGATACACTCGCCTCCCAAGGGCTGGGGTTAAAGACATGCTGTACCAGGCCTAGCTCTCCTCAGTTCTGTTTTTGAGGCAGGGTCTAACTGTGTAACCCAGACTGGCTGTGAACCCCACTTCCCTCCCTGTTGAGAGCTGGGATTATAGAGGCACGTGGCTTCTCAAATCAGCAGATTATTTTCAATATACTTCCAATGTAGTTGGCTCAGGAGGTATGTTTGTTTGTTTGAGAGGCTGGCCTTGAACTTAATCTGTGACTTTGGATGACCTTAAACTCCTGTTCTGCTTTTATCTTCCAAGTGTGAGGGTTACCAGGTTCATGAGTGCTGGGCTTCATGCGTGCTAGGCAAAAACTTTACTGAGTTACACCTTCAGCCTGAAGGGGGTCTTTTGGCTGTTCTTGCTTCTAGTAACTTCTTCCTTAGAGCTGGTGCCTTGTATTTGTTAAGTCTTTCTGCAAGTTGGTGTGGAAGGTCCCCTGTCCTTGCTGAGCCTCAAAGGCAGGCTCCTGTTACTTTTCATTCCCGTGGCCAACCATGGTACCTGGCATTCGTGTGTGTGATGGCTGAGATCTTGGCTCCAGAGGAAACTGCCCTGATAAGCTTGCTCTTCCTAGCTGTGTGGACAGCAGCAGCCAGTTTCTTCTCTCAGTTTTATATTGTACTCTGAGGTGCCTGGGCCTCCCTACTCTGAGACTTCGTGTGTCTAAGGTGGTAAGACTGCAGACAGGCCCAGCTGCAGACTGACACACAGACAGCCGCTTCCTAGAGCTACATGGTAAATCTATGGGCTGCACTGAAGTTGAACTGGGAGAGATCTGGATCCAGAGAAAGCAGCTGAGTGTGAAATCTAGGCAAACCCACACGATAGTAGGTCTCTTTCCTACTGATTATACGTTCAGTTTATTCATATTAAAAATGAGATTAGTGTTGCAGGCTGCTTTTGGAGTGTGGAGAAGGTTAAGAGCTAAACCAGGCTTGGTGGTGCACACCTTTAATCCCAGCACTTGGGAAGCAGGGGCAGGTGGATTTCTTTGAGCTTGGGGTCAGCCTGATCTACATAGTGAGTTCTAGGACAGCTAGACCTATGTAGAGGAACCCTGTCTCAACAAACACACATACAGACAGACAGACAGTTTAACTCCTGCACACACAGTACTACAAGGACTCCAGTATTTAAGAAGTTTTATCTAGTCCTTCCCTCTCGTTCCTCTCTTGTGGGCTCCACTGTTTTTCTTCCCCTTGACAACTGCTGGGGAGAACCCACTCTTACCTCCCCTAGAACCAGCCCTGTGGCTTGGCATCAGGCCTTCTCAGGGTCCCCACTAGGATTCCTGGGCTGCAGAAGCTCTGCAAGTTTCCGGTGGGCGCCCCTTGTGAGGTCTCCTCCGCTACTGCTGCTGCTTCAGGGACCAGAGTTTCCCACCACCCTGGGCTCCCATATTCCTGCCTCCAGGCCCACAGCCAAGAGATCCTGCCTTCCATTGCTGACCCTGACCCCTGGGACTCTTCCTAGCCTGAGAACGGTCCCCCTTGCTTTATCACCCTTCCCTGAGAACATGGGCTGGAATTCTAAGAGGCCAGGAAAATTCTTGCAAAGTGTGCAGAAGGGGGCAGGCTCCTGAGTGAACAAGATCCCTGTCCTTCATTTCCGCTTCTGGCCAGCCCTCTTTTTCCCACATCACCCCTGGGAGAGGAGTTGGTGGAAGCCCCAGCGAGTACCCCTAAATGTAGGAGCTTGTTACAGGTGGGAGATGTTTCTTGCAGGGAGCCAAAGGGGAGTTGGTACATGTTCAAGGCACCCCACATCTCCCAGTCTCCGGTGCTCCCTGAGGATCTTGAGTTTGTCCAGAGACCCAGGAGCAGCTATCCCTTACCAGTGCTCTAGCGAGAAGAGGGCAAAGGCCATGGGAAAGTCCATGAAAAAAAGTTGAGGGGCGGTGACTTCCTTCTCAGAGCAGCCTAATAAAATCCACCTTTGAAGACTGAGAGCAGATGAGGGGGGGTCTGTTGTTGCAGAGGGCTGAAATTGCTCTTAGTGAGACCTGGAAAGATCCCAAAGAAGAAAATGTCAGGATTCTGAGTGACTTGGCTGTCAATGTGAACACCAGAGTAGCTCATCTTGAGTAGGTGTGAGGTCCAGAGGCTGGAGCTTTATTTTATGAGGTCTTTGCTTACAGGTGACCCAGAGATGGGAAAGATCCAGGCAAAGTCACACAGTATTTGTTGCTCCTCATGGTTGGCAGGGCCTGGCTTTACCCTGCTCTCATTCTCCCAGCCACTCTTCACATAATTTTAAAAGAATACATGTATTCTCCACTCTCAGCAAATCCCATGCTTATTCTGAACCCTCCTCCTCCTAAACAGTTACCTGTGAACTTTGACCCCAGGAATCCATTTTGAGGAGAGTACTTGAGAAAAAGAAGATAGAGCCCTTAACTCCTAAGAGCTTGCAGACAGTCTGCTAAATTGCCCCTTCAAAGGACAACTAAAGCAATGTGTGTTTCACGCCCTGTTTTCTTGGGTGTAGGGAGAAGTGCAGGCTCAGGACTGAGATTCGTGTCAGGGTCCTGGGCCAGCAGACCTGACAGCTGCTCCAAACCCTGGTACTCCACTGCCTGTCAGAATGTACAAGCCCGAAAACCTCCTTCTCACAGCCTTTCTTCCCTCCCACGGAGGCCCTGTGGAAGACTGTCCTTCCCGGGACTCTGCCTCTGGGAGCAACCGCAGTGGGACTGCTGAGAGCACATGGCCAAGGTCTGTGACCCCGAGGGCTTTTCTGCGGGGCTGCTTAGGTACAGGGACAAGGACCCTCAGCTTAGGCTCCAGGCAGTCTTGCTCTTGGCCCTACACTCTCTTCTTCAGACAGTCAACCCATTTTTGTTGTTGTTTTGTTTGTGTGTGTGTGACAGGGTTTCACATGGCCCAGGCTGGCTTGTAATTTGATATGTAGTCAAGGATGTCCTGGAATTTCTGATTCTCCTACTTCTACTTCCTGAGTGCTGGGAATACAGGCGTGTGCCACTGCACCCAGCTTGTAGTGGTGGCGGGGACTGAACCGTGCATTTTAGGCAAGCACTTTACCCATTGGGCTGTGCTCTCCAGCTCTGTGGTCCACCTTTGCTGTGGGATTCAGTGAGTCATTTTGTTTTTCTTGTCTTTATTTCCAGGGAGGTCTGTTTGAAAGGAGGATCTAAAGCAATCATCCTAATGGAATGGTCACGACGGAGGAAGCCACGGTCTGCTTGTTATGGTTTGAATACGAAGGAGGCCCCACAGGCCTGCATATGGAACAAATTGGTCCCCAGCCGGGGGTGCTGTTTTAGGAGGGGGGGACATTGAGAGGTGGGCTTAGACGGAGGAGGGTGGCTGGCGCATGCCTCTGAAGGGTAGCCCGTTCCTGGCTGCTGTAGGTGGACAGCTCTGCCCTCGACACCACTATGGTGCTGAGCTTTGTTGGGCACAGCGTTGCCTCAGCCATAGCTGAGACTGTGAGCTGGGACATGGCCTTTCAGCTGCTCCTCAGACTTCGTCGTAGTGACAGGAAACCCAACTCCACCCCAAATAAATTCTTCATTGTCCAACTAAGGGCAGGGGCATGTCTTGGAAAAGGTAACTGGCCAAAAGGAAATCTGGGTTCTGATTCTGACCTGAGTCTCTTCCTTCTGGGGCCATAGTTTCCTCATGTATAAGACACAGAGCTGGATTCCGTGAACCTCCAAGGCCATTTAGAGGTGGGTGGAGGCTGAGGTAAACAAACACAGGACAATGACAATAGCCATGTATTTGACCATTAGGATGTGCTGCGCGTTTTCCATAGGTCGTTCTACTTCACATTCAACCACATGATGATAGAACATTATTCCTATGAGGAAACTAAGGCACAGAGAGCATAAGTGACTTCGGCCTGTAGGTAGCAAAGGCAGAGTCAGGACCTAGGCGACCATCTCCAGGGCTTGGACCTCAGTCACCGTCATGTGAGGTCTGGCTCCAGGTCTCGTAACCAGGGTCAGGGCGCTGGCCCTGCTGCCTGCAGCCCAGAGTTTCTTCCACTTGGTTCAGCGACCTGTTCAGCCAGGACAGTGGCGCCTCGAGCTTAGGGAGCTAGAGCTAAGCTCTACTCCACCTCATACACTTTGAAAAAAGGCCTTAGGACAGCGTGAGGATTCCTTTTGTTTTGTTGTGTATTTGAGGGAGGGCCTTACTGTGTGGTCCAGCCTGTCTTGAACTGGAGATCCTCCTGCTTCGGTCTCCTGAGTGCTGGGCTTACACATACATGCTGCCATACCCAGCTCTAGAACCTGGCTTCTTGGAAGAGGCCTTGGCAGGCTTTAGCTTTGCAGAGAGGGACTCCAGGAAGCACTGCGTGTTCCTGGCACGAGCATCACGTATGCAATCCTATGTAACATTTCTTCCCTGGGCTTCTGCAAGCTGAGGATGTGGCTCAGTAATAGAACTGCCCTCGCATCAATGAGGCCTTAGGTCCAACTCCAAGAACCAAAAGAAAGAAAGCTTGCTCTTTAGCCAGATGTGGTGGACACATCTCTAGTTTCAGTCCAAAGCCCTTCTCTGCCTCTCATTTGCCCCAGGGGACCCGGAGCCAGGAGCTGAAGAGCCCACCGAGTTCCGATTCCACTCGGTACTTCAGCCTCCTGCAAGGCTGTGCTGCTTGAACTCTGGGTTGGATTTGGCTTCTTCCTCAGAAGACAATTTATGGCGACATGTCGGAGACTCTGTTTTAATGAAGTTGCAAAAGTAGGTTAATGGGCTGTGGGTGTTTTTCATCCCCTCCCCCTACCCCATCTCCACCCCTGGGCAGATGAGTGATGCATCTACCAGTGAGAGGCAAAGTCGGCTAAGGCTCCAGCCTGGACACATAAGCTCACACATCTGTCTTTGGCCTCCCCTTGGGCTCCTCAGCCTCAGTCGGCATTACCACTAAGTAGGTGCTCTGAACGTCTAGCCCTAGTTGCTCTGGCTATAGACAGGGCACAGGAGAGCTGGGGTGACTCTT
The DNA here is from genome assembly GCF_030254825.1 of Meriones unguiculatus. NCBI lineage: Eukaryota > Metazoa > Chordata > Mammalia > Rodentia > Muridae > Meriones > Meriones unguiculatus. The sequence continues at coordinate 538,707 of NC_083356.1, forward strand.
CCTCTCCTGTCTCGAGGGAGGGGCAGGTCATAAGTTGAGTGGAAAGGTCTATGGTGAGGAGTGGATTCTGGAAAGACAGAGCTAGAATGAGGGAAGGGCCTGAGTTTCTGGAGCCCTTCCACGTGCTATCCCTGCCTCTCAGCTTCATCTCTGGGCCTGCTTTAAAGCTGCTCTTAGAAGAGGCTCTTTTTCTCTATCCCAAGTCTCCAGGGTGTCCTTGCTCAACTCTGAATGTCCTGCAGCCTACTGCTCATAGACCTGCCCTGCCCATATGCCCAACTTGGGAAGTTTGATGGGATTAAGCTGTGGGAAACTTTCCTGTTTGCTTGCTTGGATACACAGTGAAGATCTGTTATCTCTGAAAGTCTGGGGTCTCCTGCAAGAAGGCTCCGATTTACCCATGGACTCTCCCTGTCTCAGCAATACTCAAAGCAAAACTCTCAGCAAGAGTGGGATGTCAGAGCTTGCTTGGGAACAGACCCAGGAGGACTTTGCTGGGAACCATGCCCCGATGCCTGGTCCTCCAACCCGGAAGGAAGTCTGCTCTGCAGTCACCCAGGGCAGCACGATCTCCAGTCTGTGATCTTCACTGCCGACAAGTGAGGCTGTGGGAGACCGAGGCAGGGTAGAACGTGGCCTCGCTGCCTGGCTGTCTGGCAGCTTCATTCCCCGCTCCCTCCCTTGGACACTTCTGTCCTCCTCTCCAAGCCTCCCCCTGCCCCCAGCTCTCTCCTACCATTACAAACCTCTCTAGGAGGAGATATTAAATACTGCCTGGGGCTCGGTACAGGCTGCTTTGGACGGGCTTTCCATGTTCTCATATCCATCCTAGGCTCCCTCTCCAACCCAGACATGACTTCACAGCTTGTCCTGGTCCTTGCTCCTGCTGAGTGTTGCTGAGGTGAGACAGCGTGTGCATGGGGTGCCCCTGGGCTACTGCAGGGCTTCGGGTGTGACTGCAGGACCCAGTCAGCACCACTTTGTCAAAGGGTCCAAGCAGCTCAGCAGGAATCAGCTGGGTCTGCTTGTGTCTGGGGATTGAGACAGCATGGCGTCTCTTTCCCTGGTCCCAGCTGAGGGACTCCCTCACTTGAGATGCTAGACAGGACTCAAGAGCGAGGCAAACCAGGTGTCTCCTGGATATAGACAGGAGCCCAGGACCATGTGTTCCCCGGAGCTTCTGCGGAAATTTCACTGATAAGAAGGGCTATGACTTCCACAGCCACACGTGCACACGTGTGTGGAGCTATTGGGGTGTGGGTTTGTAGGGAAGGGGATGAGGACATAGGTCATGGGGAGCAGGACAGAGGAGCAGACGTGGGCCGACATCCCATGTCTGGTGAGAGAAAGGACACTCACACCCAGGACCTGACTTAGGAATAGCTCACAGGCACACAGGGAGAGAAAGAAAGGAGAAACAGGGTTTTAATTAGAAGAGTTGCATGAAAGAGGAGAGCTGGCCTTGAGCAGAGAAGGGAAGACATCAGCAAAGGGGATTTTTGAGGCAGGGGCACAAGAGGCTGAATCAGGAGACTTTGGGACCCCAGCTGACTATTGCCTGGAGGGTTCTTTTTCCTCATTTGTAAATAGGGCACAAGTGCATGGAGGATTCTTGATTTTATTCAAAAAGCTCTCTCAGTGTGTGTGTGTGTGTGTGTGTGTGTGTGTGTGAATATGAGAGTGTGTGAGATGTGTGTGTGTGTGAGAAAGAGAGAGAATATGAGTGTGTGTAAGTGTGTATGTGTGTAAATGTGAGTGTATTGTGAGTGTGTATGAATGTCTATGAGACCTATTCTACAGGGAGCTACTCCCTGTAGCTCCCTGTGGGATTTAATATATACAAGTACTGTCAGCCCGTCCCTTCCTGTGAAAGAGAGTACCAGCGTAGCCAGGATGGCAGTCTGGTGCTAGGCCTGCCACCACCTGGTCCATTCAATAGGCCTCAGTTTCCTCTACAGCAGCCTCATATGATAATTTATAAAATTCAAAGTCCTTATGAGTGTGGGGAAGACTGTGAGTCACAGGAGTCCCTGTGGGCTGTAGGGAAGGCTAAGGGCTCCTTGGTGGGAGAGCCAGCGGCTCATGACTGTGAGCCTCAGTCTTTCTAGGCTGGGGCCCCGGGGAAAGTGGGTATGCAGTCCACCCCTCACAGCCTGTGCACAGGCTACATTCCCTTCCCCCTTCCCAACCCATTCAGGATGGAGGGGGCCGGAGGGGTGGGAGCCCCCTCCCCAGTGGCTTGGAGCTGGAGCTCAGCAATTACGCAGGAGGATTTATGTCCCTCTGCCTTTAATCGGAAACTCCGTGTCAAGAAGAAAAATCTGCACTGTCCTCTGGCCCAGCTTCCTGCTTTATCATTATTATTGCAGGAAGGTTGATTTGGAAACTTAAAGAAAAGTGGGGTTGGGGGTGGGAGCCACCCAAGAAGGGGAGGGGCACAATGATGGCATTCTTACTGTTGCCCCGGCTCGCCTGTCTCTATTTCCAGACCCTCATTGCCAACAGACGTGCCAACAGCACGGTCGACACTCTAGTATCAAGGCAGACTGGAGCAGGGCCTGGGTTTCTGCAGCCTCCTTGTTCCTTCCTGTGGACACCTCTCTCCTCACTCTAAGCCTCCTAGCCACCTCTTCCTTGCTATAGACCTGTCTTCTGGGAGATCTCAACCTTTCAGAGATAACAGACCTTCATCATGGACCCGAGCAAACAGGGAACTCTTCCGCAGACATTTCTTTTGTGCCAGGTGGTGGGTTGGGCTGTGGCCTTTTGAAGTAAAAACCCAGAACATGACAAAGGACAAAGGGTAAGGTGGTAGCTGGGAGTTCTGGGAGGGGCATGCTAGAAACTAGAGGACCTTAGGAAGGGCCAGTGTTCCAGGAGGCAGGGCATTGGGAGCTGGGGCACTGAGAAGGAGCAGCGGGGTGGACAGTCACGGGAGACAGCTAGGATAGGAGGGACTTACATAAAGAAACAGGGGCAGGAGAAGCCAGGAGCTGCAGGGACTCTAGGTGGGAGGGAGAAGGTAGATTGAGCAGAGGGGACAGAGGCTCTCACAGGCATGGGCATGCTCTGAGACTGTATTAGGGGGCGTGGCTGGAGTCTGCCAGGGAAGGGTCCTTCAGGGAATGTGGAGGGGGGGCAGGGATCAGAGGGGCAGCTGGTGGCTGACTTGTGGGGACCAGGGGTGCTGGAGCCAATTGTTGGGGTCTGTATTCCTCCCATGAAGAGCTCCCCGGCTGGTCCACCTAGCACTCATGGCTCTGATGAGGGGCTCTGCTTCCCTCGAGGCACCTTCCACTTGAAAGCTGTTATCTCCGAGACTGGAGGAGTGAGCCCAGGAAAGACGGTCCCTCTCAGCCCCCTCTGCCCACCATGATTACAGCCTGACAGGTGGGAAGGGCAGGGAACCTTCTTCGGAGTCAGTTCTCCTACCCTGCTTCCCCGTGCACCTTTTCAGGGCCTCGGGAATAGTCACTCATCAGTGTGTAACAGGGTGCGCATGAGCACGTGTGCCTTCCAAACAGAGGGCAACCAGCTTCAGACAGTGCCGGTGCTCTCCTAAATTTAACAACGTGTGTGAATTCATCCTCCTGTGGTCCTCACAACTTCCTGAGGGGCCTGGGCAGCTGTCACCTCATGATAGAAAGCACGGCACAGAGGAGCCAGTGACTTACCCGAGCTGCACAGCACAGCCCAGGGGCACCAGACGAAGGCCTGAGGGGCTTCCGGGTCTTTCTTTGGGTCACTTTCCTCCCTGGGACGCAGGGTTAAGTTTGGGGTGAGGGAAGATCGGAAGCCAAGCCTCCTGCGATCTTCCTCAGCCTGGGCTTTGTGCCTCCTCCCCAGCTCGGAGAGGTTTTATAGCTGTTTATGAGCAATTTCTGCCCGTATATCACTGGAGATATATGGCCAGGCAAATATTAGGGACTAGAGTGGAGGTTTTAAGAGGCACATTTTATTGCTGCTGAAAGTAGGCATGATAGACAGCCCGTGGAGACCCACCTTCTCTCCTGCCTGGCAGTGGCCGGGTGGTGGCAGCATGGACTGGGTTCAGCTGAGAACCATCTGCCAGAATCAAGTGTTTGCTGGCAGTCAGCAGTGCCCTATTAAAGGCCGACACTCAGAGGATTGGCTGCTCTCAGGGAGCAATGAAAGCAAGTGTGTTTGTGGCGGCAGTGCGGGGGTGTGACACGACATGAGGTCAGAGGGCACAGCCCGGCTTGGCCAGTATGCTCTCCTCAAACCCAAGGGGAAGACAGTGAGCTCTGGAGGATTCAGTTCACAGAAATGCGGACTGATCAAGACAAGCTTGCTGGAGGTGGTGGCACACCTTTAATCCTAGCACCCAAGAGGTAGAGACGGGCAGATCTCTGAGTTCAAGGCCAATGTGGCCTACAGAGCAGGGCAGCACAGGGAAACCCAGGCTTGAAAAAAGTTAAAACAAACAGACAGACAAAAAGCAAGCTCAAAGGAGCGCTCCTGACAAGGTGTCTGGGGAAAGGCTGCACCTTTATCCCCGTTGTCTTCACTGAGAGTCTTTAAGACTGTTATCTCATGAAAGAGACCCCCGCCAGAGGTGGCTGGGCGCTCATCTGCCCAGGCTCCTGTTGGGAACGTGCCCTCACATGAACCTGCGCTGTGTGGGCATGCTGGGGAGCCGCAGAGGGGCAAAGAGGCGTCTTGGTTTGCAGCATCTGGAAGGAAGATGTCTGGGGGAATCCCGTTCCTGATTTAAGCGACTCCGACAGCTTTATGGTGCCTCCTCGAGTGAGCCCCCAACGTTGGCCGTTTAACTTTTTAGCGTCGTTTAACGCTTAGGCTCCAGCGGACAGGCAGGCCTCTCGGCCCCAGAGGCAGATGCACTAAATCAGGACACTCTGAGGCCTCGATAAATAATTTTTACAGGGCACACAGCCCGTAGATCACCATGGGGGAGGGGGAGGCTGGGATATTTCAACCAATCGTCATCTGTGACTACCCGTGCTCTGACTCCAGACTGTCCACACAGCAGCTTCATAAGCAGAGGGTGCCTGGAAGGGCCTTGCACAGCCCATCACCCCTGTAGCCTGGGAGTAAGGTGTGCAATTCAACTTGAGGTCAGCTGGAGAGCGCCGGTACCCTTCCGAGCCTCAGCCACGGTGGGATGGGGAGTTTGCAGCAAAGTGCAAGAGAGGAGGAGAGTAAACATCCTGCAGCCAGAGTGTCACTTTTCAGGCCGTATGTCCTGGTCCTCTATTGCCTTGGAGCCCAAGGGCTCACAAGAGACCAGCACAGTGCATGGGGCTGGCCTGGCATGGGGGAGGGTGGCACTGAGAGCAGGGTGAATGGTCCAGGCGGGCCCCTCAGGCTATGCTCTAGGGAAAGATGCAATGGCAGATACCCTGCTGGGAGTATGAAAGAAGAGGACCAGGTAAATAGAGGGAGAGCGAAACGGACATAGGAAGACCCATGAAGACTAGGGGAGAAAGGACAGGGAGACCCGCAGGAGGAGCTTTCCTCTAAAACCTGGTGCTGCGTCTGCACCCACCAAGGCACCCTTGTACACTCCCAGCTCAGGCTCCCTGTTCCAGATGCAGGGCGCCCCCTCCCCCGCTCCGGTGCCCTGGCCCTGTCCCCTCATCTGTAAGACCCTGGGATTGGCTGGGACACTTAATCCATGTGGAGCTGATTCATGCCCATCTAAATCATCTCCGTGAGCTGCTCTAAGAGCCCGCTGATGTGCCAGCCACCACTGCTCTCCCCGGGGAGCAGCGGGCTGGGGGCTGCCAGTAAACAGACCTCCGCAGCCATCCTCCCAGCCCTGGCCATCAGTCCTGCCAAGTCGATTCACCTCTCCAGCTTTGCTCCCCCTCCTTCAACCCTCCATCTCCAGGCAGTCCCTCTCTGGGTCCCATCTTGCCTAGACTACCGCCTCTCCTCCTTGTCCCAGGAGCTGTTGAGGGGGTCTTCTCAGCTGTCCTCCTTCCTGCAACAGAGCCCATACATTACTTCTGGTCCAGCAAGGTGAGAAGAGGTTTGTTCCAGTCTGACTTACTGTTCAGCACTGATGTTCTAGGGAAGTTCTTCCTTCTGTCTACCCTGCAGGCTTGAGATTCACACGTGATCACATGTCTGGATGGGTGTGAGGTGTGACAGGGTTCTACTAAAGCCTGGAAGCCTCTGAGATTTGTAGTGTTGTCCTCTACGAGTTAATGTGGTATTTGGGTTACAAGCCTAGTGACATAGAAGGCTGTCTCCCTCTTTCTCTGAGCAAAGTCCCACCCATGGCCAGAGGCACACAGTGGGTGTTTAGCATCTATCATCTTACCTGTGCCCATGAGACCACACTTAAGGTGACAGTGCTCAGGAGGTTGTTATCGGAATGAGTGACACGGTAGGCCCAGCCTGGATCCCAGGAAGGCCAGATCACAGCACTTCTGCTCATTAAGTCTTGTAGTAAATGCATAAGAAAGTCTTTCATTCCTGCCCTCCCTTTCAACCTTCCGTTTTACTTACTTTCTCTTTTCTGTTTCTTTTCTTCTTTTGAGACAGGGTCTCGTTGTCCTGGCAAACTCACGGTGATGGATCCTCCTGTCTCGGCCATCCCAACTGCTGGATTGCAAGTGTGCACCTTACAAACTGTGTGGTCAGCTTGTTTCTACCCTTCTCTGTTTCCTTTACTTCGTCTCTGTAGCCTCAAATATGCTAAGAAAGGCCTCTACCAATGAGCTCCGCAGCCCCAAGTAGCCAGGCTGCAGATGATATAGCTTGTCCAAAGTACCTTGAATCTTGGTGACAGTGGGGTGGACGAGGAAGAGCTCAGTGCATGGGGCCTATGCTGCCTGGGAAGCAGAATGATTCCATTTGAGGGGTCTCTTTATCTACTGGCACTGATGCACATACATTGGCATTGCCGGGGGGCTGGAGGGAGCATGGAAGGCACCATGTTCCTGTCTGGGTCTCCTCCTCTCCCCCATCCAGGGTCTGGCAGCTCTGGCAGCCCTGCAGGAAAGGAGATGAAGAGGGCTTTGTAGCCTCATGGAATAAGTGCTAGGACCTGGAATGTGGGAGCTAGCCTGGGCAGTGAAGGAATCCCAGAGGCATAACGTCTTCATTCGAGTCCCTCGGCAATCGTAAATGGGAGAGGCCACGGAGAGTGAGGGACACAGAGCCTCCAGATGCCCGATGCCCATTCACAGAGACACCAGGGGACAATGTTTTCCTTTGTAGCCCAAGCTGCCTAGAATTCATCATGTAGCCTGGGTTGGCCTTGAACTCAAGGGCACATCTACTTGAGTTTCCTGAGTACTAGGATTATAGGCATGAGCCACCGACTTAGCTGGTATCTCTGGCTGGGCATTTGCCATACCCTAGACCTGAGCAGGTCAAGTGGGGCACCCACTGCTAGAATTGTCCCCTCCTTGAGCTGTGGGTCCCCTGTAGGAGTCATTTTGAGGGCACAGAATAGGTGGGGCTCCAGCTGCTGTCCAGCTGTGAGAGTCCCTTACAGGACCCTGTGCAGAAGGAGGTGAAGTATGGAAAGAGTGGGGGTGGGTGAGGTGTGGCTTAAGAATGATGGGGTGTTTCTCAGCTCTCTGAGCTCAAGACATATGGGGTATATAAGACAAGGAGAAGTGAGAATTATTGCTTACTGAAAAGGACGTGGGGGACTATGAAAACACTCAGGCAGGGGACCCCGTTCTTTCCAGCCATCTGTATCACCCAATCCATCTGTACCGGGCTAGATAAGAGGGTGGCGAGGGGCCACCTGAGAGCTGTCCTTCAGGACCTGTGAGATTCTAAAATGTGCCTTGCTCTGATGCACAGAGCAGGATCTGCGGATGTAACAGCAGTTCTCCTGTGGGACAAGGGCACAGCTGTTCCCAGCTCCGTGTTCAGCCCAGCCCCCACTTTCTTTCAACATTTGTCATACCTGGTCTAGCACTTTACCCTCGCACTGGCCTGCTGCTCAGGGCTCCCCAGGGCCCTTACTTCTGGGTGGCTCTGTGCAGTGTCCCCTCTGAACTCCTCTTCTTGTATCATACCCAGGCAGCTTTTCTCTCCTCCCAGGTTCTCCCTTGAAAAAGTCTACTTACCAAAGCTCACACTGATGAAGGGCCATCAGGGTGCACTCATGGGCCAGCGCCTCTGCTCAGCAGTCTCGGGTTTATCATCTGTCTGAGCTCATCATCCACACGTCCAGTTTAGGCTGTTTCACCCACAGTGTGAGTCGTTCTTCTCGAGCTTGCCAGTCAGCCTGACATCCCCCAGGAGGCCAGAGGCTTTTTGGACCTGAGCAGGATGCACCACCTTCCCCAGAAGCCACATCGGGGGGGTGGGGGAAATAAGCTCCTTTCCAACTCTGAGGTAGCAGAAAAGGCTGACAGGCCTGGAAATGTTCACTTCTATCTCTGCAGAACTGACCCCAACGAGGGACAAACACTTCTTGTTCAAGGGCCCCGATTCATCCACTCTCAGTCCACTTCTGTACAGATTCTTACGCAATTATACATGTTTTGGCCAGAAATCTGGCTCCTTGCCTTCCTCCCCTAGACCCCTGATCTAGGAACCATTTTTGGGAAACACCTCCAGCTCCATCGTACGGTGCCAGGAGAACAGAGGTGCAGAAGGATTTCTGGACAGCCACGCAGCAAACTGTTAGGGGACTAGGCGTGAGGAGCAAGCCAAGTGGAGGGGGTCAGAAATGCAGCTCCCCCTTCAGCACGCTCCAAATGTGCACATGATGGAAATGCCTTCACAGCCAACATCCCTCCCTTCAGGAAGAAAATCCCACAACTGGGGAACATCTGGATCAAACCACTGCCATGAAAGCACAACATCAAAGGTGCTTCCTAGCGACCTTGCCCACAGGCCCCTGTCCAAGAAAAATCGCAGATCTTCCTGCTTGAAGTTTTTAAGTGTCACAGAACCCCTCAAGTTTGGGATCTGACCTGATTCACAGGAGACAGATGTCCCCCAGTGAGCCTGCTTGGGTTTGATCACCCCCAGGGGGAAAGGGTGTATGTGTGTGACCCAATCCTGGCCGTGATGGGCTCAGGAAGCCTGGGATTTAAAGCTGTGTGGTGAGGGGCTCCAGCAGTTGAGGCGTGGGACTGGGAGGCACAGGACAGGTGGGCCTTTTGAAAACGTGCCTACATCAAAGGTTTGCAGAGGCTCCCTTCCCTGCTCTGGCGCCTCTGGGGTGGGGTGGGGGGAGGAACTTGGTGAGTTCATCACATAGCTGCACATAGCTGCACGTAGGGAGGCTGTGTGTCTGAGAACTTGTGGGGAATGTGCAGAGGGGGAGGGCGGCCTCCCCCCAGAGGGGAGGGAGGGCAAGGGGGTTTCTCATTTCCCAAACAGCCTCCCTGGGCCAAGGAAAATGGGGCCATATGCTGCCTCCTCCCTGTCTGCGCCTGGAGGAGCGCAGAAGGGGAGGGTCACATTCTTCCAGTGGATGGAGCAGCTGCTGCAGAGTGGGGGGGAGGGGAGGGGATTCCCACTTAAGTGGGAGCCAGGGAAGTGTGCACCTTCCACAAAGGCCGAAACTAAGAGGGTTGTAGAGCAGAGAGATCCTGGGAGTTAGTCAGCCCTTTGAGGTGCTCCCCGCATCCATCCTACAGTCTTGCAGGCTTGCACTGTGGGGCTTGGTTGGGTCCCCAGGCCTGGCTGAAATCAGATGAAGTCATTTGTGTGAACTGGTCTGACTTGGGATTATGACCCTGGTTTGAGCCGCCAGGGATTAGTCTTGGCTTGGAAGGTAACCTTCAGTTGGGCAGAGCATGGGGTGCTGTGGACATACCACCTTCAGGAAGCCTGCTGCTTCCTCCCAGAGGTGCAGGTATGTGGGCACATTCCCAACACACACCGTGTCTCCTCACATTGACAGCATTGGTGGTTTCTCTTGCCAAATAGGCAGTCAGTGCCAAAGTCATGTCCCCCTTTTGTTGCTAGCATTGGGCAACGCTGCCCTGCAGTGCTGGGCCGGAATCCCTTACTATATGAGACAGGAAAAGCTAAGCAATGTCTCCTTAGCAGCCCAAGGCCTCGGAGAGCTTCTGCCTTCCAGGGTCCCAAGCAGTGTCCAGCTCTCTCCTTCTTGGGGTCTTCAGGGAGTAGACATCTCTTTAGCCTCTTTAGACGCGTTTCCTAAGACTAACCTTTACCATCAGGCTTATTACTGAGACTTTAAAATCTCTTTCTCTCCTTCCTCTCCCCCTCCCCTTCTCTCTCTCAGTCACGGGGCCAAAAGCTTGTGGGTTCACACTGGCCCCTGCTCGAGGGCTGCACTGACAGGTGGGCACTGTCAGGTTGCACTTTCCTGCGGGCACGGATGCAGGTGTCAGGCTGGTGGGCTGGTGTCGGGGTGCCCTTGGGCAACTGTGTGCATTCATCCTGAACTCACCTCTCCATCACCCATGTCTGCTCTGTCACTGTCCATCTCCTCCATCGCCCATTCCCAGCACCCTCTAATTCCAGGCCCAGCCTGACTGGTGCTGACATGCATCCTGAAGGGCTCCTCTGGGGGCGTCCACGGCCTTTGAAGTGGATGGACTGAAGACGGGTGGGCTGCGTGCTGAGCGCAGATCTCTCTGCTGTCTCTGTGGTGAGAAGGATCTTCATGTCGAGCCCCTTCCTGGGGGCTGAGGTGTTGACACCTCAGTTATCAAGACTTGGGTTTTTATCCCCGGACGTGAGGCTGACAGGTTTGCCAAGTATCCCTGGGTTGCTCAGCTCCAGAGACACCAATGCCTGCACTTCCAGAGCACAACTCTAGGTGGCACCATTCACATAGAAGTCCATGTGTGGATCCCCCCCAAGCCCTACTACCAAGGAAATGTGGGTGGTGGGCCACCTTGATGCCCCTTTGAAAACCAGCAATATTCAAACGAGACAGAAATGGACAGAATGAAGTTCAGTCCTCATGAGAAGCAAGCACCAGAAAATGGAGCTGTACCCTGAAGCAGTGTACAGTCTGAGATTAGCAGGGAACAGACATGACAAAGCACATCCATTAGGAAAGAAAAGTGGTTAAAATCCCCAGCTGGAAAGTTGGCAGTGGTCGTACATGGAACCTGCTGTTATCTCAGCACCTGGGAGGCAAGAGTGGTAGGTCACGAGTTCAAGGTCATCCTGGGCTACAAAGAAGCCCTGTCTTAGAGAAATGAAGTGACAAACAACAGTCAGCTAGGTGCAGGAAGGTAACGCACAGGGAGGCACCCACTGGGGTCTGGTATTTGGCCGGACACATCTAACCTGAGGTGGAGAGTAACCAGATTCCCAGGTTTCCGTCCTTGCGAGCGGAGTGGCTCCGCCACAGAGGGTACACTTGTGCTTGTGAATGGGAAATTGCTGAAATCAGAAATGGAATCAGCCCAGATGGGGGTCAGGAATTTGTTTCCTTCCTCTTTCTCCCTCTTAGGAAAGCTTAGTCCATTGTTTAAGATGAAAAATAACAACCAGATGAATGAAGGAAGGATCGTTGGGAATGATAAGTAACGCCCTCCAGATGTGGCCACTGAGCTGGGCAGGATTGGTTGCCTAGAGCAGTCCCATTACAGCCCACAGCCTTTCCAGCTCCTCTTTCGGAATGTCTTTGGGATCTGTGGCCCAGTTTTTGGATTGCTATTTGTGTTCTTTGCTTTTTATCAAATCAGTGAAATTTATAGTTTATGCCGATTGATTCAAATATTTTATAAACTGGCTCTAAAATCAATTTAAAATATATGCATACTCTGTGTGTGTGTGTGTGTGTGTGTGTGTGTGTGTGTGTGTGTGCATGAACACTCTCACTCACTTGAATGCATGTATATATACCACATGTGTGCAGGGGCCCAGTGGAGGCTGGGAGAGGGTGCTGGATACCATGGGCCTGGAGTTATGGATGGCTATGAGTGGCCATGTGTGTGCTGGGAACTGAACCCAGATTCTCTGCAAGAGCAGCCAGTGTTTAACCAACCACTGAGCCATGTCTCAGCTCCTAATACCATTTGGTTTTGCTGTGTCTCTCTGTAGCCCTGGCTGTTCTGGAGCGCACTCTGTAGATCAGGCTAGCTTTGAATTGGAGATCTGCCTTTGTCTCCCAAGCGCTGGGACTAAAGGTGTGAGCTACCACGCCTGGCCTCCTGAAGCCAGTTTTTGAAGATGGTATTGCAGAAATGTTTTTCCCATCCAGAAATGCTTGCATTCCCCACAGAGGTGCATGCGTGCTCTCCCACCAGCGTCGGGTTGAAGGCCAGTCCTCGGCTGCCTCACAGCAGAGCTTACAGATGCCGATAATGGACAAATAGCCTGTGCTCTGCCCCAGGACAATGTATCTGCCAGCTCTCTTCCCCTACAATAAGGGCAGGGATGAGGCCACCACTCACGTCTGCTTTTGACAAAAAAAAAAAAAAAAAAAAAAAAAAAAAAAAAAAAAAAAGGGAACAGAGTCCCATTGCCATGCCCACAGGGCAGAGCCAAGGGAAGAGATGTCAGTATCTAGTGAGGAGGCGAGGTCTTCACTCAACTGCACTGGCTCGGTGTTCAGGGCTTGCTCAGCTGGGAAAGGTGTTGCACAGTCCTGTTTCAGGATCCAGATTCGTCTTCTGAGATTTACTTACTTTATATGCATATGTGTGCGTGCGCTATGTGTATGCCTGGTGCCCAAGGAGGTCAAGAGAATGTCGGATTGTGGGTGGCCTGGAGTTATGAATGACTATGAGGGGGTGGGTGCTGGGAACTGAACTGGAGTCTTCAGAAAGAGCAGAGTGCTTTTAACTATTGAGCCATCTCTCCAGACCAAAGATTCTTTTCCCTAAATTTGCCTAGGCTCACACCTTTAATCTCAGCACTCTGAAGGCAGAGGCAGGCTGATCTCTGAGTTCTTGGCCATCCTGATTTATAAGCAAGTTCCAGGCTAGCCAGGGATACAAGGATCCTGTCTCAAAAAACCACCACCCCAACAAAATTTTTTACAGTGCTGGCGCTCAAACTGAGAACTTTGTACCCTAGAGTTACATTAGCCCCAGTTTAGCCTCTTATTTGTCTACAATTCACATGCAAAAATCAGACCTAAGGTTTAAAACAGAAAATCTGTCAATTAATAAATTATGTAAAAATGCACTTTTTGCAAAAGTGGACAGAAGCTAGCCATAGTGGTGATGGTAATCTCTGCTTTCAAGAGGGTGCCCCAGAAGGATGAGCACCAGCTTGAGGCCAGCCTGAGCACTGCCAAACAACAGAACAAAAGAGAGGCTGTGGGACTCATAACAAACCTGAATGAAGAACTGGAGGTGTGGGGAGTTCTAGAGCTCCCTCGACTCAAAGAAAGCACCGGAAGAACAGTCAGGGAGACTGAGGCAAGCAGGAACACTTGCCTGCTGTGGCCTGCTTTGACAAAAGCCTGTCTAGGGCTTGAACCTCAAATGGGTAAGGGGGGGATGAATGGGTTGAGACTGGAAGAGGCTGACCTCTGGGAGGCCCACCAGGCAGAAAGCTCAGTGAGGCTTTGCCTGCAGCCTAAGCCGAAATCTGGGAATTCACTGCGTGGACCTGTTTCCCAAGCCTTTACCTCCCTGACAATTCATGAAACTCTGGTGAGGGGCTTCCTCTTGGATTTTAATTAAACGGCTAATTTTTTAAATTGGGTCCTTCAATTTTTTCGTTGCCCACCTGCCTCCCTCTGAGGAGCAGAGGGGAGAAGTGTCCCACCCTGCCCTCATTCAGGAAGCAGAGAGCTGGGAGGTGGGAATCCGTCTGCCGCCTCCATGACTCTGGCACCAGAGAAGCTGTGCACAAAGGAGGCCTCAGCCTCGGCTCCCAGCTTCCCCGGGCTAATGAGTAATGAGGGGCGGGGGCCGTGCCTCCAGACCCCTCCGTGGCCTCTCTAAGGTAAATCCTGGCTGAGCTCGAAGCTATCCACCCTCCACCCAGGGATTAGGAAACTGTTTGAGTCCGAAGGGCAGAGAGAGGCAGGGTTTGGCTTTGTCTTGCAGGAGGTTTCAGGAGCTAAGGCCCCAGTGCTGAACCAGCAGGAAAAAGAAAAAAAAAGGGAGAGAAACCTGTCTCCAATCTGTCTCTCCTATTGATCTCCTGCCTTACAGCCGCTTGGCTGGCTTTTGAATCTTGATCCTCTCCACCCTGCTTCACCTCTCGCCCCAGCCCTTGTCAGATATCAACACGGCTTAGAAAAGTGGGAAGGAGGAAGAGAGAGGGGTGCTGTGTTGTCATGATGGTGATGGGGTCCTGTGTGTTGGATGTGTTCTTCCAACGTCCCCTCCCAAGACCCCTAACCAACCCCTGACTTCATCTGGAAAGGAAGACTCTAGGAAGGACTTACTTTAGCAGCAGAAGCAGCTCTTTTAGAGTTTTATGGAAATTCAAGTCCAGTATTTTATTTGAGAGCAATGTGGTCTTTAAATGGCTGGGAGTGAAGACTGTTCCCTTGGGTGTCCTGTTGGTGGGGACATTGTCACTTGTTCTTGAAGCACAGAGCTCTTTTCTGGCAGTGTGTGCCCGCACGTGTGCAAGCATGCACATGTCTGCAGGTATGTTCACCACCAGGCGGGACCTGGCAGCGTGCCCACAAAGGTATGTGTCACTGACACAAACATACAATCTGGCAGAGTCATAATCCAATTGGGCTGGACCAACAAGTTCCTGCAGACAGAGAGGGTAAAGCCCCTGTCCCTCAGTGATCCAGGGTCCATTCAAAGAGAGGGCTTGGGAGCAAAGGTTTCTTTGGGGAGCAGGACTAGAAGAATTAGCATATTTTCCTACCAGAGCCCCCAGAAGCACAGCAGGCCAACCTTTCGGTCCGGAAAAGCTCAGCAAGCAGTTCCTCTGCCGGGATTTGGGGTGCTTTGGTGCTTTGGTAAAGGGATGGCCTTCTTGGGATACAGTCCTGCTCTAATGGAGAGAGGGGCACACCCCCACCCCTGCCCAAGATAGGAAGGCTATTTTGTAGCCCTGAACTGAAGAAGAGCAGATTTGGGGGAAGCACAGACTAACACTAACGCGGTGCAGGACCCCAGGATGCCATGGAGAGGGAACAAAGGGCAAGGAGAGTCGGGGGCTGTGAGTGGATATGGGGTGTCTGTGTCCATCTGGAAGGGGAGGGAAGAGGAAGGGCATAGTGAAAAGAAGAATTTGAAATGAAGGCCTGAGCCTGGGACAGACCGCCAGATTCACACAAAGAGAGGGAGGTGTTTTGGGGGCTGAGGAGGGCTGGCTGGCAGCAGAGGCCCAAGGGAGACACGCATGTCTTCAGGAAAGGTGGGAAGGGAGACAGGGAGGACAGGAGCTGCAAAGGAAGGTCCTGCCTACTGGGCAGCACAGAGTGTGATGGCTGGACCCACCCCTCTCTCTCCTAGTTCCAGCCTTCCTGAGCCCAAGGCTAAGACTGACAGGCCTGCAGCTTCTCTGGGTCCTGGGTGGATTTGAATAATTAAGTCATCTGGATTCTTATGATTTACCATTTTCAATGATAAATAGACAGCGCCCAAGCCAGCCAGTTGGCAAAACTCTGGCTGCTAGTTATAATTTGTCAAGCTGCCAGCAGATTCATGTTTTATGTTAATGGAGAAAGACTCATTGAGTAGGGGCGGCTGCGACCCGGGTCAGCTCTTTCCTCAGGCACACCAGAGGTCGAGAGGTCGGGGAAGAAGGGCTGAGGCTGATATGGATTTTCTGTAAGGGTCAGTGTAATTCTGCAATAATTCAGCGGTGCACACACACTGGCACAGAGGGTCACGTGTGCAGAGATACGGGCAGCCCCCATGTACCCACATCACTCTTCACACACTGGCAGCTGTGCCTGTGCAGGCCTCCGGGCTTGGGGCACCTAAGACTGGACTAGGTACACTTGTCCACCCCTGCAAACCACCGGCACATGCACATCCCTGCTGTCACCGTCAGGGTGCGGTTACACCTAGATACACTTACAGACGTGTTCAGCAGCCTGGAACAGAGGACATCAGCTGCACACCCACGCACCCACACTGTTACAGAACATGCACTCCGCAGCCGGGAGGTATCCAGGGCCCCTCTCGCTTGCACCGTACACCCTTTGTTTTGGGACTGGAAAGTGCCAAGTCCAGTGCAGAGCATCCCCCAGCTGACGGAGAAGACAGGGCCCCTGAGCCCAACACGCAAGGCTGCAATGAAAATCAGCTGAGCCGACGCCAAGTCTTCTTTTCCATCTGTTTATTCGTATATCTATCTGCAATACACCGAGGTCTCAGGGTAGCAAGAATCTTCCCATCCTTGTGCATTCTGAGGTAGGGGCAATGCTTTGCCCATAATGAGTACTAAGGAAAATATTAACAGAATGAACAGCTGCAGCTACAGGCTGAAAAAACGGGTCAAACTTGTTTTCCCTCCTAGTTTTCCCTCTCAACAAATGTGGACACCATTGCTGGCTTAAGGGGCCTGAGAACAGGTCCTGGTTTGGGTAAAGGCCTCTTCTTTCTGGGTGTGGAAATCCTGGCCTTTGGTGTGATAGGAAATGCTAATTGTAGACCAAATAAAATAGCCTGTCACTCTTCTGACCCCTGGGTGCCCTCACAACAGATCAGTGTGTGCAGGGAGGATGAGGAGGAGGCGGCAACTGCCATTCTGCTCAGAAGAGCATTTGGATTCTCTTTAATTGCAGGCAGGGCTGGAGCTGCAGGCCCTTCCTCCCAGCAAGGGATGATAGCAGGGAACACAGGGAAAGGTGAGCAGCATGTGGGGCTAAACATTCAATATCCTGTCTCAAAATCTGGGGAGGGACAAGGACAAGTCATACAAAACTGACAAAGGCAAGGAGCTCAAAGGAGGAACTAACTGATGTTTGCCTCCCCAGCCATGCTGCCCAGGCCTGTTCAGCCCCTTGAGATCCTGCTTCCTTCGTACTGCAGGGCCATAGGAAAATAAGCTTTTCTTTTTAGAGAGTTTGAGGTTCTAATCTGTAGCACTGGCCTTCACCCACAAAAAGCAGTAGCCTTGGAGAAGCCAGCACCTCTGTTCCAGAAGTGGGGGTTGAGTGGAAATGGAAATAAAGAATTGTCTACAGTGAGTCAAGGGGATTTGAAGGTCAAAGCTGAAACTGATACAGAAAGCAAACTGGTACCCTGGCCCTGGTTAGCAAAACGAGGCTTCTGTTTAGGGCCTCTTCGTTGAATCCTTTTATTTGCATCCTCATTATGAACTCCAGAGGCAGAGTGTGTGGCAGCCAGCCTCAGGGTCTCAGAGCAGAGCCTGCTGGGATACAAAGAGCAAGAGTCCTGGCTTGGCCTAAACAAAAGAGAAAAGAGCACCAGGAAGAAACCAGAGGGGGAGAGGGAGAAAGAGGGGAGGGGAAGGAAGGGGAAGATGAGAGGCAAGAAGAGGGGAACCAGAGTAGGAGGTGCCGGACAGAGACCTCCTTGAAGAAGGTACCCCAAGACATCATTGAAGAGTGCCTAGCATGCCACTAGCTGTTGGGTTTACACTGCTCTCAGAAGACCTGACCCAGTGGCATCCTATGCCAGTTTGGGAAAACAAAGGACAAGTGCTTTTATTTACTTTTGTAGTGCTGAGGGTTGAACCCAGGACACCCCAAATTCTAGGTAAGTGTTCTACTCTCTCTCACACACAAACATACAAATGCACCTGAATCACATATTATGGACACACAAAGAAACAATGTCATGGCATGGAGAAGGGTGTAGCTCAATGAGACAGCACTTGCCTAGAATGCATGAGGTACTGGGTTTGATTCTCAGCACCAAAACAAGACGAAAACGTGAATGTGCCGGGGCAGTTTCCACCCGAGCAGCATGGACACGGCATAGGAGATGTGGTACAGGCCCAGCAGGCAGCACACACTCAAATATACCAGGCCGATCCCTCTTCAGGGGAAGTCTAAAGTCCCCTGACAACTGTCTCTTGTCTGAGTTCTGTAAATTACCCTATGCACCAAGGCTTGCCTGGCCCAGAGACTCTCCCTACTCTCTTTCTCACAGAAGTCCTATAGTTCTTGCAGAGTTTACAGTCCACATACCAAACTCTTCTCAAATGAATCTCACCCATCCAAGCATGGGGAGAACCCCTAACCTTGTAGTGTTTTGGGGTAACTTATGGAAAGGAAGGTAGCAAAGATTTTCTAAAAGAAGTTTTTCGTTGTTTTTAAGCAGTGAGTGGTGGCTTATGCTTGTAAATCTCAGCACACAAAAGGCTGAGGCAGGAGGACTGCTTTAAGTTCAAGGATGTCCTGAGCTACATGGAAAGTTCCAGGGCAGCCTAGCTTTAGAGTGAGACCTTGTCTCAAAAACAACAACAAAATCAAGGTTTTGGGTTTTTTTTTGTTTGTTTGTTTTTCTTACCAAGAAAGAAAACAAAGAGCCTTCTACCTGGTGGAACTCGCCTTACACATCTTCAGGAAGCTACAGCTTCTGAGCAGTCCTGCAGTGCAAGGGGCCCATTGGACAGATGATCAAACCAAGGAGCAGGGTCACAGAGGTGAGGGGAGCATTGTGGTCCAGTCTCCTGCCAGTCTCCCCTGCCAGTCTCCCCGTAGGCAGCACTGAGTGCCAGGGGTTCTCAGGCGGGCGTTAGCCTACACTTCACTTGTGCAGCAATGTAACTGGGCTAGGCGTGTATAGGCTGGTGAGCCAGGCCGGGGACAAATTCTTTTCTCTCCTTTCACTCTCTCTTTCTGTTTCACCCCTCATTTTGACACAACACCAAACCAAACCCAAATGAGCCCTATCCTGCCTTTCCATTCTGCCCTCTGTCTGGATGCTTGCTTGCTTCCTGGCCTTTCCTGTTCTCCGGCTGGGCAGTTGGGCTTTCGCAGGCACGCACATCTTTTCTGCTCCCCCACTCCACCCCAGTCTCCTCTCTTTGTTCTTCTTCATTTTGCTGGCACTTCTTGCTCTCTTCCTTTGTTTCTAAGTCTTCTCTCTACAGTGTGCAGATGGCATAAACGGGCCGCTCCCCAGAGGAAGGCCTGGCCGGCATCCACCCAGCCATCCCTCACACTGTTCTTTCTCAAGTCCCCTTAGGTTGGGACCTATTGCTGGGTCCCCTTACTTAACATGTCAGGGTGGGTGGGGTCCACTGCAGGCTCAGGAAAGCTGCTGCAAACTGTTGTCACTCCATCAATCCTAAGAAGAAAGATGAGGGGAATGCAAAGGGAAGAGGAGAGACAAGCCCACAGACTGGGGAGGGGGCGTCTGTTGAGGAGGCAGCAGCAGAAAGGAGCAGATTAATTGAAGGGGGAGGGGAAACCTATGACCCGTGCTTCTCCCTGAAAAGCTTTGGTGGGGTTTGTTATTCCCAGAGTCCCAGCGTTGCAGGCTTGAGCCACCGCGCTGCAGCTCTAGTTGAGTGCCATTGCCCTGAGCCTGCGTCTTCAGGGCCCCTCTCAAAGCTCCCTACCGGCACCCCACGGCAAACTTACTCTGGGCAGTGAGACTGCGGCTGTTCTAACCGGTCACCTGGCAGAACCCAGTACCCTGACTCTGGGCAGCGGCTGACGCTTGGCAGAACATTTCTCTGGAGTGTTGGAGACAATGCTACCCCCCCCCAGACCCCCTTATGTTCCAGGCTGAGTGTGCGAGCCAGAGACACCACACTCTCTCCAAGTGGTACCCACCGGCCTTCCCAAAAACCACTGCAAATGCCGATCTTATTTTTTGCATTTGCCTCTGGGTCCCGAAGGAGCCCGACCTGAAAGCCTCAAGGGCAGAGCCTCTCTGTTGGATGCGCACCTGCTGTGGCCGGCCTGGCCTACGCCTCCCTAAACCACCTGTAGTCCTGCTCCGACGTCATTCTCTGGACCAGACACCTGTCCTTAACCCCTTTTGAAAAGCTCCCCATCGCCTCCTCTTGGTCTCTCACTAGGAGAGTCCTCAGAGCAGTGGAAAGGGGAGGGCTCTTTCCTCGACCTCCTTAGGGCACTGGAGGAAGTAGGCAGGTTGTGCAGGGGTGGGGGAAGAGGGGCATACTCCCTTGAGACCTCAGAGCGCTGGGTCTCTCAGTCACACTAGCTTAGACACAATAGTAAAGGTGTGTGTGTGTGGTGGGGGGGCTCTTCTCGCACCTCTCCTGAATAAAAGGCAGCAGAAGACCCGCGAAGGCTGGGCCTTCTCCACACCCCAGCACAGCCGGAAACTCCGCTCCCCTCCTGGAGGGTCCCTAAGCGCCTATTGAGGTGAGCAGGTTTGGGAGCCTGGGTTCCTCCGCTGTACTTAGTTCAGACCCTGGGGAGAAGAAGAGGGGTCCCTCTCACCTCAAACCCAAACTCTGCTTCCTTCCCCAAGTCCTTGGGGGGGGGGACTTTTTCGAAGTTCCTTCCAGTTGAATGTGTTTTCCCAACTCTGGGTCTCTCTGCCCTACTTTCTTTTTTCTTCCCCGATCTCAGGAACACCCCCACTCCTCCCACCCCCTCCAGCTGCCCCTCTAGCGCCCCAACTGAGGAGGGAGAAGATTCCCTAAGCCCAAGGCTGATGTTCCCACCCCCAGCCCAGAACCCTCGGAGGGCCGAAGGTCAGAGTTCACCTGCAAAGAGCGCAGGGTGGAGAGAGCGGAGAGAACCGGAGCCGCAGATTCCGCGGGAAGCTTCGCGCTCCCGGCCAGCTCACCTGCTCCGGACAGGCTCCTCAAGATTTCCGTCCGCTCAAAAGTTTGTCCCCTTCGCAGAGGATTCCAGAGAAGGCGCGCACTGGACCTGGGGGGGGGGGGGGGGGTGAGAAGCCCGGGAGGGCGCGGGCGCCTGAACTAAAGCGCCCGGAGAAGCGGGGCGTGTGAGCGTTCCCCAAGTGCCGGCGAGGCGATCCGCGGGGCGTCCGGGAGTGCCGGGCTGCTAGGCCCGCGGGGTGCTGCCGCAGGGGTGCGACCCCAGGGCAGCTGAAAGAAAGCACAGAGCCCTAGGTGCTGGAACCCCGGCTGGTGTGCCCCCGCCCACAACATTCCCCCGACCCCTTCTGGGGCAGCGCTCAGGATCCCCACTTGTCGGAAAGAGAGGATGAGGGTCCCCTAAGCCCCACCCCGCCCCCGCGTTACTACCGCCATCCCCACCCCGAGCCGAGGGACAGACAAGAATTGCTACTAGAAATTCGATCTATTGGTACAAGGCACCACGTGCTCGTGGGCTGGCCAATGACCAGGCCGCCCGGGATGAGCTAATAATGGAAGCAATTTGTAACTTTCAGTAGCTCTCTAGGCCTAGGTACCGGTGGGAGAGAGGCTGGTGAAGGGGAGACAGCACCCCCAGGTTTTTGGCCCAGCCCATTTGTCTGGGGGCGCTCGGACCCCCTAGCCCTCCTTTTCCGTAGCAAGCAATCCCGGGCAGGGCTCTTCGCCCATCCCTGACCGCCAGCACAGCCAGGTAAGCTGGTCCTGGCTCCTCGACATCCACTTCTTCAGGCACCTGCGGTCCAGCTCCCTCCTTGCTCCATCAGACAACTGCAATCCAATTTTGTTTCTCTCTTAATCGAAGGTAAAGTTATCCTCTTGTTTTCTTTAGCGTAATCCTATTTGCGGGCAGTTGAGGCCTTTGTACTTCCCGTAGGGGCGGAGGACTGGCTAGATCCCCTCCTTCTCTGAGGGGCTCTACTCCGGGACAGTTCACTTCTCCCTGGAATGAACTGTGTGGTTTGCGCGCTAGTTCTTCAGCGACATCAACTTCGCCTCCCTTCTCCACCCCAGTCTTTAGGCATTGTTTACAAACAGTCGCTTGCCATAAATTTATTCGTTAACTAGTTTTTATGCTGGTCAGAATCTCCAGGGATTTTTTTTTTCCCCTCCAGGTGGACTGGGATTTAGTTTTGCGTTGGTCCTTTTTGTTTTGGAAATGACTTTATTGTTTGGGAAACCCTATGGGGTGTGAACTAGCTTCCCGGCTTGCCCCTGTGGGAAGAACAATGTGACCACTGTGATGTAGTTTACACACTTTCTTCACTTTTATTTTTGCCTTGACTCTCATGTACTCACTCCAGTTTGAGAAAACTAACCTTGTGTTTACCCCTTTGTGTGCTAAGCCGTTTGTGTTGTTTCCGAAGCTTTATCATCTTGCACGTTTCTCTCTTTTTCCCAGCTCATCTAGCCTCCTCCATCTCAGAAGCCGTCTCAGCTTTACCTCACCCCTCCCCCAGCCTCAGAGGGGTGCTGAGGAGGAAGAAGCCACTGTCCTGTTCCTCCACTGCCCCCACTGGGGACTGCTCCCTCTGCTCCTGAGGTCTCCTGAGATAGGAAGGTCAGAATGTCCTCCAGCTTGTCATCATTTTAGGCTGAATTTCCTTCCATTTGTTTGTTCTGAGCAGCTCTTTGGTACACAAAGTTGAATTTTTAATTTTTGCCTTTTCCCTTAAGTTTTAGAAAAATGCAAGCAAGTTTCATTTCTGCCTGCTGGGCCTTTTATTTCCTGGGGGAGAATTCCCAGAAGGGAAACATTTATTTTCACTTTACTTTTGGGAAAGCTGGGGTCAGAAGTAGTGGGGTATCCCTTTTGTTCACATGTTTGTGTTTGAGCTAGCATTTAACAATGTATGTGGCCCTGCCTGGTCTGAAGCTCTACTATGTAGACCAGGCTGACCTCCAACTCAAAGAGATCCACCTGCCTTTGCCTCCCAAGTGCTAGGATTAAAGGTTTGCACCATCACTCCTGGCTAATTCTGCCTTTTTAAAAATATCACTAAGAAGGTAAACTACTAGAAAATGTGATCGAGTTCCAATCTATTAAAAATTATTGAATCTACAAAAATAAAATTGCAAGAGTAACTCACACACTCTGGGAGGATGGGCCCTGGGTGACTGTATCTGTGCCTTGTGCCTCTGCTGGGCAGAACAAGAGGAAGCTGCTCTGTCCCAGCCCCGTTGTCACATTGATATTCTGGGCACATGTGGCCCAGCTCCCATCCGCTTCTCCAAGTATGAATCTAAATTACTATTAATAAGGGCCGCTCCTAGCTAATTGGCATTAAAAGAATTCATTTCAATTTGTTAATATTAAATGAACACCCTGCACTTTAGCTCCCTTCCTCTCCCTGGATTCCCAGATGAGTGATGGGAAGCAGGGCGGGGGAGCAGGCAGGATTTTATGTCTGGCTGTCTAGCTTGGCCACTGCTGGGCCTTCCCTGGGGGTGTGAGGCCAGCATGGTGGGGACCTGATGGTCTTATTATTTATCATCCTGTAAAGCAGGAACTGTGGTAGAGGGTGGGTGAATGGGAGTCAAAGGAGAGACACAGAAGGGTTTAAGGGGTAGTGTGGTGGAGAGAGGGGCCTAGGAACATGGGAAGGAAAGGCAGTGGGTGAAGAGAAGTTTGGAAATACAGGGTTGTGGGCAGTGGGTAGGACAGATTCATGAACAGCCCCTGAAGCTGAAAACCCAGTCCCAGGGTTAGGGAGGTAGCTGGGGCCCTGCCGCTGCTAGCATGTGACCTTCAACTTTTCGGTCAGTTCTGTCTCCTGTTCTGTAAAGCAAGGATTATAATGAAGGATCTGTCTTAGGGTTGTCTGGGATTCCGTGAGACACACAGGATGCGTTCTGCATGGTATGAGCACAGAGACGACCCTACTGCATGGCTCACTTTCTGCCCAGTAGTTAAGAGCCCTCGGCCAGCTTCTGGGTGGGACTCTCAGTCTTGCCTTGAATTACTTGTATGTTCTCCAGGCATACAACTAGTTATTAGGCTCTCTGCACTCCTATTTTCTGGTTGGTACTAGAGTTCATGGCTCCTGGGATCAGGTGAGGAAGAAAGAAGGGTATTTCAGTGCAAAGGACCCAGAACAACTCCTCTCATGCTGCAGAAAGTTAGCTGCTACGAACACTGTCACGCTCTGGAAGCACAAGGTGTGGATGAGGAGGTTGAGAAGGCTCCTTCCAGCTGAGCACACTGGGGTTTGCCAGGACTACTCTCCATCCTTAGCACCTGGGGCTGGAGGGTGCAGGGAGACAGCCAGAAACCCTGGAGGCTATGGGGAGTCAGTTCTTTCCTGTCTCTGTTCTAGCTCCTGGGTTGATGGTGCCCTCCCTCCCAGTGCCCCTTCTCTTTTCCTTGGGTGCTATTGATGGAGAATTTGCTTTGACCCCACATTTCCCTACAGTGACAGGGCAGCCTCCAGAGAATGATCTGGAGATGTGGTATGTGGAAGAGTCCAACACTTACTAAACCCTCTGTGTTCTAGACAGGAGGCAAAACAAGATCCAAGGAGAGAAGGACCTGGCAAAGTCACAGTAATAAAATATCCAGGTTGGAGTCTGAGCTCTGATCTTTATTCTTTATTATAGGAAAAAATATACAAAACCATTATATGCTTAAACTACAGTAGCCATGGAGACTTTTCTTTGGGTTCTGTTCTGAGACAGGGTTCTGTTCTGGCCTGAAACTTGCTTTGAAGCCAAGGATGACCTTGAACTTCTGGTTCTCCTGGCTCTGCCTCCTAAGTATTGGACTTACAGGTAGGAGCACATCTGGTTTGTAGAAACACATCTTAATACCTTCCTGTGCTGTACGCTTCTGAAGGAGGAGGGGGAAGAGGCCATCTGAGGGGAAAGGCAGGGCACAGATAAAGTTAGAGGGCAGCGTGGTGCCAGAGCACCAGAGCAGGTGGAGTGGACGTGTGTACGGGGAGGGGATAATACTCTGATATTCCATGTGAGAAGACTTCCCAGAGGAGGTAACTATAGGTCAGGATTGCAGTGGATGTGAAGGGAATGAGGAGAGAAAACAAAGGGAAGAAGTTAAACACTGGCGAGGAAGAACCACGCCATGGCTGGCTAAGAGTAGAGAGTGGGCACATTTGCCCTGCTGGCACCAAGTAAAAGTAATCACTGCTCACGGGGGGGCATACCGTGTGCGCTCAGTGCTCACAATAATCTCGGCAAGTGGTTTGTAGCGCTTCTGAAAGTCAGCTTTGGGTCACACGGTAGCTGAGTGGTGCTGCCTGCTGAGAAAGTCCCCCATCCATTCCAGATTCAGTCTGTCCAGTGGCCCCGGTGGCAACTGTGGAAAAGGGGTTTGCAGTGGGTGATTCCATGAGAGGGAGTGGTCAGGCAGTGGAGACAGAAACCATCCTCATACCCACATGATGAAGGATGAAGGACAGAGCTTCTCAGTCACTGCCCTGGGAGTGGTTTTGTTTTTGTCCTTTCCCCAGGGATGTCTAGCAGGGATTTGAGTCCAGCTGTCACAGAAGCCCATTCTTTTCTTATATGTCAGCACAGAGCCTTCTATCCCAGCGCCACTTCCCAGCACTCTGGCCAGGTGTGGCCAGTGGAACCAGACCCAGTGAGGAACCCCAGCTGAGGACACAGGAAGTTCTTTGCGTCCCATTTCTCCTGTTCTGGACAGATGCTGAGATGAGGTCTGGCTGAAGAGCAAGTGGTCCCTGGCAGAGAGCAAAGCAACAGTGTTGAGAGACCCAAGTCCCCAGGTGACAGGTGGGAGACGCTGAGCAACTCCCTTCTCCCTTCTGCTGCCATTTCCAAGACAAATAAATGGTTTCCTTTGCTGCTTCTTGAGGCCTTTTTACCTTTCTTGAGCAGCCTTCCTAATCCTCTTTTCTCACAGCACATCTGCTGACTTAATCTCATGTTAAGACTCACACCTACAGTGCGATAAACGATGATGACACTGGCTGAGCCAGAGACTGGGCTGAGCCTGCACGGCCCTGACAGCCCTTAGAAAGAGGCGTGCCGGTGAACATGCTGTGGGTGCCACAGCTGACTTGTACCTTTTATTTTGGTTTTGCTTTGTCTCTGGTGTTTTGAGATAGTCTTCACTCTGTAAGACAGGCTGCATAGCACACGCTGGCCTTTTTATCAGTTCTTCCTGCTTCAGCCCCCGAAGGCTTAAATGAGAGCTGGGAGCCTTCATGCCTGGAATTTGGGTGGATGTTGCCATGCAGTCTAGGCTAACCTTGGATGTGTAATCTCCTGACTCGTAAGTGCTGGCATCACAGATGTGCACCAGCATGTCAGGCTCTGGGATGCTCACTGGACCAAATCCTGTCCTCAGGTCAGAACTGGGGGGAGCCTGGAGAGCAACCCCAACTAGCTTGTCTCCAGTTAACCAGAGGGGCGCAGGAGTTCCTGTGCTTCGCTCAAGCACCACAGGGGAGACTCACTTTACATGTTGGGGTGCTGTGTAAGGCTTTAGTAAAGAAAGGGGCTGGGCATGGTGGCACAGACCCATAATGCAAGCCCTGAGGTGGAGGCGGCTGGATCACTTCAGGACCAATTTCAGCTGTATCTCAAAACAACAGAGGAGCCAGAGAGCAGGTCAAAACTCCCCATAACTACGATTCTCTTATGTCTCTAGACAGCCAGGGTCATCTAGAATGTGGTGGGTGGGTGCGTGCGTGCGTGTGTGTGTGTGTGTGTGTGTGTGTGCGTGTTTCCTTGGCGAGAGCTTGAGATGTCGGGCTGCATCTGGACCCCAGGCATCATCTGCCTGCTCTCTTCCCTGAGGAGGGTGGTATGCACCTTTCCTCCATCCTCCTTGTCGCCAGATGGCCAAATGCTGGGGCCAGAGCCAAAGTCGGCAGTGGGACTCCTCAGCCCTCTCGTCTCTGCACATTTCTACATGGAACCAGGGCCCCTCTTCCCCTAGGCCCCACCTCTTAGCCCACCAGGAAGGAGAAAGGGAAATTCTCATAAATCCCCCTATTTATACAAGAAGACAGTGTGTTTCTTGTGCCAGAAGAAACACAGAGAGGGAGCTGTCAGGGAAGAAGGGACCCAGCCCCAGACCTTGAGAGTCAATTTATCTTCCCCAGTCAGGGCTTGCGGACTACTGCAGCACTGGCTGTGGGAGACGAGGCTGGGAGCTGGGGGCAGCCAGGGTAGTGCTGCCTGGCCTTTGTTTCTGACCTCAGCCTTTCTGCTTCCTCTCAGCGGCCCCTTCCCCTGACATTCTTTTTCAAAACATCTTTCCTGAGGTGTAACTCACGCACAGCACAACCCCACTTGTAATGGACAGTTGATGGCTTCAGTATTTTCACGGATGTGTGTGACTTTCAGCACAATCCGTTTAAGAGCATTCTACCCCCTTCAGAGAGCTGCCTCCTCCTCAGTGGTGTGGCCACTACCTGATCCCCCAGCTCCCTTCCAGCCTGCAGCCAGGGAGCTGTTTCCCACAGTAGTAAGTAGGTGGCCTGTGACTGGCTCCTTTTTCTTGGTCCATTGTGTTGCTGTGTCAAAACGCGTATCCATCCTTTGTTCCTGTTCATGGCTGAGTTGTTTGACAGTGGGAGCACCACATTCTGGGTATGTGCTCATCAGCACCCATTGGGTTGTGCCCATGTCCAGATATTATGATTCTCTCTTATGTCTCTAGATGGTTTGAATAATCTAGAATGAGGTCTGTGGCCAGGGATAGTCTGACTATAGAAGGCAGGACTTTGCCTGGCTCTCTCGCTCCTCCGCTTGTTCAGTTGCTGAGGAGGGCCACTGCCTTCCTCAGCAGCTCTCTCTGAGGCCCTTGCTATTCTTGGAGCCAGAGTGGATAGACAGGGAATACCTCTCCAAGGATGGCCCCATGGAAGCCTCTGTCTCAGGGTGCTGCAGTTAAGGTCTCTGGAGGCTCCCGGGACACGGGAAACTCAAGTTCTTGAAGGCAGAGCTGTTTGAGTCTCCCTGCCCCATGTCCCGTCTCACCTCTTTCAGTCCACTCTCTGCCAGCACCAGACATTGTCCTACCTGCATCAACTTGGCATACCAGTGGGAACATCACGATGTGTACAAGCGGTCCAGACCGTGCCAGGTTGCATTTGCTGAGTGAGGGCTGAGAGAATGTTCCATGCTCTGGGAACAAACTGTGGAGAAAATCAGTTATAAAGTACTTTCTGTTGTCACCCCTTTCCTCGTCTTCACAAAGGTGGGTGTACAGAGCATAAAACGCTACCTGTGTAACAGCTGCTATGTATTGGACCAGCGGCACACCAAAGTAGTTAGTTATCTGATTGCTTTTCATGTATTTTTTAAGGCAGAGTTTCATGTAGTCCAGGCTGTCCTAGAATTTTCACAGTGCAACTGAGAATAACCTTGAACTTTTGATCCTCCTCTCTTTACCTCTCAAGTGCTGGGATTTCAGGTGTGCACAAGATGCTTGATTTATATGGCACTGGGAATGGAATCTAGGGCTTCCTGCGAGCTCTCCTGACCACTGAGCCACAGCACCAACCTGCTTTCACCTCCCGAGAAAGTATAATAAAACCCATTTTGATTTCTCTTTACATTTATTCATTTATTTATTTACTGTGTATGTGCAAACATGCTTACATATCTTGTTCTGAGGACAACTTACAGGAGTAATTTCTCTCCTTCCACTCACTGTGTGGGTTCCGGAGATCAAACTCAGGTCAGACTTGGCAGCAAGTGCCTTTGCCAGCTGAGCCATCCCAACAACCCTAAGCATGCCCATTTTAAAGTAATAACTGGCAGCCCCTGCCTCTCCCTGCCCACCCGGAGCAGGTGGGCCGCACTCCCCTGCCCTGCGCAGTGGCCGCTCCTTCCTCGTGGGAAGGGTGGAAGGACCACTTGTCTTTCCAGGGCTTTGTCCCAGCACTTGCCGAGCTGCCTGTTTTTATGAGCAGGACAGAAAGAGCGCTGGGTTTTATCAGTGGAAGACTCAGTGGACCAGAGGGAAACCGAGGTGGAAACAGAAGGAGGACCTAGCAGGACAGGTAACCCAGGGTCAACAAGGGACCACTCAATCTTTGGCACCTGCTCAATCGGCTTTCTCCCCAATCTGGGTGGCACACAGCAAGCTTGAACATGGTGTTATTTTTGTTTGTATGACTTGATTCCTCACAGAAAATATAAAAGAGAGCCAAGGCTAGCTGATTATACAGAGAAGCTTGTGAGTCTATAGCCTATATACCCTGCTTAATTTTGCACAGTGGCATTTATGTGGGCCTTACTATGGACCGTATGCCCTTTGAACTTTTCCTTTTGAGATGGAGTTTCATATAGCACAGGCTAGCCCCAAGCTCACTGTGTAAGTGAGGCTTGCCTTGAATTCTTACCTTCCTGCCTGCGCCTCCCAAGTGCTGGAATTGCAGGTGTGCCCAGCTTGCCAGATGTTTTGTAACTATTAACTTGTCTCCATTCTATACCCACTTTTAAAATGGGGAAACTGAGGCACAGCTATCCAGTATCTTACCGAAAGTCACAGAGTCAGCATGTGGGCAATTGGTGCCCAGGGCCTGGCCTTGAGTCTATGAGGAAATGCTTCCCCAGTGTTCCTGGCACAGACATAGCATTTGGGAACTGTGGTTTCTCTGGCAGCCCCCCACCCCCCCAGTCTTTATGGCCCATTGGAAAACTCAAGCCGGGCTGTGGCTCCCACGGTGATGATCCTTCAGCTGCCTCCTTGGCACTGTCATCCGCGCCTCGTCTCCTGGCAGCGGCTCCAGCCAGGAGTACCTCAGCTGCTTGTGCAGATCAAGATTTCTCAGGAGAAGGAGCACACGGGGAGCCATGGAGCAGCTTGCTGTCTCCTGGCTGTCAGGAAGAGCGGATGAGTCACGTCTGAGTGCAGACGGCTGCAGTGCGGCCCAGCCCAGTGTGGAGAAGGCTGTCTGTGCAGCTAGCCTCTAAGCCATCTCGGGGGGTATCTGGAGCGGCCATTGCTGCTACTGCAGGTTCTAGAGGGCTTGACCTTGAAGTCCTGGTCTTCCAGCCTTCTGATTCTACATGCTGAAACATGCAGGTGTTGGTATACCCCCCGCCCCTGGCTGACATCTGGGGACTGAGCCCAAGGCTTCGAGCATCCTAGGCAAGCATCTTCCAGCTGGGCCATATCCCCAGCCCATGTCTGCAGTTTAAGAATTCTATCTCCTTCAGTTCTTCAGTGAAGAGCCTAATGTCTTCACTTAATGTTGGAACCCAACAGGCTTGCCTGGGCCCAGATGGGGAGGAGACAGGACAGTTTAGGCTCAGCCCAGTTTTACTTCTCCAAGATCCCTGAGAGAAAGAGCAGGGATTTGAATGAATGAATGTGCCCAACTTTCTCCTAATGGCCTCCATTAAGTAATGAAGAGTCATTGCTGCTAGTTTCCTTAAAAAAAAAAAAAAAAGCAGAAAGAATATGACAGGAAGGCTTGTGGTTAGACCACAGGAGGAACCCAGCACTCAGGCTACTCTGATGAGCATCTAACTGATGTTCCCACCAAATCCCTTATCCTCGTTTTTGTAGAGGGAGGACACTGGAGCACAGGAAGGCCAGCACCTCAGGCACCTGGGTGGACAAACCCACCTGAGGTCGGGACTGGGAAGGAAGAGACCAATCTTGGCTTACATGCCCTCCCTTGGCACAGCCCCAGGGACCTGGAACCTGCCTCCACCTCTGCCCAGCTGCGTGGTCTTGGGTGCATCGTCCACTTCTCTGTACCTGGAGCTTCCACGGGTGATGGCCCTACTCCACAGGCCTCTCGTGTGGGCCTGGCGAGTCTGCAGTGGAGTGCTTGGGAACAAGTGCTGAAAATGCAGCCTTTGGCAGCTGGAGACATGGTTCAGCAGTGAAGAGCCCCTGCTGGCCTCCCAGAGGACTTGGGCTACTGGCATCCACACTCCATGGCTCAGGAAAGCCTGTAAGTCCAACTTCAGGGGTTTGGTACCTTCTTCTCTCCTTTGAGGGCAACAGCGCACATACACACACACACACATACACACACACACACACACACACACACACACACACACACACGAGAGATGGCTCAGCAGTTAGCAGTTTTTTCTCTTGCAGGGGCTGGGCTTCAGTCTTACGTCACCAGTTCACAACCATCCCAGTTCCAGGGCATCTAACACCCTCTTGACACACGCAAGCCCCAGGCATGCCTGTTGTGCACATGTATACAAACATTTATACAGACATACATGTAGGCAAAGCACTCATATGCATAAAGTAAAACAGGTAAATCTAAACAATAATTTAGAAAATATGACCTCAGTTTGTAAAGAAAGAAACTTGCTGCCAAGCCTGAATTCTGTCCTGGGCTAAGGTTCCAAGTTCTGTTCCAGGAACCCACACTGTTGAAGGAGGAAACCAAGTCTGGAATTCATTCTCTCACTACCATACATACTGTGGCACTTGCACACTTACACATAGACACATACAAAATAAGTAAATGTCGACAACAGTAGCTGGATGGTGGTGCACACCATTAATTCTAGCACTTGGGAGGTAGAGGCAGGTGGATCTCTGTGAGTTCGAGGCTATCATGGTCTACAGAGTGAGTTCTAGGACAGCCAGGGCCACACAGAAATACTGTGTCTCAAAACACAAAACAAAAAATAAACAAACAAAAACAAAACACCAAACCCAAACAACAACAAAACAGTATTTTAATTGTAGCCTCAATGTTACTTCTGTTTCCTACCTCCTGGGAGCTATTTCCAGTATTCTGAGATCAGGGAAGTCACCCCAGATTCTGAAAATGGGGGAGCCCCCATGGGTGGGTATGTCTTAGGTGTGCCATTTTAGACAAGGTGGGTACAAAAGGTTCCCACGAGCCCTCAGCTTCTCCAAGTTGCAGACAGGCACACTGGAATAGCCCAGGAAGCCCCTGCCTATGGAAACTTTCATTTAAACACAGATTAGAGCTGGCATATGACTCTGGCAGTCAATTCAGCCATCCCAGGAGAGAGAAGAGTCAGCCAAGAGAACCAACTGAGATAAGGCAGGAGTTCAAACTTCAGGAGATACTCTTCGGAGTAGGCCAAAACAAGATTCCAGAATGAAGAGCCCTAGAAGCCCTCCTGCTCCCTCCCACCTCCTCTGTGCTCCACGCCAGATGGGCTGGGTTTTCCACTGTTTCCTCCCGTGCACAAGGAAGTGCGTGAGGCTTCGTCTCTGAGACCTATGAGCTCCGAGGTTTCACGGGAGCACTTGAGGACAAGGACATGGGAACTCTCCTGTCCTTTGGCTTGGACTCTTCTCATTGCTCCCGAAGCATGTGGCTGCTTGGCTGGCTTTTGGGAGCAGGTGCAAAGGTACCCAGCTGCTGGCTTCTTTGCGGGTGTCCGCCATGCCATGCCTAGGTGGGCCTAGAGCAAGGCTGCCTTTCTGGTTCTCATAAGCCACTCTGAGCTGGGGTGCTGAGATTACCACTCCCCCCTGGGTTAAGGTGGCATATGTTCCCTCTGTCACAGCACTGTGAGGGAGGCTGAGGATGACAATCCTCCCAGTTGTGCCCTGCTGAGTGTGGACTTGGAGAGCGTGTGTCGCCACAACCTTAAGAATCCCCAAATGGGAGCTGCAGTATTTCAGAGCGAGAACACGCTTTAGCTACAGCAAGAGAGAAGAGAGTTGAAACACTGGCAGAATGTCTAGGTTTGGTACAAACAGTTGGACCCCAGGTACCCTTTTCTGACCTTTGGACCAGGGATATCTGTGAGGCCGAGGTGGCTGGCAGGAGCAAGGGCAGAGGCGATGACCTCAAAAGGCCATGCTGGCCTTGGTCCCTATAACTGGGGGAAAGGACCTTAGCATATTGCCTGCCCCAAGACTCATAGACAGAGGTGTGCATCTGTGACTGGAGACACAAGGGCCAGCTGTGTTTCCTTCTTGCTTTCCTCCCTTTTTCTTCTGAGTGCCTGGTTGCCCACCATCTGGGCAGCTCAGAGAACAGCCCCCTGCCAAAGGCATGACAGCACTGATTTATAGACACACACACATACACACACACACACCTTGGCAAGCTCGGGCTGTGTGCCCAGAATCTCCTCTGCTCTGAGAATTGGTACTCCTCTTAAAGGGCTAGAGGAGAGGAGTGCAGGAATGTCCAGAAGGCAGGTTGGGCATTCTGAGGGCTGTAGAGAAAGGACTCTGCCCACAGGACTATGGGTGCTTATCATTCCCTGGGAAGCTTCACCACCCATTACAGCCCTCACCAAGTTAAATTCACATCATGTCTCTGAAAGCTCCTTTAGGCCAGGGCTAAACATCACTGTGTTCCTGACTATGAACTTGGTGTCCAGCACAATGCCAAGGTCTAACAGAGGCTCAAGGGGAGCCTGCTAAGCAGAGGGTAGAATAACCCCCAGAAACTCCTTCTGGGGGTCAGGGGTGAGGCTGCGCTTGCATGCCAGGGTTGGCAGGCCCTGACTGCACTGCTGCTACTCCCAGGGCCTCAGAATCTTTCCTCCATGCCTTCACATGATGGGGCCAACTGGCGACCCAGACCCAAGAGCTTTCCCATCTCTCAAAAGGAATGAGCACAGGAAGCAAGGCAGAGGCAGCTGTGGCCCCGCTAGTGAGAGGGCAAAGCAATTCCAGAGTGGAGGGTGAGGAATGGTTAAGCTGGGTGCCAAAGAAACCTCCTCAGAGTGAGTGTTGTTTTGAGAGAGATGGGCTCTCACGATCCCGCTTCAGCAGCTGGAGTGAGGGAATTGCAGATGGGCATCAGACTTTCCGAGTGTGGAGGAAACACAGGAAGGCTGGAGCACAGTATTCCTGAAATAGCCCAGCCACCTGCTGTGCACTCAGGTTCCTTGGCTGGCAGAGTGGGGGTGCTGCTTTCCCAAACCTCACACTACCTCTCTTCCAAGTTCTGAAAATCCATACCCTGCAATGCTGAGATCATTGGCTACAATCCCAGCAGCTCTGGTCTTTCCTGGAAGCTGGTTTAAGACAACAGTAAATCCCACCCTAGAGCTACTGAGTGAGCCTATCTCTAAAACAGACCTCAGGTGGCTGTCTGCGAACTCAAGGTAACGAGCATTGACCTAGATCACACACCTTAAGAGAGGGACAGACACATTAAATCCTTGGGATGGCCAGGGATGAAACTTCAGCTTTAAATCAAAGATGGGGTCTAAGGGGTACACATGCCTTCATACGTGTCTATGTGTCATGTGTGGATACACGTATTAGATACATTTCTCTTTACTGTAACAGAATACCTGACAAAAGCGACTTAAGGAAGAAAATGTTTATTTTGGCTCACAGTTTAAAGGTACAGTCCATCATGGCAGGGAGGCCATGGTCACGGCAGTGGGTCACATCCCATCTGTAGCCAGGAAGCAGAGAGTGATGAATGTGGGCACTCAGCTGGGCTTCTCCTTTTTATTTTCCTCTGGCTATGGGGTGGTGCCCATGCTTAGGACGGGTCTTCCCATGTCAACTATCTAATCTGGAAAACCTGTTACAGACATGCTCATGAGCTGTTTTTTTTTTTTTTTAATGTATATTTATTTAATTAACCTAGAACACAATGCTGGGCAATAGTTACTCCATCCTAAACCTCCAAGCCTGCATAGTTTCCTCCCATTTATATTTCCCACATTATACTTGCTTTTAGTCATATCTTAGGTCCAGTTCATCTCTCCTTGTGGCTATAAGTCCTCTCCTGCCAAATCTCTCATGAGCTGGTTTTAATGGTGTTCTCAAGCCCGTCAAGTTGGCAACCCCACAGCGTGTGTGGGCACGTATGCCTCTGTGACCAGGAGTAAGTGAGTGTGCATGTGTGCACGTGGGTGTGTCTCCGCCCCCAGGCCTGCGGGCTGTCTGAGCCTGTTCATGTCCACAGTCCTTTTCTTCCGTGGCCGTGGGTTCTTGCTGCCCTTCTTTTCCCCACCTCTGCCTGCAGCTGTAAGTGAAGAGGGTCCAGTACCCTCGGGTGCTAGGGACACCTCTGCAGCAGGCCAGGCAGGAGAGCCCTTGCTCCTGACCTCAGGCAATCCATTTATCTGACCCAAGTCTCATAAAGGCTTCCTGATGAGCCCAATCGCTTGTTAATGGTTATGAGCTGAGACTTGGGATTTATGGCTGAGGTTCAGTGGCCACGAATAGGCACAAGCTATCTGCGAGGCCAGGCTGTGTGTGACTTCCTTTCATGGAGGCCCAGGATAGCAGGACAAGCTCTACCCTGAACTTGGGGCAAAGAGCACCATCACTCCGGGTGGGAAAAGGAACCTGTGGAAGAGATTTCTAAGAGCAAATGCACAGGCCTGAGTGCCAGGGAAGCAGACCTCGTTCTGTGTATTTGGCCAGAGGAAAGGGGTATTGTGACAGTGGAACAATGTGCAAAGGTTGGGAGCCAGACTAGCTTGGGAGCCTCATTTTCCTGACCTGTTGATGGGCCCTGTGACACCATCTCAGGCTCCTGCATTAGGTGAGGGACACCCGGAGTGCCACTGTGCAGTTTGAGCCAGTAAGGGTTGAGACTTTAACTCCAGAACTTCCACAAACCTGCCAGGGTTCCAACACTGCTTTCTCACTGACTCTGTGGCCCAGAGCCTTTCTAGACCCCAGCTACTCCACAGTCACTAAGAGAAACTGAATGCAAAGTCCTTTCATCTTCTCGATGCTCTGAATTTCATAGTCCTAGCTGGAGCCCGTGGGTGAGGTGGGCATGCTCGCTGCCACTGCGCCTCGAAGCTCAGCTAGACATTCTTGCCCTCCTGGTGTCGTCTCTGAGAGCCGCCTCTGGCTAGGTGTTAGGCCCTGTTAGGCGTCCAGGAGAACAAAGGGAATTAGGAAAGACTCTGGAGCAGCTGGGCACTCACAGGAAGAGGACACACTCGTGTGTTCTGCAGGGCCATGCCTCAAAAATAAATAAATAAACAAGCACACCTCTCTCTCCCTTTTCACACAATAATACACACATGGCACACATGTTTATATATGCATGTACACACACAGAGCACCAGGTGGGGGAGGGAGAGGGAGAGCAGCAAATCCATAGTATATGACCAACTGAAAGGCAAGCCAAACACAGCAGAGAAGTGCCCACAGAGGGCCCGGATGGAGGAGACGATTGGTAAACTCCAGTGTTGATCAGGATCTTCAGGCCTCTCCACAGAACAGCCTGGAGTCAGTCGGCTAGGCTGGCCCAGTGCGCATCCTCCTGCTCTCCATCCTCCACCCTCCCCCAGGCACCGCGGCCTAGTGTTGAAACCCTGGACGTCTCTGGGGACGTGGACAGCAGCCAACTCAGTGACGTTTCCTGAGCACATGTTCTGTGCCTGGCGGTGGGCCAGGAGCGGGGGTGAAGGAGGGAAATTAGACTTGATCCCTGTTCCCAGGATGCCACGGCCGCGTAGAGGGGCCGTCTCTATAAACAATGGCAAGGCCGCGTGCTCAGGGACAGCATTGCACAGCCCACAGGTGGCCTGCGCTGTTGGAAAGGGGGGCTAGAGGGAGACACGCACGGCCGCTTTCTACAAACCTGTTGTGAAAGGTTAAAAATGTACAAAAGCACACAAGAGGAACAACATCATAATCTCGGGGCAGCTCCGCAGCGATTCAGAGCTGAGGGCCACTGTAGCCGAGAGAGGACTCGGGCTGGAGCTTCAGGCAAGGCTGAGGCAGGTGCAAACGCCGCCTGCGCCTTGGCTCTCCTGGTGGGGGGAAGTCTCCAGGCGACTTCCACGGAGAGCTGCTGGGAGCAAGAATCCGAGGCCTGGCGAGGGCGAGGGCGGGCCCTGCAGGGCACTGAGGGCGCAGGGGGGCCCTCCGCTCCGCCGGGCGCGCGGCCTTAAATATTACCCCGGAGTTTTCAATTATCTCTTCTTAATGGATTTGCAGGGGCTCTTTTATCAAGCGCGGGGTGGCTGGGTGTGGGGGTGCGGGGAGCGCGCGGCGAGGGCTGGAGCTGGGAAAATGGCCCATATTTCAATATTAAAGCCCTTTACGATCGTCAGCAGCATGAAAGATGCTGCAAATAAAGCGGAGCCGCCCGCGCCAGCCTCTCCATCTCGCAGGTTTTAATTAACGCTGAGGGGGAGGCAGCTGCTGGGCGGGGTCTGAGCCGGGCCAGGGACGGTTCGCGCACCGAGCTCGCTCAGGTGCCAGGGTCCCGAGGCCGCGGACGACCGCGCACTGAGCGCAAGAGGTGCGAAGGCTGGGCGGCTGGGGCTACTGCGAGGGCCTGCTCCTCTTCCAGCCCCCCACCTTCTGCCGCCTGCTCCAGCCAGCGGCCCCCAGCCGTCCCGAGCAGGAACTCCGTGTGACCCGTCCCCCATGCCCCCCCCCCCCCAGCGGCAGTTCCAGGACGTCTGCTCTCCCCATCACCCTCTTCCCCGCCCGCCCCGCTCTCCGCCGTGCAGCGCACACAGAAGCGCCTCTGTT
Source organism: Meriones unguiculatus (assembly GCF_030254825.1). Lineage (NCBI taxonomy): Eukaryota > Metazoa > Chordata > Mammalia > Rodentia > Muridae > Meriones > Meriones unguiculatus. Next base: position 575,710 of record NC_083356.1, read on the forward strand.
TGGCCTTGGCAGCGGCCTGGCCCAACAGCTTGCTCCTGAGCGGCAGACTCATCCGTCAGGCGGGACGGATGGAGCGACGGCAGGCTGCCCGCTCCGAGGATTCCCTGGGGAGCCACCTCTGGCCTGGGCCCAGACTCCTTTCTTTCCCTCTCTCCGCCTCGCCAACTTTGCCCCCAATCGCCTGCTCAGCACAGTTCTGTGTCCAGGCTCTTTGGGCTCCCAACACTCCTAGCCTGGGTCCTAGGGTCCGAAGGACCCACTGGACTCAAGGGCCACACTGAGCTGTTCTCTCCTCACCTATGTGCTCATGGCAGGCTCTAACTCTGGCTTGAAAAAGTCATCGGTCTCAGCGGACCACGATTCTAAACTAAACCCGCAAATCGACACTCACGGTTTACAACAAGCAAACTTTACACAGTAGAGAGACTGGAAAAATGATACAAATAAAGGACACGGTCTTTATTCCGGAGAATCTCCAAGTGCTTAATCACTACTGAAATGTTTGGGGAAGCTAAATTCTCTTATTGTGTTGCAGAGCTGGCAATTACCTACTTGACAAATTCAGTTCGGTTGTGTATGTTTTCTGAGACAGAAGCTCACTTAGCCCAGGTTGGCCTCAGGTTCACTCAGCTGAAGGTGACCTTAAACTTCTCATCTTCCTGCCTCCGCCTCCTAGATTCTGGGATTACAGGGGCTGCACCCCGGTTTGTGCAGTGCTGGGTGTGAATTCCACGCTTTCTGCTTGCTAGACAAGCACCCTACCAACTCCCAGGACAGTGAAGTCTACGTCAGATCAAAAGAGAGGAGGAAACTTTTTAACGTGCGGTTTTCTTGGTGTCAACTTGGTGTCGAGCAACGGAACAGAGAACAAAGATGGGCTGTTAAGTGCTACAGGGATGTGAGCAATGGGGGAGGACTGAGCATTGAAGCAGCTTGAGCTTATTGTAGGAGGTCCTGCAGAAGAAGCTGGGTTCGGAGAAACGTGGTTTCTAAGGTAGGAGAGAGTGTATATTTTGCTTCAGTTGAGAAACAATGTATTTTTGAATACAACCTATTTCTCTTGCAATAGACAGGATGCGAGTGGCAATGGAGCCCTCAGGTGAGACAGCGGGAACTTCCATGAGGCTGGAGACCAAGCTGAGTGGGCAGGGAGCTTGAGGCACCCTCCTGTGCTTGGCAGTGGGCTACAGAAAGGACCCAGCACTGTGGGACTAGGTTCCCTCCTCTTGTACCATTAGAAGCTTTGAGAACATGGTCACTGAAGGCTGATTCCCCATACTCCTGATATCACTGGGGGAGAGAGAAGCAAAGACACTCCCCTCTCCCCTGAACTGTGAGGAGAGAGACCTGGTGCCCAGAACACCACTGTGAGCACAAAGAACCAGCTGATCAAATCATAGGGACATAAATGAGGAGCTCATGGTCCATGAGAAAACAACCCACTCCTTTGTTCTGTCATCTCTTTGAAAGCAAGGCTACAGGGTCCCTGCCTTGATTCAGTGACTGGTCACAACTATGACCAAGAAGACAGGACTTCTGCCTTGTCCCTATGAGCATCATAGAAGACACAAATAGGTGGCTGGAATCTAAGGTTTTATGTCTATGAAGGGAAAGGGATGCTTGCCATGGCCGGGCATGAAGGGCACCTAGTCTCGTGACACAGGGGAGGCACTTCTCAGTCTCCCCCAAGGATATGAACTCTACCCTGTGGCAGGGAGACAGCTGCTCTGGCCTAGAGTTTGAGTGCCTGTTCAGTGTCTAGCCAGTCTGTGGCCAACCAGGCCAAGACAGACTTCTTGCTTCTAGGGTGTCCAAGACTGCACTAATGCTCCCCTTCCCACTCCAACAGGGAAGCTCCACCAGGCCCAGCCAACCAGGGAGGAGCTTATCAGTTGTTTTCTCACACCCCGCCTCAGGGCCCAGCTATCTGAGAAGGCTAATGAAGGGAAGGCTCTGTGGAGGGCCTCATTCTTTCCTCCTTCTCTCTGCTGATAACAACTTTGAGACAAACCAGACCGAAGGGAAAAATAGCACCCACCACCACCAAAGAGAACCCCCCAGATGATCTGTCTATCTAGCTGATGCTGGAAGAAGGGAAGAGAACCATGTCATTGCTCCAATGAACTCGGAGCCCATGTCAGTGATCCTGCCTCTACTGGTCCTGTGTCTGGCCTGGGAAGGAATGGTGGGGGAGGCAGCCAGGCAGGGCAGGACAACAGGAACCACTGTAGCACAGGCAAAGCCGGGGCTGCAGCACCTGAGCACTGAGGTCTCTGCAGCAGGGCTCATCACATGATGCCAGAGGTGAGTGCAAGCTCTTAACAAGTCAAACAGGCTAAAGCAGAAAGTGATGGCCTCCACAGGGCCTGCCTGTGGGTTGAAATTTGACTTTTCCCTACAATACAGAAAACAGACCAATTTAGTATTCTTTTATTTGTTATCCAGTCTTCATGTTTTGACAAGATGCTGATAATGTTTCATCAGCTCTTCTGTTACATTTTCAAAACAAAATGAATCATTTCAGATAAATGCCCTTTAGTCCCCCTTCCAGTATACATGCCTCCTGCCCATGGGTATCGCCAACATCAACTTGGGCTGGTTCTCCCAGCCATGCTTCCATATTTATAACACATAAGCATTTCCAAAAATAACAGACTGCTTCAGAGCATTCTAAAAGCTGTCCAACTGCTACAACTCATAGAAATATTTTTTCTGCACTTAAAAAAGGTCTTTATTTGACATTTGTAGCAGAATGTGGGCAAGAATAAAACTAGGCTATGGTTTCTGAGCAGGGCAGGGTGATGTTGGCAGGGGTGGGGCAGAGCAGTTGGCACTCAAGAGAGCCGGCACCTACAGAAGCTGTGGGGGTGGGATTGTGGTGCGCATGGCTGCTTTTCAGCACCACGAACAGGGCTGTGACCTTGGGGAAGACGCCCTGTATTTGTTGACAGGGAGGCGTGTCCAACCGAGAGACCCAGGATGAACCCCAGGTTTGTCCAGTGTGACTCACTGAGTGACAGCCCCAGTGCCCAGGAGGAGAGAGCCCTGGCAGAGAAACTGGGTTGCTCAGAAGATGACCCCACAACTGATGAGGCTGATGGCAGTTGGCATCCCGGGCTCCTGGTGCCAGGACCCAGAGATGGTATGAAGGGAACGCTTAGTCTTGCTGGGGGCAAAACTGACAGTTGATCTGCAAGCCAGACCCCAGCTCACCTTTCCCAGGAGGGCAACTGTGGGGCCCAGCCTTTGTGCCCACACAGAAGACCTGCTGCCCTTTGTGCTGCAGGTCCCTGCAGCCCATTAGCCAGGGCAGACCAGAGGGGGAGGAGAGGGGGAATAAGTGATTCTAGAAACATAAAAACCTTGACAGACTCCCACACTTGCAATTTGGCTCCCATTCTATATTCATCAAGAAGACAAACAGACAGTGATCACAATTGCTTCCTGGAGACTTCTTCCTGACCACTCTAGTCTCTCATTCAGGGAAGACAGTGAAATACAGCTGCTTTGCTTCTGCTGAGACTCCATGCACTGACCCTAGCTCGGAAGTCTGCCTTCTGCAAAATGGAGTAAACCCTCCAGGCTGCTCCAATCTCTGCCTGCTCTGTCCACGCCTGGCCACTCCCCTCCCTCTGCTGCTAGTGCACCTGCCAACAGTCTCTTGCTTGGGACCCTAAACTTCTCATTCCTGCCCACTGCCCACTGCACTGGTTTTCTGAGCCCCAGAATTCTCTGCTTTTGACTTTCTTCTTAGCTTCTCCCTTGAGCATCCCATAGCATAGATCTATAATTCTTTGGGTTCTGGCTATGGCTCGGCACCCTGTTCTTGCTTCTTCCCTGGGATCTTCTGAGGATAATTCTGAACTCTGTTTCTCTTGCCTTCAAAACCTGAAAGGTATCTTCTTCTCTGGGTGCAATCCCTACAGCCACCAAAAGACTCACCAGAGCAGGTTGTAACCAGCTCTCCCCTGCTGACTTTTGCAGGCTTCTAATTTTAATGCAGCACTATTGCCTACAAAATATCACTTCCTAGGACCCCTGCACCCCTTCGTAGAGTTCAGAACATCAAGCTGGGTGAGACGCCTGTTGAGTCAGGTAAAAGACCCCGGGTAGGTATGTCCTGCAATCCTTCTTCCAGGTCCGGGGCTGCTATGGGGACAATGAAAAGCATGGAAGCTTCAAGCTTTGGGCAGCTCAAAGGCAGAAACCACAGAGGCCCCTTAGGTGAAGGGCCACTGGGAAAGAAGGGCGGATCTTGAAATCCACTTCACCCTCTCCAACCATAAAACTTAAAAGCATCCAAGTTGCAGACAGCTTTGGGGATTTTCCTGAAGAATCCCGACTTCTTTGTGAAGTGACTACTCCGTTAGCTGGTGACTTGGATTCAGCTGCCAATTATTAGATGGGAATTAGCACAGAGTCTGAAGTTAAAACTGCACATGTGCATGGCATATTGGCACACACCTTTAATTCCAGCACGCAGGAGGCAGAGGCAGGCAGATCTCTGAGTATGAGATCAGCCTGGTCTACAGAGTGAGTTCTAGAATTACACAGAGAAATCCTGTCTGAAAAAGACCCCCAAATATTTAAAAGTAAAATAATAAGAAATCACACACCTCGTGGTCTTAATGTCAAGCTTGAAGGAGAGTGATACAGGAGGTGAGACAGTGTTTGTTGAATACCACTGTTTTGAAGAGAAAAGGGTTAAGTGCTTGCCTCCCGACCCTGAAGATGCACGTGGTGGGGGGAAAGAACTGACTCTGGCATGCTGCCCTCCGACCCCCACATTAGTGTGGTGAGGTGCACAAGCAACTTGCCTCCACAAAATAAGCAAATGTAACATTTTAAAAGGGGAAAAGGCAGCGCCTGGGTCTCGCGCTGTGCTGCTCTGGCTCTTGCTATGTGCTAAATAAATTCCTGTCACAAGGTCAAAAAGAACTTATGGGGGAAGAAATCAGAAACCCTGGCTCTTGTCCAAGATCCATCCACCCACGATGGGGGGGGAATCCTTTTAATGTTAGAGAAGGGAAGTAAACTTGGACCCAGGACTCTGTCATCAAGGACCTAACTGTCTTCTCTCCCTTTCCTTTCTCACTTTCTCTGTTCCTTCCTTCCTTTAACAGGCTTAGTTAAAGAAAATAGGATGACACATCGTTTATCTGTTTTACATGTGATTTGGATTTTTCCATTAATAAGAAAATAAGACAAGACTGATCTTCTCTTGAGATACAGTCTCACCGGGTAGGTCCTGGCTTAGCCCAGGATGATCTCAGACTTGCTGCTCCTTTTCTGCCTCCCCAGCACTAGGATTACTGGTGTGCACTGCTGTACCTGGTGGACCAAAATGTCTTTTGTCTTAAAATCATTCAAATTTTTCATATTATTACATAATATGTTTTATGCTTTTTTCTCTTCCTTCCTTCCTTCCTTCCTTCCTTCCTTCCTTCCTTCCTTCCTTCCTTTCTTTCTTTCTTTCTTTCTTTCTTTCTCTCTTTCTTTCTTAGACTAGTTTCACTGTGTAACACTGGCTGACTTGGAATTCCTGATTGGCCTACGAACTTACAGAGATGCACCTGCCTCTGCCTGGCTCAGTTGATGAGGTACTCTTAGCACAAATGTGAGAATCTGTGCTCAGCTCATCACAGAATGCGTGGTAGCATTCTAGGGAGGAGGAAAAGGCGGTTATTGATGGAGGAATGACACTCGATGGCTGGCCTCCACACCCAAGCAGGCAGAAGTGGAAACCCCCCTGTGAACATATGCAAATCACTGCTGTGGGGTGCTGGGGTCTTGATTAGGTAAGACATGCTACAGTGCAGCCTCAACAACTCTCTTTTGTATGATTTTTGTTGTTTTGCATTTAAACTTAAAACCTTTTTATTTTGTGTGTCTGAGCTTTTGCCTGAAAGTGTGTATCACATGTATCCAACCCCCTGGAACTGGAGTTATAGAGCCGCCATCTGGTGCTGGGACCCAAACATGTGTCCTCCGTGACTTAATTGCTTTTCTATTGCTGTGCTGAAACACCATGATTAAGGAAGTTTATAAAAGAAAGTGTTTAATTAGGGACCAGTGGTTTCAGAGGGTTAGAGTCCATGATAGTGGGGCAAAGACATGGTGGCAGGAAGAGCTGAGAGCCTGCATCTCAGAGAAGTCATGCAAGTCTTTATAAACCTTAATCATGCAAGTCTTTCTTTATAAACCTTAATCATGCAAGTCTCTATAAACTTTAAAACTCCAGTGACACATCTCAACAAGGCTACAACCCACCCTTCCCAAACAGTTCCACCAACTGAGGACCAAATATTCACATATATGACCCTATAGGGGCCATTTTTCTTTAAACCACCACGCTCTGCAAGAGCAACGAGAGCTCTTAACCTCCGGGCCATCTCTCTACTCTGCTATGTTTTGTTTTGTTTTGTTTGAGACAGGGTCTTTTTTTTTTTTTCTTTCTTTCCCAAGACAGGGTTTCTCTGTGTAGCCCTGGCTGTCCTGGAACTCACTATATAGACCATGCTGTTCTTGAACTCAGAGAGTTGCCTGCCTCCTGAGTGCTGGGATTAAAGGTGAGTACTACAGGGTCTTGTTCTGTAGCCCATGCTGACCTTGAACTCCTGATTTTCTTGCTTAAACCTCCCAAATTTGGGGGTTCTCATCTATTTTATTTTATTCTTAAACTTTGCTACCACTGTGGCAGGCTATACTTCTAATGACCACCATTTAGTGAGGTTCCAGGATGTGTCAGGCCCCATCCCAGATACTTTTCTTTGCGTCCTGTTGTTTCAGTTCTCACAGCCACCTGAAACACATACAGGCCCATAGCTAGCCTGAGGCCAGTCAGCTGTCAGCAGGCTCCTTTCTTCCCTGAGGCTCCAAAGCAGACAGGGCCCCCTGCTGCCTCTTGGAGGCCAGAGCTGCCCCCTATAGAATGGGGTGAAATAACAGCTGAAAAGAGGACTGGGGCTGGAGAGGCGGCGGCCCCATCAGTTAAGAGCCCTGGCCGCGCTTCCGAGAACTCAGGCTCGATCTCCAGCACCACATGGTGGCCCACAGCGCCTCACTCCAGTCCCAGGGATCTTCTGGCCTCCCTGGGTACCAGACATGCATGCAGTAGACAGGCATACATCAAGCAAACAATTCCTATACAGAAAATAAAAATAAATTTTAAAAGAAAAGGGTTGAGTCAGCATCCTAGGTTCTCTCTTGCTCTGATGCTGTCTCTTATGCAAGTTATTGTACCTATACCTCTGTCCTCCCCTCCAAAATTTGAAAAAGAATCCCCACTTCACAGGGCACTGTAGGAACTAAAATTAATACCCGTGAGACACCTGGAACAGATTTTGGAGTGTAGCAGTTACACAAGAACTGCTTGCCAGTGGTGATCTTTGTGACACTACTATGAGCAACAGGGCCCATGGCAGAAAGTAGTGGTTATTAAAATGAGAGAAGCAAGCCAGCGAGGTACACCAGCCAACCTGAGTTCCGTTCCAGGGCCACACGGTGGAAGGAGAGAACCGCAGGTCGCCCTCCAACTCTGCAGACGTTCAGTACCATTCACAAGACGATAAGACAAACAGCTATCAAAGTGCTAATAAATAAATAAAAAGACATGTGATAAGAGCAGTGCTATCAAGAAAAGAAATGCCTTAAAAATAAGGAGGTCCACCTTGAGTTACCCAAAGTATCTCAGCTAACCAAAGGCATGGGGTTGCCTTCAAGTGGGGAGGGGTTGGCTGGAGAAACAACGCCCAGTTCATGGCTGTGTCAGAATCCAGGCTCTTCTGAGCCCATTTGGAGGACAGAGCCTACCCCTGCCCAAGACAGACCGTCAGGTCCTCTCAGCATTAGTGTTGGCTCCGTGGCTTGGCCAGTCTGGGAAGATCACTCACACAACCCTCCACGCCCACCTGGGCAAGCCTTGTGGACACTTCTCAACGTCTCTGTGATGGGCATCTTCTCTAAAGGGAGCCTCGTGCCTCCCCAAAGATGCTTTCTGTCTCATCTTTCTCCTGGGACCTTGCAGGCCTGCCTTGAGGATGGTTTCCCAAGAATGAGGGCTCCCTGTGGGAGAGAGCCAGATGCTGGAGTGGAACAGACCTCCTCTTCCCAGGCCTCTCCCCTAAGCTGGGGTCCCAGACACCTCTCCCAGTTTGGAGAGCAGTTATTTATGGTTTATTTTTGACACCAGATCATCACTGCCCGAGTTTCATCAATTTGTCACTGTTTTTATTGTCAGCAATTGCCCATAACTGGAGCACATTTAAAATGTCATTGATCTTGGTATTACAGTGTCATAATCTGACAGTAATAGGTGTAGCCAGCGCAGGAAGCCCAGGCCCTGAGATTGATGGCGTTCAGCACACCAATTATACTCTGTCCATCTAAGTGATAAAAGAGTACGTAGGAGGCATTCAATAGATAAATTAGATATCGCTCCCAATTATGGCCTTTTATCTCAGGAGTCAGATGCTCCCCTTAGAACTTCTTTTTCTTCATTTGGCTTGTAAAGGGACCTTACCTGACCCCCAGGCGGAGCTCCCACCCTGCTTCCCTCCCCTGTGCTCCCCGCCTTCCTGTGGTCTCACCTGGATGCTGGGGACTTTACTCTGAAGCCTCTTGATGTCAGCATCACAAGTGTGGAACAGGGGAGGTGTCTAGGGCAGGCTTTTGGGAAGCCCTTCCCATGATGCAACACTGACTGAAGAAATCTACCTGGGGAAAGGAGCTCTACAGTGATTGCCAGCCAGCTCCAAAGGCCAACAGGGACTTCACAGTAGCAGTAAGGACTTGGGTGGAATTCGGAAGGGTGAAGGAAGAGCTTGCAGTCCTTTGGAAGTGAACCCATCTATCCCCTGGACATAGAGAAGCCAACTGAAAGCTCTGAAGCTCACTTGCCATTCCAATTCTGGTCAGGTAGCTTCCTCAGCTCGCCTGGCTCTCAGCTTGCCAGGCAAGCCACACTTTGCCAAAAGGGTGTTCACCTAAGGCCAGGGAGGTATCTGGTCAGGGAACAGGAACGGCGAGGGGCCAGCTTTATCTGGGGCCTGGCTTATACACATTTGAAACTGCAGACAGCCCTGTGCTGGTCCAGTCCTGTGCCTTTCTCCCTTTCCACCCTGTGTTTCCCCCAGAAGCCACGGGAAACTGAGTGGGTGGAGTCACCAGCTACTAACGGAGCCAGAATCCAGGTGGGTTTACTGAGCTTTGAAAGAGAGGTTCTACAGGCTGCCGCTCCCAGGAGTCACCCCAGCATGGGAAATAGTCTTGGCACTGAGCACCCGCTCACACCAATGAGAAGCCGGTCTTCTAGCGGGAAATGTGGTCTGGGGGAGGGGGCAGGGGGCTAGAGAGGGAGCGGGGAACCATCAAACCCCTCCAGCATACCCGCAAGCTGTGATGGAGTGGTGGGTGCCATTTCAAGTGAAATGTTTATAGGGAACAAGCGTGACTTAAATGACTTGGCTGATAAACACAAGCCAGATAGGGAGAGGGGCAAGGCGACAGAGTGGAGGAATCAAAGGCCCGGAGGCCCCCAGTGTTAAGTAGCTGTCTGAAACTCCACTCAAACACACACAGCAGCTTTGCTCTTAACATGTTTTAAAGAGCTGGTTATGATTTCCTCCAGGGCAGCTCAGATTAAGGCTGGAGTAGAGCCCCCAGCTGAGCGGCTTCAATAACTGTCCATCACATCCTCTTTAGAGAGGCAGCTGCCTCCCCTGCCTTGGGAGCCTGTGGCTGGGCCGGCTTCAAGACTGCTTCTGCTCCTCTGTTGACCCGCTCCTGCTCCTAGGCCCTGGCTGTAATGCTGCCCTGAGGTTGGGAAATGAGCAGCCCTCCCAGAGCGCTTCGGCTCCCACATACAGAGGACAAGAGGCTGAAAACCAACAGATAAGGCATGCCCATCATTCCCAGCATCCAACGGCCACTGCTGCAACTCTGGTTCAAGCCGCCATTTCCCACTTGGGTTCCCGTGGTCACCTTTCCATCAGTTTCCCTGTATCGTCCAACACGCCTTGCAGACCTTCGGTACTTCTTAGATGCCTGTTTGTTCTCTAAGAAAAGACAGACTCAGTTTCCCGTGGCTTCTGGGGGAAACACAGGGTGGAAAGGGAGAAAGGCACAGGACTGGACCAGCACAGGCTGTCTGCAGTTCCAAGTGTTTATAAGCCAGGCCCCAGATAAAGCTGGCCCCTCGCCGTTCCTGTTCCCTGGCCAGTGTGGCTTGCTTGGCATGGTGAGGAGAACCAGGCAAGCTGAGGAAGCCACCTGACCAGAATTGGGATGGACAAAGGTGTGGGTCTAGATAGGAGGTGAGGGAGGAGGGTCGGGAATAAAAGAAATCAGAATCAGAATATATTATATGAAGAAGTCCTTTTTTTTTTTCAGGACAGGGTTAATCTGTGTAGCCCCGGCTGTCCTTGGACTCACTCTGTAGACCAGGCTGGCCTTGAACTCACAGAGTCCACCTGCTCTGCCTCCCCAAGTGCGGGGATTAAAGGTGGCCATCGGCACTGCTCGACAAGAAAATCTATTTTCAATTTTAAAAAACGAACATTTAAAAACTGAAGTCTGATGCTTCTCATCCCTCTTTTAACTTGGGTTGAAGAGTGATGTCCCTCAGTTAGCCTTCAGAGCCTCAAATCACTGTCCCTTCATTGCCTCAGGGAGGCCACCCCACACACTCTCCTTGCTCATGCCCTTCCATCCACATTAGCGTGTGTGTTCCACAAACTCTCCGAGGGCTCTGGCTTCGGGACCTTTGCACTGGCTCCTATGTCTGCCAAGAGTACCCTGGCCCCAGTGTTTGTGAAGCTCAGTGCTCCTTCCTCTGTGTCTGTGTGTGAACACCTCATTCTCAGTAAGACCACATAAAGTATTGTCCCCAGAGCTTCTCCACCCTGATGCCTCTTTCCTGTGCCTATTTCTTTTCTCTGACATGTAATAAAAATTTTTTAAGTAATACATTTGTTTTTATTTGGTTTAGGTCTCACTATGTGGCTCTGGCTGTCCTGGATCTCATGATATAGACCATTCTGCCTTCCACTTATTGGAATAAAGATGTGCACCACCATGCCTGGAAATACATTCATTCATTCATTCATTCATTCATTCGTTTGTTTGTTTATGTATGCATGCACCCTGTGTTCACGTACATGCCATGGTACATGAGTGGAGGCCAGAGGACAATTTTCAGGAGTCTGTTCTCTCTCTCCACCAATCGGGTACTGGGGATCAAACTCAGGTCATCAGGCTTGGCAGCAAGTATTTTACGCACTGATCCATCTCCCCACCCCCGTGTGGGTTAGTAAGTGTCTTCCCATTACCCTCCCAGCCAGATGTGAACATCACACAGACAGGCATCTTCCTGTCGCTAATACATCCTAAGGTCCTGGACTACTGCTTGATAACTGTTTAATGAGAAAACACAGGAATGAGGTTACGTGGGCGAGAAGTTGAGATGGAAGGCAGAGACCACCCTGCTGGGTCCGAAGCTAACTTCTGCTTACCTTTTCCTCTCAGGCCACATGTGAGGATTGGACCATCAGTGAAATGTGTACCAGCAGTGGGGCTGGAGCTTCACCAGAATGGAGACATACCTCAAGGGACAGTCTGGATTCTCCTCAGGCCTGGTGGGGACCTGGCTTCAGACTGGAATTTCATCTCAGCAACTAAAGTAACTGTGGGACAGGAACACCAACAGAGGCCTGTGGTGCAGTGCGATTGATAGCGAGCTTGCCTAGCGTTTGTGAGGTCTTTAGGGTCAATCCCCAGGACTGGACAAGCTGGACATGTGAAAAACCTGTAATCTCCGCAGTCTGGAAGTGGAAGCAAGATCAGAAGTTCCAGGTTATTCTCTCCTTTGTGAGTTTGAACCCAGCCTCAGCTCCATGAAATCACCTCAAAAAGAAAAAAAAATCTGCAGGCATGTGCAGGGAGAGAATAAAGGTTTAAAACTGGGAATCAGCACTTTTCAAGTGGGGCTTGGGAAGCAAAGAGAAAACAGGGCTGGCACCACTCTTCAAAGTCAGAAAAAAAAGAGACACAAGTGGAATCAGGAGGCTGGAAGCCACATATGTGAGAGAGGAGGACACTGAGTGTCCCAAGACCATCATCTCAGCGTGCGCCTCTGCCCAGGGCATAGGAAAAGGCCATGTCTGAAGACAAGAACTGAGGTTAGATGCCCGCTGCCGACAATGTGACAGGTAGGGAAGGGCGCCTTGGGGCTCTTCCGGCAGGACTCGTCTGAGTGTGCATCACAGGGCCTGGGCTGCTCTGGGACAGAAGGTTGGAGCAGCCCAACATGAGGAAGCTTGGTTCTCAAGCATGGACCTTAGCAAGAATTCTGGACCCTTAAGTCAGGAACCCTGCTTTCTCTCCTGCCCCTCAGAAGGTGGGGAGGCAATTTGGAGAATTTATATATATATATGTGTGTGTATAAATATATACATATCCAAGAAGTATATATATGTATATATGTATATCCAAGAAGTATGTATATGTATATATATCTAAGAAGTATATATGTGTGTACATGTGTATATATATATATAAGAAGTATATATATCTCCAAGAAGCATATATATGCATATTTCCAAGAAGTATGTATATGTATATATATCCAAGAAGTGTATAGATGTGTGTACATGTGTATATATATATAAGAAGTATATATATATATATATATATCTCCAAGAAGCATATATATGCATATTTCCAAGAAGTATATATGTATGTATATATATCTAAGAAGTGTATATATATCCAGGAAGTATATAGATGTGTGTACATGCGTATATCTATAAGAAGTATATATATATATATATATATCTCCAAGAAGCATATATATGCATATTTCCAAGAAGTATGTATGTATATATGTATGTATATTCAAGACGTGTATATGTATATACATATAAGTATATATACAATAAGTATATATATGTAGATAAATATGCATGTATATATGCAAGACAGTGGCCACCGAGGTTATAATGGAGAGGGCCTGGTGGCTGGCCTTGAACCTGAGGCTGGTAAGCATACTTACTGGTCATTGTATGATTTTTTTTAATGATTTATTTTATTTTGATGTGAATTGGTGTTTCGTCTGCATGTATGTCTGTGGAGGGTGTGAGATCTGGACCTGGAGTTACAAACAGTTGTGAGCTGCCATGTGGGTGCTGGGAATTGAACCCAGGTCCTTCGGAAGAGTAGCCAATACTCTTAACCACTAAGCCATTTTCCAGCCCCTATATTATAATTTTGATGTCTTTTGAGTTTTGAAACATGTTTATATATTTTCTATTTAGAAAAATCATTAAAATCAGATAAAAGAGCAACAACAAGGGTGAGAACTGAGGACAATGACACGGCCCTGCTTGTCAGAGAGAACCTTATCCAGTACCTCAGATCCCCGGAGGGACATGGCTGGAGGATGCCACACAGCATTCAGGGTTGGTGAAGATCTGGGGACTGGCTATCTAGACCTCAGCACCCGCTCTCTCTGTCTGATCTTCCGTGGCTCATCCTGCCTTTGACTTGCCTGTGTTATTGGCAGAACTGTGCATTGTTCTGGATTAACCTCCCATGAATGGCTTTTAAAGGTGTGTCATCTCAAATCTCATCTTTCTCAGAATGTCATCTCCTTAGCAGCTCTTTTCTGTGCTACTCAGGTAATGTCTGATACTTTCTTCCTACTGTCTTTGCCTCCCTCCCTTCCAACACCCTTTACCACCAAAGTGCTTCTCCGCAGAAGCTTGGCCTGGCTCCAGACAGGACATGTGACCTTGAGTAAGTCAGTTAACCTTTCAGCATCTCTGTTCCTTGCCTCTCTTTGAGGATTCTGAGCTTCCCTCTGGGGTTATTTATTCATCCACTTGTACAAGCATGTATTCTGTGCCAGACACCAAGCCTGGCACCGGGGAGCACGACAGACAATGTGTGTGAAGCTAATCCAGAGACAGAGTCATTGCCAAGGCCTCTTGCTGACACCGCTCTGGATAGTATGTCAAGGCTGGCACAATCGGCTCACAAGGAGGAACCACACTGAAGTTATTGAATGCTGCTGAGGGTTCAGTCTGGGGCTGTGGGAGTGTCCACATGCCAAGTACCTCTTCCTAGAAACTGGACTAGAACAGGCCACAGGGAAGGAAGTTGCTCATGTCCTAGCTTTGCTGATTTCTTAACTCCCCACCCCAGTCCTTCCTGGAGACTGACATAGCAACTAAGATGCTGGGCTTGGAAACTCGCTTTGTACCCTGCAAGAAAAGAGCCTCCTGTAAGACAACCATCCTGACTTGAGTAGCAGCATTGTTTCAGAGATGCTAGAGAGGGTTTCCCATCCCCCCCCCCCCCGCAGGCTGACCCCTACCTGCCTGACTACGGAAGACAAGGTTAGCAACCCTGGGTGGACAGGCACTGTAGAAAAAGTGGCTACATCTGGTGACAAGACCCTAAATTAAGGTGCTACTGATGGGCCGTGATGGAGGAAGGATCTGATTTTGACAGAAGCAGGCACTCCCGGGTGGCAGGGAGTGGTCGTGGAGGACATGGAGCCTCCTGTCTTCCAGGAGGAAGATGGTCTGTGAACTGCAAAGGATGTGGCAGAACCAGCAACGGTAGGGGAGGGAGCCAGAGATGCCACATCACCCATGTGGACAGGGACCGAGTAACTGGAGTCCCCCGCCTGGCATAACATCTCACACAAACCTGTGTGGGTGTCTCACTGAAGCCTTCCCCGAGAGACGTGGAAGCTTCAGGCTTTGGTACCTGGTCCTCATCAGGCATCAAACAAATACTTGAATGAATGGACAGACGTGGACAAGTGTTTACAAGCAGATACTACACTTAATCAGGTAGAGATGGAAAGCAGCATGGCATTTATACGGCTCATCAAACCTCAGGTAACAGGTTGGTTCTGAGCGATGGACTCGTGATGGTTTGGGGACATGGAGTTGCAGGAGCTGCTTCAAAGCTACACAAAAGTTGGTTTAGGCTGTGGGACCTAGATGCACTTCTCCAACCTCAGTCTGACAGAACCAGCAGCTTCTGGAGGGAGGAAGTGATCCTAGTCAGCCAGCAGCGGGGTTGGTCTGTGTGTGTGGATTCTTCCCTGGGCCTGATTCTTCTACAATGAGGGGTGGCAGTGGCGCGCGGTGGGGGAGGGGGGAATCTAGGTGTTTGCTGTCCCTGACAATCTGCCTCAGCTGACTTTCAGCCCCTTATTCTCGGAGTGCCGGGGTTACAGGCGTCCGCATGCTGGTGAGGCTATTTTCCACCTTGTCTTTCTCGCTGCTGCTGCTGCCCTTCAGCCTGCACACTGCCTCTCAGCCTCTGCGCCCCTCAGGAGCTACAGGCCGTTTCTTCCCCTCTGCTCCTGTTGGTTTCCTTACTGCAGCACTCTACGTCCTGCGGCCCAGGGGGCGGAGGCTGGTTGCTGGGAGGCTCCGGAGGCGTCCCTTCTACGGTCCTGCGGCTTGCGGTGCCCGCCCCTGCCCAGGGCAGCCCGCTCCTGACAGCGTCGCACTGCGCCCTGGGCAGGGCTAATGCGATCTGGAGAGACCCTGGCGGGCGGCGGGCAGTCTGGCCCGAGCGTCCTGGGCGGCGCTGATGGATGGTCCCCTGACAGTAATCGCGGAATGAGGACTCGCTGGCGACGCTGTCGCCCGAGGCCCCGCTGTTTGGCCAGCCCACGAGTCCCTCCTTCGCCCCTCCCCCTGGCTTCCAGGCGCTCCCAATCTCTGCGCCCAGGGCTTCCCGGTTAGGTCAGTTCTCTCTGCCCAAGACTTTGGTCTCTATTTTGTGATCTTCCTTGGAGCCACACTTAATCTGTAATTCTGAACAAACTGCTTTATCTCCCTGAGCCTCAGTTTCCCCTTTTGCACAATGAGAAGTAATGGTTATTTTCAGCTTGAATGGAGACTACTGAGAACACGGGAGAAGATGCTGAGCAAAATCACCACTCTCCCTGAAGGAGAATGGATTTTTATTTTTATCTCACAGTGCTCGAAATAATCTGAGCTAAGTGTAAGAGGCTGAGTGGCGGCTGATTGTGTCTATGCCCCCATGCCCATCATACTCGCAGGCCAAGCAGACACTAGAAAAGAAAAAAGCAGTAAGTATCCTTAGCGCTTCAGCACGGCTGAAGAGAACCAGGTGTTCTCGCCCACCATGGGCCCTCAGGCTGAACCAAGTGTTGAGGTCCCCAGAATCCAGGGAGCAGCTCTGAGGAAGGATCCCCTCTGGGGGCGTTCTGGGACTGCTGAGGGTTTTGAAGCTCTCTCATTCCTCCACCTCAGGGGAGCCCCCCTTGGGCACCACCATGTGGGCTGGAGAGCCTGGGAGATCCAGACAATTACACTTCCGAGAGCATGAGAGCTCGCCAGACGCCTGCTCACTCCCTCTTAACCTTTCCCTCTCCTCAGAACCAAATCGAGTTAGTCTTGAGTTTTGATTTAATTCCCCAAATGGAGTCCTAATCTGCTTAGTGTCCTTTTTCCCCCTGGAGTCAGGGTACTGAAGTATGTGTGGTGAAGGTAATGAAAGAACAGCTCTGTGGCTTCTGGAAAATTCACACACTCATGTCCCAAATGCCAAAGAACAAGAGACACCTCGGCCTTGGGGGAGGTGATGGTGACACGGCCCTGAGGGGGTGCTGATGGCAACTTCGCCAGTCATTTAGTGGACACTTTCTGTATGCCAAGACAGAGCACCCTATGTGCATTCCTCACTTAATTTCTCACCAGTATCTTTCAGGTAGGTGCCATTCATACCTCCACCTTAGAGACTGAGATTGAGATTGAGCCTTGAATGAGGCTTCACAGTTTGAGTAAATTGCACTGCATCCCAGAGCTAACGGAAGTTAGATTGCAGATCTCTTTTCTCTCTCTCTCTCTCCTTTCTTTTTGGCTTTTCGAGACAGGGTTTCCCTGTGTAGCCTTGGCTGCCCTGGACTAACTTTGTAGAGCAGGCTGTCCTCAAACTCACAATAACTCACCTGCCTGAGCCTCCCTGAGCACTGGGATTAAAGGTTTGGCTGAGGGATGGTGTGACACTGGGCACATAGCTTCTACACACCCCAGTTCCCTCATTTTCCAAACACTGATAACAGCCAGAGAGAATAAGACTCGCCTGAATAGAGCCATTGATAAGGTGAGATAAGACATTCTCCATCTCACAGTAGCATTTAATAGATGGTTACATAAGCATGGGGTGGGGGATGGGTGCAGGAAGGACACAATGCAGTATCACTAATTATGAACTATTATCATTGATAACGAGAGCCCTACAAACTGAAAACTGCTATGCCTGTTTAACCGATGAAGAAACTAAGTTTCAGGTGAATGAAGGTTTCAAGCCATTGTGTTAATGAATAGCAGAACAGAACTTGTTTCCAAACACAGGCCTCTTGAATTCCAGAGTTGCTGCTGCCAGGGCCCCAGGGGTCACCAGGGACTGGCCTCTCCTGGTGAGGTCAGGACCGAGGCCAACAAGCCCAAACCATATCGCCTACCACCTGTGACCTGATTTTCTCCAGGTGAGCAATGTTTTCCAAACAGGATAAGCGAAAAATAAATAAAGCTGCAAAGCAGACAATTGCCTCCCCCAAGGCAGATGCAGGGGACCCTTGCAGGCCCCACACGCTCTCTGGTTTCTTGCTGCTCAAATTTGTGGCCATTAAATAGAAAAGGAGAAAGTTTGAGCCAGGCATAAAATATTTATCAGTTAATTACAATATGCAGATTTTGTTCCAAGGAGTGATTTATCTTTTTGGAAATAGAGGAAAAGATCCTGAAAATGTGTGTCCTAATTGCTGAGCCTATTACTGTAGCAACCAGGTAGAAACACCATTTACTTCCTACACAACAACACATTCCCCTACTCCAGAGGGTAGCTGCCTCAGCCGCCACCTTTGCCCCTGGTAGTCGGGACCCCGGAACCCTGTCTTTTCTGATGAGCAAGGGATACTAAGAGGCTAATTTGCCTGTTCCCCTGTCTCTTCTTGGAATGCACCCTGTCTAAACCCTATGAACTACAGGAAATGAAAAGGATGAGAGTGTCTGAAATTATGACATCTCAAGAAGAGTTAATCCTAAGAGGCTGGGCACACTGAAGTCACAGAACAGAGCAGAGGCCTTCCTCTTCTTGCCTCCCTTCCTAGGACACATCTCAGCTTCCAGCCAAACATTAGCATCTCCAGGGAAATGGTTCTTAAAGGTTTTCCGCAAATGCACCAATCCTATGCTAGGCCAACTAAATAAGCATTTCAGGACATGGGGCCCAGGCACGAGGATTTACTTGTTTTTTAAAAACTCCCCTAGGTGTTTCAATGGACAGCCAATGTTGAGACCCTGTATGGCTAAATAATAATCTGCCAAAGGAGCCCTACTTATCTGCAAGACTGTGTCATTTTCACCCCATGCTCTCAGCTACTGCAGGAGGCAATTCCTTAACTCTTATTGGAATCCGGAGAGCAACACACTCTTTCCCTGAGAAGCTTCTGATATTAATAACCACCATTTATCAAGCGCCTGCTGCATGCTTGGGATCTATGCAAATAAAATTTAATTTAATCCCTACAATAGCTCTCTAAGGCCAATGGGTATACCCATTTTAGGGATGGATCAGAAAAGTTAACTTGTTTGCCTCCAGTTGTACAAGTGACAGGTGATAGCTCTGGTATTTGAATCTAAAACCTATGTGTTAGCCACTGAGTTAACCCTGCCTTTCTGTTTCTCAAAGTGGGAGGAAAGGACTCCAGAGGCACCATCAAAGGGCCTGGGGGTGTCTCAGGAATGGGAAAAAAATGAACAGGAGAGTAGAAAGGGTTGGAGTGGGGTGGGGGTACAAGCAGGAAGAAATGTAAATGACCCAAAAGGGTGTGTGAGACCAAGCAGGTCAGGATGAAGTCCCTGAAGCAGCTGGGTGCTGGGGTCCAGGAATGGAGCTGGTAGCTGCAATGCCTTAAGCAGTGAGCAGCACTGCCCATCATGGACTTGGTGGATGAGGTGGGGGGACCATGGCCGGAGGAGGGGTCTTTGTGAGGCAAGCAGCAGTGAGGAATGCCCTTCCTGCCATGAATACTAAGGGCTGGAGGGGGCTGGGCGATGTTTAGCTGATGGGGTGATTAATGGGGGTGAACGGAGGGTGAAACTCAACCTCTTTGGACAGCGATGGTGGGGACCAGTTGTCCAGGAACAACAGTGCACTGTTTTATTGGGAGAGCCACTGTCCAGAGGAGGGGCTGCAGGAGGGCGCCAGGCACAGTTGCTCCTTTCCTTCTCCCTAGTTAGTCTACTTAGAATCAAACCGCGCATTAAAGTAAGCTAGCAAGTGCCAAGAAACCACCTGGACCATCTTCCTACCTGTTTCTTGGGGGAGTAGCATGACGGGGGGGTGCGGGGGGAGCTCAGGGGAAAAGCAGGTGAGTCTGGGGGTGGAGGCTGGGGTGACTCCGAGGAAGGAACAAAGTGGCAGGGCTCCTGACTTCTCTCTGACCAGACAGACCTGGGAGACAGTGGGGCAGCCCTCAGGGGACCTTTGGAAAGTATCTTGTTCTTAGAGGAAAAAGCTTTGGAGCCAGCCTGGTCTCTGGCACTAGGACAGCCTCCTCTACTCTGCACAGACTTAGGAACAAAGACTGAACAAAGACTAGGAACCTGGGAGGTAGGGAGGGCCTTCCCTGGTCCTGACCTCAGGGTATAGAATGGAGGAAGAGGTTTGAGCCACCCTGTTTATTTTTTTATTTTTCATTTATCCATTTACTTTTGGTTGTTTGAGAAAGGGTCTCTCTACAAAGCCCTCGCTGTCCTGGAATTCACTCTTTAGACCAGGCTGGCCTCGAACTCACAGAAATCCATCTCTGCCTGCATCTGCCTCCCGTGTGCTGGGATCACAGGTGTTCCCTGCTTGTTTCCCTCTTTCTCTAGGTCTGTCTGTTAGCAGATGCCTTTCTTTGTCTACATTTCCAGAGGAGGAGTGAAGAGAGAAAGGCAGAATAAACTCTTATGCTATGGAAGGTGAGCTAAAGGTAGAAACTTAGATGAAAATTATCGTGGAAATGTCTTCTGTCTCTAGGCACTCCGCATCCCCAGCCACTGGAAGACATGGTTAGGGGCTAACCCAGAGAAAGGGACGGAGGGAGCAAAAAGGTTAGGTGTGTGTTCAAGGATCCTAGAGAGTGAGGTAGAGCAGCATTTCCTCAAGCATGGGGGGGGGACCCTTGTCCAGATGTCCTAGCACCTCGTGCTGCCCACCTGGCAGCACCCACTTTGCCATGGACCTTCACCAAGCTGCCTTTCCAGCTGGAGTCTCACCCCCATCACTACTTTGGTCAGAAGCATGGTGAAATCTGAGGTTAGTGGGATGTACGAGCATAAGTACTAGGAAAGGTGAGAGATGACTTGGCTTAGTAATGAGGCAGTCATTCCACAAAGGGCGTAGTTCAAGAGCTGCCTAAAGAGGAACTAGGCCTCAGTTTGCTTGTGACAGAGGGCAAGGGCTAAAGGAGGACGCTAAGGAGAAGGAAACAAAGAGATCCATTGGAAAGCCATGGTCACAATCAACACTTTTAATTATGAATTAATAATTCATAACTATTTCAGATTGCAGAGAGGCACAGGCTACTGAAATTATTTCCCAGTCGGACAGTCAGAAGTGGTGAGGAGACCTCAGAGCAGCCACTATTGCCAGAGCATTAAGTGCACGTCTAGGCTTCCCAGCCAGAACCTGGGAGAGAGTCATGAGTTTCCTTGGCCCTTCCTCCTCAGGGCTACCCACCCCGAAGTTTCTAAACACAGTACCACTCTGAGACCAAAGGGCTATTCTCCCGAGGGACTTCAGATCCTAAGTTCTGAATTCCTGGCATTTGGTTTTCTGTTCTGTGCTCCTTGCTCTATTATATAGTGTTTCTTAAAGGAGAGGCTGGAGCTGGAGAGATGGCTCAGAGGTTAAGAGCACCACCTGTTCTTTCAGATGGACCCGGGTTCAAATCCCAGCACTCACATGGCAGTTCACAACTGTCTATAACTCTAGTTCCAGGGGATACGACATCCTCACACAGACATGAATGCAGTCAAAACACCAATGTATATAAAATAGAAGGAGAGGCTGATGTCCCAGAGAGCTGTGTCTATCTTTCTGGCTTGTCTCCCTCTGTTAATATTATTATCATCATCATCATCATCATGATTATTTTCATTGGTGTTTCACCTGCATGTATGTCTGTGTGAGGGTATCAGATCCCCTGGAACTGGAGTTGCAGACAGGTGTGAACTGCCATGTGGGAGCTGGGAATTGAGCCTGCTCTGGAAGAGCAGCCAGTGCTCTTAAACACCGAGTCATCTCTCCAGTGCCACCCATACCCTCTTATTCTAAGGATTGCCAGAGATAAATCCTGTTCTTGTAGGGAAATACCTCTCCAACTAGAGGTAGCCCTTTGTGACATGGAGGCTTGGTTTCCAGAATCTGGAATTGAGGGGCTACTTCTGACCTCCTGTGGAGACACATGCAGGGGCATGGCGAGGTGACAGACTGGTTGCCTTACACGCATGAGGTCCTAGGTTTTACCCAGGGTAGCATCTGGCAGGGCTGGGCCTGTTTAGGGACGATGAGGCATGCCGACATGAAAGCCTAATTTGTATGCTGTCCTCTCAAACTCCCTCACCAGGAGACTCAACACACAAGACTGTGGATGGCGGGCCTTCAACTCCTGATGCTCCTGCTTCTGTTTCTCAAGCGCTGGGATCTGGGTGCACCGCCAAGGCTCATGACCCGAGAACCCCGTGGTGGAAGTGGAGACCTGCACATTTCTGTTGACCTCTTGCCTCCACATGCGCACACACACACACACATACATCCCCACACATGCGCACACACACACACACATACATCCCCACACATGTGCACACACACGTGCAGACACGTATGGACACACACACTAGATAGCTCCATCAATAGACAGGTGTGTTTAGCACAATTTCTGAAGAGCATCTGGAGCCTGGGGCAGAGGGCCTTCGCCCTCAGGGGAGGAAGGTCCCTGCCGTTCCAGGACAGCAGACCAGGAGCTACTGCAGCCAGCCTGGTGCCTGCCTTCAGGAAGGCCTGGGCTCAGTTCCCAGTACACACAACACCAAGCTGGTGGACCACACCTGTAATCCCAGCACGCAAGAAGTGAAAACACGAGGCTTTGAAACTCAGGATCATCCATGGCTGCATGAGGAGTTGTAGGCCAGCCCAAGACATAGAAACATGGGGGACGCGTCCATTCCCAGTCCCCCCCAGTCACAGAAAACACCGAGTGTGCAGCGCTGCTCCAAAATTCCATGCCAGGGGGTTCAAAATTATTCTCATCTTTTGAGTCAGGGTCTTTAGTGGCCTCAACTGCTGTTGAACTGCCAATGCTCTTGCCTCCTTCCACCTCCCTAGTGAAATATCAGTTCTCCTGAATTTGTATCAAATGTATGTCTCAGGCTGAGCCTTCAGCGGGATGAAATCATTTGGAACAAGGGATCCAAAAACTTCTTTGCCTACATCGGTGAGTAAAGAGTGTGTTTCATGTCCAGCTTCCCAGGTAAGGTCTCATTGGGGCATCTACCATCGCTGGGCAACAGGCAGCCTTGCTGGCTTTCCCCTTAGCTGACCCGCTTTGGTCTCTAGAGGAGAATGACTTAGGGATGCTAACCCAAGCTAATAAATAATTTACGCGAAATTGCCCCCTCCCGTGTGTCTGTGCCTTTGGCCTCTAAATATGAGAACTTTAAACTCATTCCCAGACCCCTACTCATTCTCCCTCCACCCCCTTCACAAACACACTCAAATGTTGGCTACAAAAGCAAATTTAAATGTATGAAGACGAACCTCCCTAACCTATCATTTTGCATTTTGCTCCACCTGAAACCCTTGTTCCCCCTCACCCCCCCCCATTTTTTTCTCTCCTGAGCCTCAGCTTTTCGATTCTTTAAAAAAAAGAAAAAAAAAAAAAAAAACGAAGAAGAAGGAATTTTCAATAGTCCCACTTGTCAACCGAAGACCATCTTTTAACCTTCAACAGCAGCGAAAGCCGAGTGAACTCTCGGTGAACCAAGATTGAAGTCATAAATCACGCGTACAAAGGCGGCTGAGGCCGGCGCGGGCTGCTGCACCTTTAACGCTTTCTGGGGCTGACAGCCGGCGGCCCAGCTAAAGTTCACAGCGCCTGGGGAGGGCCCGCCTCACCCCCTCCCCCAGCAGCCCGCCGGGCCCGCACCCCTAGGCGTCCCTGGCGGCGGCAGGGGAGACCTACCCGCCCGCGTCCCCGCCTGCGCTGCCGCATTTAAACCGATCCACGCCAACACAACAATTTAGCATGTTTTGTCTTTGGTGTTTTTTGCAGGAGCCCAAAAGATGGACCTTCCGCTCCTCACTCCCCGTCCTCCCTCTAGAACCGGCATCCTCCATCTCTGTCTATGCAGGCCCAATTATCCAGATCCTTGGGGTTCCAAGACAGCCCGAGGCACTGGAACTAGGACACCTGGCTGAATCATGCAAATAGGTTTCCTTGCTGCTTTGCGTCTTTCTTCTTATCATTTGTTTATTTGTCTATTTTAAAGAGGGCAGCGGTTAGCCGCCCGGCTGGGCGGAGTAGCCGGGGAGGAGAAGGAAAAGCGCCCACCCCCTGGAAAAGACACTCAGGGACCTCCTTCCCACACCCAGCCTCCCGACCTCCTTCTCCCACTGTCCTCGCTTTGGTTTAATTAAAGTTCAGCAACTCCACTGGCTTCTCGAATTTCTTCCAGAAATCGGAAACCGGACGGCCCGGGGATGACGGCTGAGCGCCCCGCTCGCCTCCCTCGGCGCTCGCCAAGGCCGCTGTGCGCGGGCGGGCAGCAGGCTGGCCGGACTCAGAGCCACCCCGGCCCGGGCAGGGCTCCGGGTTGGCTCACAGAGTCTGGAGGTGGGCACGTCCTGACCAGGCACCTTGCTCCCCAAAGTCCGGGCTGACTGATCTGATATGACAAACGCCCGTGATGGATTTGGTATATGTTAATCCACAATGCCCTTTCCTCCAGAATTTAACTGTAAGTTAACACACACCGGAAACCGCGCGCACACACGCTCGTTAATGGGCTTAGGTATTAGCGAGTCCTAACGATGCATACAAATGTGCTCCGCGCTCCGTAGGCCCCTCAAGATTTATGGGCCTTGAGCTCTCCGAAGCTGTAAACAAGGAGAAAAAAAAGAGAAAGCGAGAGAGACTAGAGGAAAGAGAGCGAGGCCTGACTCGCCCCTCCACACTGTGGGAGAGAAGGGACT